>NC_042966.1:0-366306 GCF_901001165.1 Salmo trutta
TAAAAAAACCCATTTTAAAACCATTTTCACAAAAAATTGCAGATTTCTATTTTTGTCCCTAAAAACGATGACTCCGATCATGCCGAACTAGCGACATTCTGGACAGGCCTAAAAAAAACATTTTAGAACAATTTTCACAAAAAGCGCAGATTTTTTTTTTCATTTTCTTGACACAAAAACAGTGACTCCGGTCATAACGAACTAGCGACATTCTATACAGGCCTAAATAAAACATTTTAAAACCATTTTCACTAAAAATTGCAGATTTCTATTTTTGTCCCTAAAAACGTTGACTCCGATCATGCCGAACTAGCGACATTCTGGCCAGGCCTAAAAAAACCATTTTAGAACCATTTTAACAAAAAAACACAGATTTTTTTTGTTCATTTTCTTGACACATAAACAGTGCCGAACTAGCGACATTCTGGACAGGCCTATAAAAACATTTTAAAACCATTTTCACAAAAAATTGCAGATATTTTTTTTTTTTCATTTCCGTGACACAAAAACAGTGACCCCGGTCATGCCAAACTAGCGACATTCTGGACAGGCCTAAAAAAATATTTTAAAACCATTTTCACAAAAAATGCAGATTTCTATTTTTGTCACCAAAAAGGATGACTCCGATCATGCCGAAATAGCGACATTCTGGACAGGCCTAAAAAACATTTTAAAACCATTTTCACAAAAAATTGCAGATTTCTATTTTTGTCACCAAAAACGATGACTCCGATCATGCCGAACTAGCGACATTCTGGACAGGCCTAAAAAAAACATTTTAGAACAATTTTCACAAAAAAGCGCAGATGTTTTTTTTTCATTTTCTTGACACAAAAACAGTGACTCCGGTCATAACGAACTAGCGACATTCTATACAGGCCTTAACTCTTACATCTACACGTTCCGCTAGCGGAACGTCTGCTCCAATATCCAATGATGGGCGGGGCGCGAAATTCAAACTCCTCTAAATCCGAAAACTTACACTTTTCAAACATATGACTATTTTACAGCTATTTAAAGACAAGACTCTCCTTTATCTAACCAAACTGTCCGATTTCAAAAAGGCTTTACAGCGAAAGCAAAACATTAGATTATGTCAGCAGAGTACCCAGCCAGGAATAATCACACAGCCATTTTTCAAGCTAGCATATCATGTCACATAAACCCAAACCATATCTAAATGCAGCACTAACCTTTGATGATCTTCATCAGATGACACACCTAGGACATTGTGTTATACAATACATGCATGTCTGTTCAATCAAGTTCATATTTATATCAAAAACCAGCTTTTTACATTAGCATGTGACGTTCAGAACTAGCATTCCCACCGAACACTTCCGGTGATTTTACTAAATTACTCACGATAAACGTTCACAAAAAGCATAACAATTATTTTAAGAATTATAGATACAGAACTCCTCTATGCACTCGATATGTCCGATTTTAAAATAGCTTTTCGGATGAAGCACATTTTGCAATAATCTAAGTACATAGCCCGGCGTTACAGGGCTAGCTATTTAGACACCCTGCAAGTTTAGCCTTCACCAAAATCACATTTCCTATAAGAAAAATGTTCTTACCTTGCTTGTTCTTCATCAGAATACACTGCCAGGACTTCTACTTCAATAACAAATGTAGGTTTGGTCCCAAATAATCCATCGTTATATCCAAACAGCGACGTT
The DNA here is from genome assembly GCF_901001165.1 of Salmo trutta. Taxonomy (NCBI): domain Eukaryota; kingdom Metazoa; phylum Chordata; class Actinopteri; order Salmoniformes; family Salmonidae; genus Salmo; species Salmo trutta. The sequence goes on from NC_042966.1 coordinate 1,686, forward strand.
TTGTTCGTGCGTTCTAGACACTATCCCAACGCTAAATCTCGGCCACGAGCATGACGCAAAATATGACAAAAAATTTCGAAATATTCCATTACCGTACTTCGAAGCATGTCAACCGCTGTTTAAAACCAATATTTATGCAATTTATCTCGTAGAGAAGCGATAATATTCCGACCGGGAATCTGCCTGTCTGTAAACTGAGGAAAAAACCGAAAGCCGGGGGCGGGGCGTGTCACGCGCCTAAGGCTTAGTCCATTGACTGACCACTCAGCTTTTGCTCTCGTGTGCTTCAGCCAGGGCTTTGAATTACGTCATTCCTGTTTTTCCCGGGCTATGAGAGGCCATTGTTGACGTGCGAAGTGTCACGTAAGAGCAGAGATCCTTTGTAAACGACAGAGATAATAAAGAAGGGCAAGAAATGTTCAGACAGGGTACTTCCTGAACAGAAGCATCTCAGGTTTTTGCCTGCCATAGGAGTTCTGTTATACTCACAGACACCATTCAAACAGTTTCAGAAACTTTGGAGTGTTTTCTCTCCAAAGCTAATAATTATATGCATATTCCAGTTTCTGGGCAGGACTAATAATCAGATTAAATCGGGTACGTTTTTTATCCAGCCGTGAAATTACTGCCCCCTAGATGTAAGAGGTTAATAAAACATTTTAAAACCATTTTCACTAAAAATTGCAGATTTCTATTTTTGTCCCTAAAAACGATGACTCCGATCATGCCGAACTAGCGACATTCTGGCCAGGCCTAAAAAAAACATTTTAGAACCATTTTCACAAAAAAACACAGATTTTTTTTGTTCATTTTCTTGACACATAAACAGTGACTCCGGTCATGCCGGACTAGCGACATTCTGGACGGGCCTAAAAAACCCATTTTAGAACCATTTTCACAAAAAAGCACAGATTTATTTTTCATTTTCTTGACAAAAAAACAGTGACTCCGGTCATGCAGAACTAGCGACATTCTGGACAGGCCTAAAAAAAACATTTTAAAACCATTTTCACAAAAAATTGCAGATTTCTATTTATGTCACAAAAACGATGACTCCTATCATGCCGAACTAGCGACATTCTGGCCAGGCCTAAAAAAAACATTTTAGAACCATTTTCACAAAAAAACACAGATTTTTTTTGTTCATTTTCTTGACACATAAACAGTGACTCCGGTCATGCCGGACTAGCGACATTCTGGACGGGCCTAAAAAACCCATTTTAGAACCATTTTCACAAAAAAGCACAGATTTATTTTTCATTTTCTTGACAAAAAAACAGTGACTCCGGTCATGCAGAACTAGCGACATTCTGGACAGGCCTAAAAAAAACATTTTAAAACCATTTTCACAAAAAATTGCAGATTTCTATTTATGTCACAAAAACGATGACTCCTATCATGCCGAACTAGCGACATTCTGGACAGGCCTAAAAGACCCATTTTAGAACCATTTTCTCAAAAAAGCACAGATTATTTTTTCTTCATTTTCTTGACACAAAAACAGTGACTCCGGTCATAACGAACTAGCGACATTCTATACAGGCCTAAATAAAACATTTTAAAACCATTTTCACAAAAAATTGCAGATTTCTATTTTTGTCCCTAAAAACGATGACTCCGATCATGCCGAACTAGCAACATTCTGGACAGGACAAAAAAAAACATTTTAAAACCATTTTCACAAAAATTGCAGATTTTTTTTTTCATTTTCGTGACACAAAAACAGTGACCCCGGTCATGCCGAACTAGCGACATTCTGGCCAGGCCTAAAAAACCCATTTTAGAACCATTTTAACAAAAAAACACAGATTTTTTTTTGTTCATTTTCTTGACACAAAAACAGTGACCCCGGTCATGCCGAACTAGCGACATTCTGGACAGGCCTATAAAAACATTTGAAAACCATTTTCACAAAAAATTGCAGATATTTTTTTTTCATTTCCGTGACACAAAAACAGTGACCCCGGTCATGCCGAACTAGCGACATTCTGGACAGGCCTAAAAAAATATTTTAAAACCATTTTCACAAAAAAATGCAGATTTCTATTTTTGTCACCAAAAAGGATGACTCCGATCATGCCGAAATAGCGACATTCTGGACAAGCCTAAAAAACATTTTAAAACCATTTTCACAAAAAATTGCAGATTTTTTTGTCACCAAAAACGATGACTCCGATCATGCCGAACTAGCGACATTCTGGCCAGGCCTAAAAAAAACATTTTAGAACCATTTTCACAAAAAAACACAGATTTTTTTTTTCATTTTCTTGACACATAAACAGTGACTCCGGTCATGCCGGACTAGCGACATTCTGGACGGGCCTAAAAAACCCATTTTAGAACCATTTTCACAAAAAAGCACAGATTTATTTTTCATTTTCTTGACAAAAAAACAGTGACTCCGGTCATGCAGAACTAGCGACATTCTGGACAGGCCTAAAAAAAACATTTTAAAACCATTTTCACAAAAAATTGCAGATTTCTATTTATGTCACAAAAACGATGACTCCTATCATGCCGAACTAGCGACATTCTGGACAGGCCTAAAAGACCCATTTTAGAACCATTTTCTCAAAAAAGCACAGATTATTTTTTCTTCATTTTCTTGACACAAAAACAGTGACTCCGGTCATAACGAACTAGCGACATTCTATACAGGCCTAAATAAAACATTTTAAAACCATTTTCACAAAAAATTGCAGATTTCTATTTTTGTCCCTAAAAACGATGACTCCGATCATGCCGAACTAGCAACATTTTGGAAAGGACAAAAAAAATATTTTAAAACCATTTTCACAAAAATTGCAGATTTTTTTTTTCATTTTCGTGACACAAAAACAGTGACCCCGGTCATGCCGAACTAGCGACATTCTGGCCAGGCCTAAAAAACCCATTTTAGAACCATTTTAACAAAAAAACACAGATTTTTTTTTGTTCATTTTCTTGACACATAAACAGTGACCCCGGTCATGCCGAACTAGCGACATTCTGGACAGGCCTATAAAAACATTTGAAAACCATTTTCACAAAAAATTGCAGATATTTTTTTTTCATTTCCGTGACACAAAAACAGTGACCCCGGTCATGCCGAACTAGCGACATTCTGGACAGGCCTAAAAAAATATTTTAAAACCATTTTCACAAAAAAATGCAGATTTCTATTTTTGTCACCAAAAAGGATGACTCCGATCATGCCGAAATAGCGACATTCTGGACAAGCCTAAAAAACATTTTAAAACCATTTTCACAAAAAATTGCAGATTTTTTTGTCACCAAAAACGATGACTCCGATCATGCCGAACTAGCGACATTCTGGACAGGCCTAAAAAAAACATTTTAGAACAATTTTCACAAAAAAGCGCAGATGTTTTTTTTTCATTTTCTTGACACAAAAACAGTGACTCCGGTCATAACGAACTAGCGACATTCTATACAGGCCTTAATAAAACATTTTAAAACCATTTTCACTAAAAATTGCAGATTTCTATTTTTGTCCCTAAAAACGATGACTCCGATCATGCCGAACTAGCGACATTCTGGCCAGGCCTAAAAAAAACATTTTAGAACCATTTTCACAAAAAAACACAGATTTTTTTTTGTTCATTTTCTTGACACATAAACAGTGACCCCGGTCATGCCGAACTAGCGACATTCTGGACAGGCCTATAAAAACATTTTAAAACCATTTTCACAAAAAATTGCAGATATTTTTTTTTCATTTCCGTGACACAATGGTTTTCATGCCGAACTAGCAACATTCTGGACAGGCCTAAAAAAACATTTTAAAACCATTTTCACAAAAAATTGCAGACTTCTATTTTTCTCACCAAAAACGATGACTCCGATCATGCCGAACTAGCGACATTCTGGACAGGCCTAAAAAAAACATTTTAGAACAATTTTCACAAAAAAGCGCAGATGTTTTTTTTTTCATTTTCTTGACACAAAAACAGTGACTCCGGTCATAACGAACTAGCGACATTCTATACAGGCCTTAATAAAACATTTTAAAACCATTTTCACTAAAAATTGCAGATTTCTATTTTTGTCCCTAAAAACGATGACTCCGATCATGCCGAACTAGCGACATTCTGGCCAGGCCTAAAAAAAACATTTTAGAACCATTTTCACAAAAAAACACAGATTTTTTTTTGTTCATTTTCTTGACACATAAACAGTGACTCCGGTCATGCCGGACTAGCGACATTCTGGACGGGCCTAAAAAACCCATTTTAGAACCATTTTCACAAAAAAGCACAGATTTATTTTTCATTTTCTTGACACAAAAACAGTGACTCCGGTCATGCAGAACTAGCGACATTCTGGACAGGCCTAAAAAACCCATTTTAGAACCATTTTCACAAAAAAGCACAGATTATTTTTTCTTCATTTTCTTGACACAAAAACAGTGACTCCAGTCATAACGAACTAGCGACATTCTGGAAAGGCCTAAAAAAATATTTTAAAACCATTTTCACAAAAATTGCAGATTTTTTTTCTCATTTTCGTGACACAAAAACAGTGACCCCGGTCATGCCGAACTAGCGACATTCTGGGCAGGCCTAAAAAAACATTTTAAAACCATTTTCACAAAAAGTTGCAGATTTATTTTTTTTCATTTCCGTGACACAAAAACAGTGACCCCGGTCATGCCGAACTAGCGACATTCTGAACAGGCCTAAAAAAACATTTTAAAACCATTTTCACAAAAAATTGCAGATTTCTATTTTTGTCCCTAAAAACGATGACTCCGATCATGCCGAACTAGCGACATTCTGGACAGGCCTATAAAAACATTTTAAAACCATTTTCACAAAAAATTGCAGATATTTTTTTTTCATTTTCGTGACACAAAAACAGTGACCCCGGTCATGCCGAACTAGCGACATTCTGGACAGGCCTAAAAAAATATTTTAAAACCATTTTCACAAAAAAATGCAGATTTCTATTTTTGTCACCAAAAAGGATGACTCCGATCATGCCGAAATAGCGACATTCTGGACAGGCCTAAAAAACATTTTAAAACCATTTTCACAAAAAATTGCAGATTTCTATTTTTGTCACCAAAAACGATGACTCCGATCATGCCGAACTAGCGACATTCTGGACAGGCCTAAAAAAAACATTTTAGAACAATTTTCACAAAAAAGCGCAGATTTTTTTTTTTCATTTTCTTGACACAAAAACAGTGACTCCAGTCATAACGAACTAGCGACATTCTATACAGGCCTAAATAAAACATTTTAAAACCATTTTCACAAAAAATTGCAGATTTCTATTTTTGTCCCTAAAAACGATGACTCCGATCATGCCGAACTAGCGACATTCTGGACAGGCCTATAAAAACATTTTAAAACCATTTTCACAAAAAATTGCAGATATTTTTTTTTCATTTTCGTGACACAAAAACAGTGACCCCGGTCATGCCGAACTAGCGACATTCTGGACAGGCCTAAAAAAATATTTTAAAACCATTTTCACAAAAAAATGCAGATTTCTATTTTTGTCACCAAAAACGATGACTCCGATCATGCCGAAATAGCGACATTCTGGACAGGCCTAAAAAACATTTTAAAACCATTTTCACAAAAAATTGCAGATTTCTATTTTTGTCACCAAAAACGATGACTCCGATCATGCCGAACTAGCGACATTCTGGACAGGCCTAAAAAAAACATTTTAGAACAATTTTCACAAAAAAGCGCAGATTTTTTTTTTTCATTTTCTTGACACAAAAACAGTGACTCCAGTCATAACGAACTAGCGACATTCTATACAGGCCTAAAAAAAACATTTTAAAACCATTTTCACAAAAAATTGCAGATTTCTATTTTTGTCCCTAAAAACGATGACTCCGATCATGCCGAACTAGCGACATTCTGGACAGGCCTATAAAAACATTTTAAAACCATTTTCACAAAAAATTGCAGATATTTTTTTTTCATTTTCGTGACACAAAAACAGTGACCCCGGTCATGCCGAACTAGCGACATTCTGGACAGGCCTAAAAAAATATTTTAAAACCATTTTCACAAAAAAATGCAGATTTCTATTTTTGTCACCAAAAACGATGACTCCGATCATGCCGAAATAGCGACATTCTGGACAGGCCTAAAAAACATTTTAAAACCATTTTCACAAAAAATTGCAGATTTCTATTTTTGTCACCAAAAACGATGACTCCGATCATGCCGAACTAGCGACATTCTGGACAGGCCTAAAAAAAACATTTTAGAACAATTTTCACAAAAAAGCGCAGATTTTTTTTTTTCATTTTCTTGACACAAAAACAGTGACTCCAGTCATAACGAACTAGCGACATTCTATACAGGCCTAAATAAAACATTTTAAAACCATTTTCACAAAAAATTGCAGATTTCTATTTTTGTCCCTAAAAACGATGACTCCGATCATGCCGAACTAGCAACATTCTGGAAAGGCCTAAAAAAATATTTTAAAACCATTTTCACAAAAATTGCAGATTTTTTTTTTTCATTTTTGTGACACAAAAACAGTGACCCCGGTCATGCCGAACTAGCGACATTCTGGACAGGCCTAAAAAAATATTTTAAAACCATTTTCCAAAAAAAATGCAGATTTCTATTTTTGTCACCAAAAAGGATGACTCCGATCATGCCGAAATAGCGACATTCTGGACAGGCCTAAAAACATTTTAAAACCATTTTCACAAAAAATTGCAGATTTCTATTTTTGTCACCAAAAACGATGACTCCGATCATGCCGAACTAGCTACATTCTGGACAGGCGTAAAAAAACATTTTAAAACCATTTTCACAGAAAATTGCAGATTTCTATTTTTGTCCCTAAAAACGATGACTCCGATCATGCCGAACTAGCGACATTCTGGACAGGCCTAAAAAAACAATTTTAGAACCATTTTCACAAAAAAGCGCAGATTTATTTCTTTCATTTTCGTGACACAAAAACAGTGACCCCGGTCATGCCAAACTAGCGACATTCTGGACAGGCCTAAAAAAAACATTTTAAAACCATTTTCACAAAAAATTGCAGCTTTCTATTTTTGTCCCTAAAAACGATGACTCTGATCATGCCGAACTAGCGACATTCTGGACAGGCCTAAAAAAAACATTTTAGAACCATTTTCACAAAAAAGCGCAGATTTCTATTTTTGTCACCAAAAACGATGACTCCGATCATGCCGAACTAGCGGCATTCTGGACAGGCCTAAAAAAACATTTTAACTTCTTGGGGCTGTGTGGGACGTTAGCGTGCCACCCGTGGCGCACCCTATCAACAGCAGGTGCATTTCAAGAGCGGCAAATTTGAAACCAAATAAATGTCAAAATTCAAATTTCTCAAACATACAACTAACTTACACCCTTTGAAAGATAAACATCTCCTTAATCTAACCACGTTGTCCGATTTCAAAAAGGTTTTACGGGGAAAGCATAAAGTTAGGTTATGTTAGGAGAGTACATTGACAATAGCTGTGTGTAATGCATTGTTGATTCAAAGACAGGCGTCACCAAAACCATAAAATCAGCTAAAATTATGCACTAACCTTTTACAATCTCCATCAGATGACACTCCTAGGACATTATGTTAGACAATGCATGCATTTTTAGTTCTATCAAGTTCATATTTATATCTAAAAACAGCGTTTTACTATGGCGTTGATGTTCAGGAAATCGTTTCCATACATGAAGGGACATCATGTGCGCAAGCCGTATGGTTAGTGAGAAAGTCCATATTGCAAATGTACGCTCCCTTACTAGACGTCCGACTACGTCCGATAAATCCGCGGACGGCGTCGGGCCGCTCACAGGGGCCGGATGTTCCAGGAAGTCATCAAACGGAGTCTCTCGGACCTTCCGTTTCTGTTTAATAACATTTTCAAATTTTGGTCATTTCTTTGCAGTCCCGGATTATTCCACGAGAGGGCGAATGGAATCATATTGCAAATGTAACATATATCACCAATCACGACACGGCTTTTTCTCCTAAACGGAAAATAATTCGAAGACGAAACTCGGTCTGCGTGGGTTTGGCATAATGGGCAGTGGCCCCGAACAGGATGGAGTCGAGGCCTCAACGCTTTTCGAGTTAAGGCTATTTTTCTGGGATTGAAAGTCAAACAGGAAAATAGAGTGCTGATTTGACCGCTTCACATCAAACTACATGAGCCTACGGTGTCAGGAGAAAAGGAACCATGCATTTACCAATGTTCATTTCAGAGAAATTGTACAATGACACATTGGTGATATTCAACAACAGGAGGTTTTTTTTCTTCAAAAAAGTTACATATCCAGTTGCAGCGTGTTCAGATGAGTCCGTTAAGGCAGGTTTCGGAGCTCTGCGAGATTTCTGTGATTTTCTGTGATTTTCTGAAACAACACACACTTGTTCAACCCTCTGTAAATAAGTCAGTTCTTAACAGAAAGACTTAAAACTCAATATTCTATAAGAGCCTAATGTTCAGATTCCTGTGTCAACCAGAAGTGCCTTCAAATGGTGTCATAGGGGCTGTTTTGAAGGGTTAAAAAGGTTACATCTTTCCACAACTTCATATGTGTGACAAGGCAACCCTCATGAACTGTAAATCAGTCATTTATCCCATCAGATGTCAAAGAAAAGCTCTCTCTCACACACACACAGCAAGGATGGAGTGACACAGTGCGGTGCTTAAAGACACAAAGAGCCTGCAATGGCATTACCATTATCTCTAGGCTGTGCCGAGTTCAATGAGACGCCCCGCTTGACCGTAGCTTGCTCGGTCTGAGCGCAACGACCGTGAGAAAACTAGGCCCAAAATGATGCCTGCAACAATATGTCAAGTGCTTATGGGTGACAGTGAGAGAACCATTAGGGTTAGAAGCACAATTCAACCTCAGGAGCGTTCCTGAGGTCCTCCCGATCTCTGCAAGCCTAACCTTGACCCTGTGGCATTAACCCTTCATAGTGAAAAGAAGGTGTTTAGATCAAACTGTGTGCAATGACTTCTCTCCCCATAGGAATACATAGACTATTCTCCTAAATTCAACCTGAAGTCAATGTGGGTTATGAATGCCTTATGAACCTGTCTTCTATAACAATCCATCAGGCTACTGTGAGGTCTACCTGTGTCGATTCTAAGGTTCCTGGAGCAACCGGAAAATGTTAAAATCACCCTAGAGCTATTGTCATATAAGCAACCTGCAGATAGTGAAAATCACGCAACTCAACCATCTGTCATTCAGTCAATTCTTAAGGTAGAGACTTCATATTCAGGATTCTGTTTATGTCTACCCCAAAGACAACGTGTTTGAAGCAAGAGCTTCTTGTGTCAACCGGAAGTTGTTAAAAACAGCCAAGAGCTATTGTCATATGGTCAACCTGCATATAGTGAAAATCACGCAACTCAACCATGTGTCATTCAGTCAATTCTTAACTTCTTGGGGCTATGTGGGACGTTATCGTGCCACCCGTGGCGCACCCTATCAACAGCAGGTGCATTTCAAGAGCGGCAAATTTGAAACCAAATAAATGTCAAAATTCTAATTTCTCAAACATACAACTAACTTACAGCCTTTGAAAGATAAACATCTCCTTAATCTAACCACGTTTTCCGATTTCAAAAAGGTTTTACGGGGAAAGCATAAAGTTAGGTTATGTTAGGAGAGTACATTGACAATAGCTGTGTGTAGTGTATTGTCGATTCAAAGACAGGCGTCACCAAAACCATAAAATCAGCTAAAATTATGCACTAACCTTTTACAATCTCCATCAGATGACACTCCTAGGACATTATGTTAGACAATGCATGCATTTTTAGTTCTATCAAGTTCAAATTTATATCTAAAAAGAGCGTTTTACTATGGCGTTGATGTTCAGGAAATCGTTTCCCTCCAATACCGGCAGTCAAGTCATGACAACAAAATAATTAATTAATATTAGAAAACATTGGTAAAATATTATATTGTCATTCAAAGAATTATAGATTTACATCTCTTGAACGCAATGGACTTGCCAGATTTAAAATTAACCTTACTGGGAAATCACACTTTGCAATAATCTGAGCACTGCGCCAGAAAAATACGCATTGCGATACAGACTAACCGCCATGTTGGAGAGATCTAAAATCGAAAATACTATGTAAATAATCCATTACCTTTGATTCTCTTCATCAGATGTCACTTCCAAAGAATCCCAGGTCCATAACGAATGTAGTTTTGTTCAAAAAAGCTCATCATTTATGTCCAAAAACCCCCGTGTTGTAGCACATGATCTAAGCCAGCCGGACTTCGCTTCACTTCAAGAACGGAAAAAATATATTTACGTTCGTTCAAACATGTCAAACGTTGTATCGCATAAATCATTAGGGCCTTTTTTAACCAGAACATGAATAAAATTCAAGGCGGACCATTGGGTTCTCTTTTAAAACGTTTCGGAATGAGAGTACCCACCATCAACTCGCACGCCAGGTGTCTAATGGGCCATCACGTTCCAAGGCTCTTCTTCAGTCAGATCTCACTGTAGAAGACTCAAAACACTTTGTAAAGGCTGGGGACATCTTGTGGAAGCAATAGGAAGTGCCAAAATATTCCTCAGCCCCTTTGTTTTTCAATGGTATAGGCTTAAAGTCAATTCAACACATCAGGTATCCACTTCCTGTCAGAATCTGTCTCAGGGTTTTGCCTGCCAAATGAGTTCTGTTATACTCACAGACACCATTCAAACAGTTTTTGAAACTTTAGGGTGTTTTCTATCCATATATAATAAGTATATGCATATTGTAGTTACTGGGTAGGATTAGTAACCAGATTAAATCGGGTACATTTTTTTATCCAGCCGTGAAAATACTGCCCCCTATACCCTAACAGGTTAAGGTAGAGGCTTCATATTCAGGATTCTGTTTATGTCTACCCCAAAGACAACGTGTGTGGAGCAAGAGCTTCCTGTGACAACCGGAAGTAGTTCAAAACAGCCTAGAGCTATTGTCATGTAACATGCACATAGTGAAAATCACGCAACTCAACCCTGTGTCATTCAGTCAATTCTTAAGGTAGAGACTTCATATTCAGGATTCTGTATATGCCTACCCCAAAGACAACGTGGGTCTATTCTTTTTGCAAAAAAAAAAAAAACACACAATTTGGCCATAGGGACATAGTGTGGGGCTTAGAGTCTTATACGGCCTTCAATAGTTACTTTCGTTCAAACGCTTCAAGAACCGTCAGACCTAGAGCTCCAAAATTTTTAGAAACCTGTTCTAGAGCTCAAGTCGATAGTGCACGGTGATTTATGGGGCTCTAGAAGGTTCTCAGACCGAGAAACCGCCTCGTGCATTTGAAATATGTTCAATTCATTTTGAATATTACGGACATGGCGACATGTAGAAATGTCCCAGAGTCGCAAGACTAGGTGCATTGAAACCGCCTCGGCCCATAGAGACGGACCCCAATGTCTCTGTCCGATAGCTCATTCAGGGACCCCGTAGTAACGCCCTGAAAAAGTGGATTTTCAGCACCAATTAAGGCCATTGCTCGGGCACCGAATGACCTATCGAGCCGAAACTTGGGATTCATGGTCGCCTCACATAGGCCTATACATATTGTCAGAGCTGGACCCGCAGCTATAACGTAACTATGTGTTTTATGTTTTTTATGGTTAAAATTGAAAGCACTGTGAATTGTGGGCCTTCTCTGACATATGTGATAGTTGGCTTCTATACGAGTTGGAAAAAGTGGATTTGGTGTCAGATGGTATCAGTTTGGTGTCAGAATGACATCTAATTGACTGATGGACGCTGACTGCTGGGTGACGAGCAATGGAGAGGAACCACAGTCACTGCCAGGCCATCCCGAGTTCATCGAGCCAGTAAATTATGCATTTCTGCAGTATTTTTGAGCATGCCTAAATTTGTGATGCTAAATGCCCATTGAATCATATTGCAAACGTAACGAGCTATATTGCAAACGTAACGTGCGTTTGCAATATGATTCAACAGCAAAAAATATCACCAAAGTTGACATGATGAAATCAACACAATGAGCGATAGAGAGGAACCACAGTCACTGCGCGGCCATCCCCAGTTCATCGGGACAGTCAATTTTGCATTTCTGCAGTGTTTTTGAGAATGCCAAATTCGTGATGTTGAGGCCCATTGAATCATATTGCAAATGCGCATCCGGGCACATGGTGACCCGAAATGTGTTACCAGGATTAATTTTTTAGATTGGTTTTAAATGCCTTTAGGGGGGTGCAAGGGGTCCACGGTTGGGTAGGGAGCACCTTCCATCAGTGCCCATCCAGTATGGGGCGCCCCTAGTCATTTTGGACATTTTCAAAAAATTGCTAAAAAACGACAGTCCCACTTCTCTCATGTCACCATCATGCCATGGAGAGGAACCACAGTCACTGCACGGCCATCCCCAGTTCATCGGGACAGTCCATTTTGCATTTCTGCAGTGTTTTTGAGCATGCCAAATTCGTGATGTTGAGGCCCATAGAAACATATTGCAAATGCGCATCTGTGCACATGGTGACCCGAAATGGGTTACCAGGATTAATTTTTTAAAAGGGGTTTAAATGCCTTTAGGGGGGTGCAAGGGGTCCACGGTTGGGTAGGGAGCACCTTCCACCAGTGCCCATCCAGTATGGGGCGCCCCTAGTCATTTTGGACATTTTTCAAAAAAATCACTAAAAAACTCACCATCAAGCCATGGAGAGGAACCACAGTCACTGCACGGCCATCCCCAGTTCATCGGGACAGTCAATTATGCATTTCTGCAGTGTTTTTGAGCATGCCAAAGTTGTGATGCTAAATGCCCATTGAATCATATTGCAAATGCGCATCCGCGTATTTGCAATATGATTCAACAGCAAAAAAATATCACCAAAGTTGACATGATGAAATCAACACAACGAGCGATGGAGAGGAACCAGGAGCGTTCCTGAGGTCCTCCCGATCTGTGCAAGCCAACCTTGACCCTGTGGCATTAACCCTTCACAGTGAAAAGAAGGTGTTTAGATCAAACTGTGTGCAATGACTTCTCTCCCCATAGGAATACATAGACTATTCTCCAAAATTCAACCTGAAGCCTATGTGGGTTATCAATGCCTTATGAACCTGTCTTCTCTAACAATCCATCAGGCTACGGTGAGGTCTACCTGTGTAGATTCTAAGGCTCCTGGAGCAACCGGAAGTTGTTAAAAACACCCTAGAGCTATTGTCATATAACCTGCACATAGTGAAAATCACGCAACTCAACCATGTGTCATTCAGTCAATTCTTAAGGTAGAGACTTCTTATTCAGGATTCTGTTTATGTCTACCCCAAAGACAACGTGTGTTGAGTAAGAACTTCCTGTGACAGCAGGAAGTTGTTAAAAACACCCAAGAGCTATTGTCATATGGCCACCTGCAGAGAGTGAAAATCACGCAACTCAACCATCTGTCATTCAGTCAATTCTTAAGGTAGTGACTTCATATTCAGGATTCTGTTTATGTCTACCCCAAAGACAACGTGTGTGAAGCAAGAGCTTCCTGTGACAACCGGAAGTGGTTAAAAACACCCTAGAGCTATTGTCATATAACCTGCACATAGTGAAAATCACGCAACTCAACCATGTGTCATTCAGTCAATTCTTAAGGTAGAGACTTCTTATTCAGGATTCTGTTTATGTCTACCCCAAAGACAACGTGTGTTGAGTAAGAACTTCCTGTGACAGCAGGAAGTTGTTAAAAACACCCAAGAGCTATTGTCATATGGCCACCTGTAGAGAGTGAAAATCACGCAACTCAACCATCTGTCATTCAGTCAATTCTTAAGGTAGAGACTTCATATTCAGGATTCTGTTTATGTCTACCCCAAAGACAACGTGTGTGAAGCAAGAGCTTCCTGTGACAACCGGAAGTGGTTAAAAACAGCCAAGAGCTATTGTCATATAATCTGCACATAGTGAAAATCACGCAACTCAACCATGTGTCATTCAGTCAATTCTTAAGGTAGAGACTTCATATTCAGGATTCTGTTTATGTCTACCCCAAAGACAACGTGTGTGAAGCAAGAGCTTCCTGTGACAAACGGAAGTGGTGAAAAACAGCCTAGAGCTATTGTCATATGGTCAACCTGCATATAGTGAAAATCACACACCTAAACCATGTGTCATTCACTCCATTCTTAAGGTAGAGGCTTCATATTCAGGATTCTGTTTATGTCTACCCCAAAGACAACGTGTGTGGAGCAAGAGCTTCCTGCGACAACCGGAAGTGGTTAAAAACAGCCTAGAGCCATTGTCATATATCCTGCACATAGTGAAAATCACGCAACTCAACCATCTGTTATTCAATCAATTCTTAAGGTAGAGACTTCATATTCAGGATTCTGTTTATGTCTACCCCAAAAACAACGTGTGTTGAATAAGAACTTCCTGTGACAACCGGAAGTGGTTAAAATCACCCTAGAGCTATTGTCATATAACCTGCACATAGTGAAAATCACGCAACTCAACCATGTGTCATTCAGTCAATTCTTAAGGTAGAGACTTCATATTCAGGATTCTGTATATGCCTACCCCAAAGACAACGTGTGTCTATTCTTTTTGCAAAAAAAAACAAAAACACACACACACAATTAGGCCATAGGGACATATTGTTGGGCTTAGAGGCTTATTCCGCCTTCAATAGTTACTTTCGTTCAAACGATTCAAGAACCGTCAGACTTAGAGCTGCGAAATTTTAGAAACCTGTTCTAGAGCTCAAGTCGATAGTGCACGGTGATTCATGGGGCTCTAGAAGGTTCTCAGACCGAGAAACCGCCTCGTGCATTTGCAATATGTTCAATTCATTTTGAATATCACGGACATGGCGACATGTAGAAATGTCTCAGAGTCGCAAGACTAGGTGCATTGAAACCGGCTCGGCCCATAGAGACGGACCCCAATGTCTCTGTCCGATAGCTCATTCAGGGACCCCGTAGTAACGCCCTGAAAAAGTGGATTTTCAGCACCAATTAAGGCCATTGCTCGGGCACCGAATGACCTATCAAGCCAAAACTTGGGATTCGGGGTCGCCTCACATAGGCCTACACATAATGTCAGAGCTGGACCCGCAGCTATAACGTAACTATGTGTTTTATGTTTTTTTATGGTTAAAATTGAAAGCATTGTGAATTATGGGCTTTCTCTGACATATGTGATAGTTGGCTTCTATACGAGTTGGAAAAAGTGGATTTGGTGTCAGATGGTATCAGTTTGGTGTCAGACTGACATCCAATTGACTGATGGACGCTGACTGCTGGGTGACGAGCAATGGAGAGGAACCACAGTCAGTGCCCGGCCATCCCGAGTTCATCGAGCCAGTCAATTATGCATTTCTGCAGTATTTTTGAGCATGCCTAAATTCGTGATGCTAAATGCCCATTGAATCATATTGCAAACGTAACGCGCAATATTGCAAATGTAACGCGCATTTGCAATATGATTCCACAGCAAAAAATATCACCAAAGTTGACATGATGAAATCAACACAATGAGCGATGGAGAGGAACCACAGTCACTGCACGGCCATCCCGAGATCATCGGGCCAGTCAATTATGCATTCTGAGCATGTCAAATTCGTTAAAAATGTTAAAAGCAACAGAGTCCCACTTCTCCCTCATCATACATGACAAGTAGACCATCTGCGTTGATTCATGGCTTAACATAGGGCTATATATCATTTGGGCAGTATAAATGCCATTTGGACCATGGTTCACTGACTTTTGGGTTTGGAAACCAACTTCCTATGATCATACATGGCAAACGGACAAACATCCTGATTTGGCACATTCAATACTTTCATACATGTATAATTGACAAAAAAAGAATTGGACATTTCATTTGCACATTTCTAATGGCATTTGGCAAAAAAAATAAAACAATATGTCACTTTTGACTTCCTATGAAATCATATTCCAAATGCACAAAACATATGCCTTATGCACAAGCAAAAACAACTCAAAAAATTATGTCAATAAAATATGTCAAAAGTATGTCCATACAGCTCTTATACATGTGTAATTGACATAAAAATCGAAAAAAAATCGAAAAGCGGTCCAGAAACCACTTTTTAAGGGGTTGAAAAGTTTTCTAAAAATATGTCATTTTTTCAAAATTTGACTCTTGGGACTTGAATTGTGTTACATTTGCAATATGAAAATTCACTGCGGAGAGCTCTAGCTATCTATTGGATATTTGCTGTGATTTGGCACATGCAATACTTTCACAATTGATCAAAAAAAGCATTGGACATGTCATTTTGCAAAAAAAAAGAAAAAAAAGTCACTTTTTTCCTATGAAATCATATTCAAAATGCACAAAACATATGCCTTGTGCACAAGCAAAACCAACCCAAAAAACGACGTCAATATAAAACGTCATAAGCATGTTCATACAGCTCTTATACATGTGTAATTGACATAACAATCGAAAAAAATTGAAAAAACGGTCCAGAAACCACTTTTTAAGGGGTTGAAAAGTTTTCAAAAAATATGTCATTTTATCAAAATCTGACCCTTGGGTGTAGACTTGGGTAAGACTTGGGTATCATTTGCTGTATGAAAATCCACGGTGGAGCGCGCTCGCCATCTAAAGGAAATTTAGGGTGTAACAATTGGCAATTGCCATCGGAAAATTGCCATATGATTGGCCCGGAGATGGGCCGCTTTCGGTGGTATTTACAATCGTGTGTATGATTCGTGCTGTGCCAATATGTTCCCATGTTATTTTCTCCAAATCAGGGGGGTATTCCCTTACTGTTTGTGGCTGCCTCACAACTTTCCCTGTAATATTATACCTGATATCAAGGTAGGCAATGACCTTCACCTAATTGTGGAACGTACCTCTATTCCCCAACCTCACTATCCAGAGAGAAGCGTAAGGCAACGAAATGGACTCTTCACTATACGGATAAATGTAAAGGGTTCCGCAGGTGTTCGTAAACTCAATGTAAAAAGGACAGCTTTAACACCTCCAGTATTATTGGTGGTGGTGGACCCAAAGAAGACCATAAGGGAATCTTTAAAAGATGGTCGGTTCAGCACAGAAGTACTGGAAGGCACCTACACTCACCTCAGCTCTGTATTCGGGCTGTACCCAGCTGATATAGGTTCTGGAATGTAATACCAGGTATGATATATATACCAAAACACCTAGAGCTCTTCGGCTTGGTCCTAGGCGTCCTAGGCGTCGTAGCCGAAACTCCCCAGAACTTTAACGGTCCCTCGACGATGTTTCAGACATTACTGAATAACCGAGAGATAAGAGGAACTTTGAGAGTGTCTACAAACGTAATTGGTGTGGTAGTGATAGCCAGTGATACTTTGTTTTCTGGCCAAACATATCCCTGATCTGTCTGTGTTTCATGATAGAAGTCTTTGTTACAAATACAAAAACCATGTGATGTTTATGAAACTAAATAAACTATTCCCAATCTATTACATTTTAATGTGCAGTGTGTGTTTTTTTAAGATTGTCATCGTAATACGGGTAAGGGGTTGTTGAATCATGCCTTCCACGCGCAGTAGTTAATCTCTGTGCAGAAAGAGGACCAGAGAAGAGTCATCAGGTCAGTGTGATGACTGTTCCCACATAAAGATGATAGCAAACTTGAAACGTCAAATCCTTGAACTTAACAAGTCACTGGATGTGGAGCACGAACAGAGGATTGAGTTTCTCCGTCAAAGAACTGAGTTGAGCGCGGGACATGTGAAATGGGACGGAGAACCAACATCGGCGGGAGGAGACGTGATAGAGGATACAACGCTAAAAACTACTATCAACGGCTCGGGTGATACCAGCAGGCACACGCTGCATGAACTTGAGTTGTGTAAACGGGAGCTGGAGGATACAAGAGAGGCACTCCAAGAAGCCTGTGAAGAACGAGAAGCCCTGAGAACTAAGTTGTCAGAGAGCCAGACTAGCAAGGCAGTGGAGGCCAAGGAAGCAGCAGGTGACACGGACAAGATCGAAGAGTCACACCCTCACTTAGATTGGGTAGGGAGACATTACCTTGCGGTGTTGATCCCGGAGGATCGCATGTTCAAACCAGGCCAGTCCGTCACTCCGGTCGGGGTGTTACAGAAGCTGTTTGAGATGAGGGTAGGCGATAAACTTGCGGTTGGGTTCAGTGTGCTGTTAGAGAATATAAACATCATGCTATCTCAACTGGAGCCCGAGTGGTACGCCAAACAGTTTGGGTTCTGTAGAGCCTACGCGCATGGCAACAAATACAGACTCACCGACAGGGTGGACACGGAGGACTTTGCGTGGCTGTTGTTCGAGTACGGAGCGCATGCTCCCTTGATTGAAGTGCTAGCAGGCCTCCAGAATATCCTACAAAGCACGGGAAAGGGAGGGGTGACCACCGCAGCTCTGTACACGAGCAAGAACATGTACAGCTCGTATGTGACACTGTTCAGAGACACGGTGTCAAGGGCCTATGAGGGGTTGATGCGTGTGTGCGAGAGAGCTCTGAGGGTGCGGAAGGCTCAAGGTGTTGTGTACGTGCCTCTCACAGCAGACTTGGGTGGGGATCAGAGCGAATCTCAAGGAGGCTCCCACTCTGTCAGGAACAGAGTCTTGCGCTCTGTACTGGAAGGGATCGAAGCCCCCGCTCACATCAGCAGTGCGGCGGCAAGCTCTGAGGCAGATAGAGTCTTGCGTGAAGATCCCCTTCGGTTGGAACAGTCACTGTCTGCGTTCATGAAACGTAGAGGTCTGGAGGATCAGGGTAAAGTTGGGAGGTCCTCTGGTCATCGGAGTAACCAGGAACACTTCCCCGTTAAGGCGGCGACCTCAAGTGTCGTACCAGGACCTCTTTAACCTGTTATGGCTAGGGGGCAGTATTTTCACGGCCGGATAAAAAACGTACCCGATTTAATCTGGTTACTACTCCTGCCCAGTAACTAGAATATGCATATAATTATTGGCTTTCGATAGAAAACACCCTAAAGTTTCTAAAACTGTTTGAATGGTGTCTGTGAGTATAACAGAACTCATTTGGCAGGCCAAAACCTGAGAAGATTCCAAACAGGAAGCGCCCTCTCGACCATTTCTTGGCCTTCTTGATCATCTCTATCCAAAACAGGGGATCTCTGGCATATCGTGACATTTTCTAACGCTCCCATAGGCTCTCAGAAGGCGCCAGAACGTTGAATGATGACTTTGCAGGCCATGGCTAAAAAAACAGTAGCGCATTTGGTAAGTGGTCGATCTGAGAACAATGAGACTGGGGCGCTCGTGCACAAGACTCCACCATGTTTACATTTTCAGTCTGAACGAAAACAGGGTTTCCCGGTCGGAATATTATTGCTTTTTTACGAGAAAAATCGCATAAAAATTGATTTTAAACAGCGTTTGACATGCTTTGAAGTACGGTAATGGAATATTTTGAATTTTTTTGTCACGAAACGCGCCGGGCGCGTCACCCTTCTTTACCCTTCGGATAGTGTCTTGAATGCACGAATAAAACGCCGCTATTTGGATATTTGGATTATTTGGAACCAAACCAACATTTGTTATTGAAGTAGAAGTCCTGGGAGTGCATTCTGACGAAGAACAGCAAAGGTAATCCAATTTTTCTTATAGTAAATCTGAGTTTGGAGAGTACCAAACTTGGTGGGTGTCAAAATAGCTAGCCTGTGATGGCCGGGCTATCTACTCAGAATATTGCAAAATGTGCTTTCACCGAAAAGCTATTTTAAAATCGGTCATAGCGATTGCATAAAGGAGTTCTGTATTTATAATTCTTAAAATTATTGTTATGTTTATCGTGAGTAATTTTGTAAATTCACCGGAAGTGTTCGGTGGGAATGCTAGTCACATGCTAGTCACATGCTAATGTAAAAAGCTGGTTTTTGATATAAATATGAACTTGATTGAACAAAACACGCATGTATTGTATAACATAATGTCCTAGGAGTGTCATCTGATGAAGATCATCAAAGGTTAGTGCTGCAATTAGCTGTGGTTTTGGTTTTTGTGACATTATATGCTAGCTTGAAAAATGGGTGTCTGATTATTTCTGGCTGGGTACTCTGCTGACATAATCTAATGTTTTGCTTTCATTGTAAAGCCTTTTTGAAATCGGACAGTGTGGTTAGATTAACGAGAGTCTTGTCTTTAAAATGGTGTAAAATAGTCATATGTTTGAGAAATTGAAGTAATAGCATTTCTAAGGTATTTGAATATCGCGCCACGGGATTCCACTGGCTGTTGAGTAGGTGGGACTGGCCGTGTACAAACACGGGTCTCAGTCCACACCCGTAAACAAGTACGGTGTAAACATCGTACATCACGGAGAAGAACTTGTGAGGTTTGTAATACTTCACTAGCCTGCCCTTGTTGTCCAATTGCACCCTGGTCCTGTAGTCCTCGTTGTAGACGGGTTTGAAGAACACATGTCCTCCGTCACCAGGGAGCCAGGGGATGAATTCAATTTCCAGACACGAATTGAGTATCATGAAACATGAAACTCCCCTCTCACGCCACTCACAGTTCACCGTAATGGGCCCCGGGGTCCCATCGTCTGCTACGTCGTCTTGGTCTTTTTTGTTGTCACGACCTTTGACGTCTTCATCTTCTACACTTTCTTCAGATCCGCTCTCGTCGTGATCATCAACCACTCGGGATCCACTTTCCTCGTCTGCTTGGGCATCGTCTTTGTCGTCTTCATCTTCTACACTTTCTTCCGATCCGCTCTCCTCGTGATCATCAACCCCTTCGGATCCGCTTTCCTTCTCAGAGTCCCCATCCGAGGACTCTCCGCTGCTGTCGGAGACCCCTGGTTCGCTTTCATCGTAGCTCACGACTTCACCTTCCTTATGTCTATAGCAAAGGACTCCTTGTAGTCGATCAGGTACCAAAACCTCTCTCGCCTAGGTATCAGTTTCCCATCAGAACACCTCTTCCATTCTCGCAGCTGCTTGCCATACCGAAAGCGACCCGCAGAGTCTCGAGCGGGTGCCTCCGTGAAGTCCGCGCGCCCAGACTCACATCTGTACTTTAACTCGGACACCTTGGTGCAAAATGAACCCGGGTCCCTCTTTGACCACGGTAAGGGTTTCTTCCATAAGGGAGGTGACAGTAGTGATTTGGATAACTATCGACCCATCTCTAGGCTCCCTTGTCTGGCAAAGATCCTAGAATCAATAGTCAACAAACAGTTACAATCTTTTCTTTCTGCTAACAGTATTCTTAGCACCAATCAATCTGGTTTTAGATCTAAACACAGTACCACATCGACCACTATGCTTGTTGTAAATGATATTGCAAATGCCTTAGATGATAGAAAGCACTGTGCTGTGTTGTTTGTAGATTTGTCAAAAGCTTTTGACACTGTAGACCATGCTATCCTTTTGAGTAAGCTGTCATCTATAGGACTGGGCACTGATGCCTGCCGATGATTTTATGACTATCTTAAAGATAGAACTCAGGCCGTCATGGTCGACAGGGTCAAGTCTGACCCCTTACAGTTACTTAAAGGGGTCCCTCAGGGTTCAATAATTGGCCCACTATTGTTCTCACTTTATATAAACAACATTGGTGATGATGTCAGATATTGTAAATTCCATTTATATGCAGATGACACAGTGATGTACTCTATTGCTCCAACAGCGGACCAAGCTTTAATGCAGTTGGAGTCTGATTTTAGGATACTACAGGGGTCTCTTTTACAGCTTAAACTTGTTTTAAACCCTAAGAAAACAAATGTAATGTTTTTTTCTTGGTCTAAACTCTCAGTTAGAAAAACTTTTGTAATCACTAGCTTGGATGGTACTCAAATCAAACAGGTCTCTGCATATAAATACTTAGGGGTATGGTTAGATGATAGGCTTTCTTTTAAAAAAACATGTTACTGAATTGGGAAAAAAGCTCAAATTCAAGATAGGGTTCTTTTACAGAAACAGGGCTTGTCTGTCCTCCGTAAATAGAAAACAAATTGTGCAGGCTACTTTTATGTCCGTTTTAGATTATGGTGATATTATCTATATGCATGCATCGGCAAACACATTAAAATCACTGGATGCTATTTACCATTGTGCACTCAGGTTTATCACGGGTGATAGTTACGAAACTCATCACTGTATCCTTTATCAACATGTGGGTTGGGCCTCTCTATCTGTGAGGCGAGAGCAACATGCTCTCTTGTTTATTTATAAAGCACTTCTTTTAAAACTACCTCCATATATATCATCATTAATTTCCACTAGATATATTAATTTTAAAACCAGATCACAGATGTGGATTACATTAGAGACTCCTGCGGTCTCCACAGAGTTGGGTAGGACTGCCTTTAGTTCCTTTGCACCTTATTTATGGAACAAACTGCAGATCCAACTTAAGTTAGACACTCTGGTGTCCCTTGCCCATCTCAAAAATGTTATGGAAGATCAATATGATGTTGTCTGTGATTGTTTCTGTTGAATTGTGTCTTTGTTTTGTATGTTTGAAATGTTCTTGTCTGTATGCCTAAAACTGTACATGTCAACATGTTTACAAAGGGCACAGCCGTAAAAGAGATCCAGGTCTCAGTCTGTTTTCCCTGTTAAAATAAAGATTAAAAAAATATTTATATTCTGGATGCGCTCCTCCACCTCCCTGTCCGGGATATCTTCTCCTGCTGACTTAAAAAAATTGGTCTGTGATTCTGTCATAGTCCGTGTATGTAGGTGGCAGGGAAGTCAGGCGCAGGAGAGAACAGAGTGCTTAA
Source organism: Salmo trutta (assembly GCF_901001165.1). Classification (NCBI taxonomy): domain Eukaryota; kingdom Metazoa; phylum Chordata; class Actinopteri; order Salmoniformes; family Salmonidae; genus Salmo; species Salmo trutta. Next base: position 24,399 of record NC_042966.1, read on the forward strand.
AAAATGGAGTATTTATTTCCAAAAACTAACTCCAAAACCCACGTAGAAAATAATCCGGGTAAACAGTAACCCATCGCACTCCGATACATAAACAACACGTACATAACAAACAATCACCGACAGAGAAATGAGGGGAAGCAGAGGGTTAAATACACAACATATAATTACTGTGATAAGAAACCAGACAACCAGACACTGTGTGTAAAGAGACCAGACAAAACCAATGGAAAATGAAAAACTGATCAATGGTGGCTAGAAGACCGGTGACGTCGACCGCCGAACACCACCCGAACAAGGAGGGGCATCAACTTCGGTAGAAGTCGTGACACTATTGCACGCCTACGTGTCCGGTCTGTTTCTTTTATGCCCGCTACGTAAGACACATGCACAATCAAGTGGGATACAAACATAACAGTTATTTTTTTCTGAAAATACATGATCTAAGTTATTGTCATAAATGTTGTCATAAATAGTCATAAATGTATGCCTTATTTACTTTGAAGAACTACTAAAATAGCGATTTTGTCAGCCATTCTAGGCAGCAGCTCCATAGATATGAGATGACGACTTGGAATTAAATAGTCATCAAATAAAACAAATGTAATATACACAACTGAAATATTTTATTTAAGTAAAGTCAAATCAAATCTAAGTTTATTTGTCACGTGCGCTGAATACAACACGTGTAGACCTTACAGTGAAATGCTTACATACAGGCTCTAACCAATAGCGCAAAAAAGGTGTTAGGTGAACAATAGGTAAGTAAAGAAATAAAACAACAGTAAAAAGACAGGCTATATACAGTAGCGAGGCTATAAAAGTAGCAAGGCTACACACAGACACCAGTTAGTCAGGCTGATTGAGGTAGTATGTACATGTAGATATGGTTAAAGTGACTATGCATATATGATGAACAGAGAGTAGCAGTAGCGTAAAAGAGGGGTTGGCGGGTGGTGGATGGCGGGACACAATGCAGATAGCCTGGTTAGCCAATGTGCGGGAGCACTGGTTGGTCGGCCCAATTGAGGTAGTATGTACATGAATGTATAGTTAAAGTGACTATACATATATAACAAACAGAGAGTAGCAGCAGCCTAAAAAGAGGGGTTGGGGGGCGCACACAATGCAAATAGTCCGGGTAGCCATTTGATTACCTGTTCAGGAGTCTTATGGCTTGGGGGTAAAAACTGTTGAGAAACATTTTTGTCCTAGACTTGGCACTCCGGTACTGCTTGCCATGCGGTAGTAGAGAGAACAGTCTATGACTGGGATGGCTGGGGTCTTTGACAATTTTTAGGGCCTTCCTCTGACACCGCCTGATGTAGAGGTCCTGAATGGCAGGCAGCTTAGCCCCAATGATGTACTGGGCCGTACGCACTACCCGCTGTAGTGCCTTGCGGTCAGAGGCGAGCAATTTCCGTACCAGTCAGAATGCTCTCGATGTTGCAGCTGTAGAACCTTTTGAGGATCTCAGGACCCATGCCAAGTCTTTTTAGTTTCCTGAGGGGGAATAGGCTTTGTCGCGCCCTCTTCATGACTGTCTTGGTGTGTTTGGACCATTTTAGTTTGTTGTTGATGTGGACACCAAGGAACTTGAAGCTCTCAACCAGCTCCACTACAGCCCCTGTCGATGAGAATAGGGGCGTGCTCGGTCCTCCTTTTCTTGTAGTCCACAATCATCTCCTTAGTCTTGGTTACATTGAGGGATAGGTTGTTATTCTGGCACCGCCCATCCAGGTCTCTGACCTCCTCCCTATAGGCTGTCTTGTCGTTGTCGGTGATCAGGCCTACCACTGTTGTGTCGTCTGCAAACTTAATGATGGTGTTGGAGTCGTGCCTGGCCATGCAGTCGTGGGTGAACAGGGAGAACAGGAGGGGACTGAGCACACACCCCTGTGGAGCTCCAGTGTTGAGGATCAGCGTGGCAGATGTGTTGCTACCTACCCTCACCACCTGCGGGCAGCCCGTCAGGAAGTCCAGGATCCAGTTGCAGAGGGAGGTGTTTAGTCCCAGGATCCTTAGCTTAGTGATGAGCTTTGAGGGTACTATGGTGTTGAATGCTGAGCTGTAGTCAATGAATAGCATTCTCACATTAGTGTTCCTTTTGTCCAGGTGGGAAAGGGCAGTGTGGAGTGCAATAGAGATTGCATCATCTGGGGATCTGTTTGGGCGGTATGCAAATTGGAGTGGGTCTAGGGTTTCTGGGATAATGGTGTGACCAACCTTTCAAAGCACTTCATGGCTACGGACGTGAGTGCTATGGGTCTGTAGTCATTTAGGCAGGTTGCCTTTGTGTTCTTGGGCACAGGGACTATGGCAGTCTGCTTGAAACATGTTGGTATTACAGACTCAATCAGGGACATGTTGAAATGTCAGTGAAGACACCTGCCAGTTGGTCAGCACATGCCCGGATCACACGTCCTGGTAATCCGTCTGGCCCCGCAGCCTTGTGTATGTTGACCTGTTTAAAGGTCTTACTCACGTCGGCTACGGAGAGCGTGATCACACAGTTGTCCGGAACAGCTGATGCTCTCATGCATGCCTCAGTGTTGCTTGCCTCTAAGCGAGCATAGAAGTGATTTAGCTCGTCTGGTAGGCCGTGTCACTGGGCAGCTCGCGGCTGTGCTTCCCTTTGTAGTCTGTAATAGTTTGCAAGCCCTGCCACATAAGATGAGCGTCGGAACAGGTGTAGTATGATTCAGTCTTAGCCCTGTATTGACGCTTTGCCTTTCTGATGGTTTGTCGCAGGGCATAGCAGGATTTCGTGTAAGCTTCCGGGTTAGAGTCCCACACCTTGAAAAAGGCAGCTCTACCCTTTAGCTCAGTGCGAATGTTGCCTGTAATCCATGGCTTCTGGTTGGGGTATGTACTTTTAGTCACTGTGGGGACGACGTCCTCGATGCACTTATTGATAAAGCCAGTGACTGAGAATCCCAGAACATGTTCCAGTCTGTGATAGCAAAACAGTCCTGTAGTGTAGCATCTGCTTCATCTGACCACTTTTTTTATAGGTCGAGTCACTGGTGCTTCCTGCTTTAACCTCTCTGGCGCATGTGGGACGAACTCGTCCCACCTACGTAACAGCCACTGAAATCCAGTGGCGCGATTTTTGAATCGTTAGAAATACTATTACTTCAATTTCTCAAACATATGACTATTTTACAGCTATTTAAAGACAAGAATCTCGTTAATCTAACCCCACTGTCCGATTTCAAAAAGGCTTTACAACGAAAGCAAAACATTAGATTATGTCAGCAGAGTGCCCAGCCAGAAAAAATCAGACACCCATTTTTCAAGCTAGCATATCATGTCACATAAACCCAAACCACAGCTAAATGCAGCACTAACCTTTTATGATCTTCATCAGATGACACACCTAGGACATTATGTTATACAATACATGCATGTCTGTTCAATCAAGTTCATATTTATATCAAAAAACAGCTTTTTACATTAGCATGTGACGTTCAGAAAAAGCATAACCCCCGCAAACTTCCGGGGAATTTACTAACAGTTTGCTAAATTACTCACGATAAACGTTCACAAAAAGCATAACAATTATTTTAAGAATTATAGATACATTACTCCTCTATGCACTCGATATGTCCGATTTTAAAATAGCTTTTCGGATGAAGCACATTTTGCAATAATCTAAGTACATAGCCCGGCATCACAGGGCTAGCTATTTAGATACCCACCCAGGTCAGCCTCCACCAAAATCACATTTCCTATAAGAAAAATGTTCTTACCTTGCTTGTTCTTCGTCAGAATACACTGCCAGGACTTCTACTTCAATAACAAATGTAGGTTTGGTTCCAAATAATCCATCGTTATATCCAAACAGCGACGTTTTGTTCGTGAGTTCTAGACACTATCAGAATGCTTCTTCACGGTGTCGCGCATGGCGCATTGGCGTGACAAAAATGTCTAAATATTCCATTACCGTACTTCGAAGCATGTCAACCGCTGTTTAAAACCAATTTTTATGCCATTTATCTCGTAGATAAGTGATAATATTCCGACCGGGAGTATGCATTGAGCCTAAACAGCCGAATAAAATTTCTCCTCAGGAGCGACTGGTGCACGCGCCTCATTCAAAGGTCCTCTGAGCAGCCACTTACAAAAGGTGATAATGTGTTTCAGCCTGAGGCTCCCTCGTAAACCTTCAGTTATTTCCCGGGCTCTGAGAGCCTATTGGAGCCCTGGGAATTGTCACGTTACAGCTAAGATCCTTACTTTTCAATAAAAAGATGCAAGACGCACGACTCCTTGTCAGACAGGGTACTTCCTGCTTGAAACCTTGTCAGGTTTTTGCCTGCCATAGGAGTTCTGTTATACTCACAGACACCATTCAAACAGTTTTAGAAAATTCAGAGTGTTTTCTATCCAAACCTGAACAATAATATGCATATTCTAGCTTCTGAGTTGGTGTAGGAGGCAGTTAAAAATGGGAACATATTTTTTACAAAATTCTCAATACTGCCCCCTATCCTCAAAAGGTTTTAACCCTTTCACGCGTGAGTTCCAAATATCTCTAACGGTCGCCCCAGCGTGAGTTTTTTTATGCACGTGATGTTCGAACGTTCTCTCCATTCCAGGATGTGATTGATACGTAACAGTGCATTTAATCCGCGCTGTCCTCAAACCAAAGCACGCAGACTGTTTTTATTTATAGGCTGTTTCAACTTCAATTTCAAATGATTTTCTAACAAGTTTTTATTTTCTAAGAACAGTTTGAATTTAGGTGTGTTCCGCCTCCTCATTCATTCACATAAAAATAGTCATTTTTTCTTTTGCGGACAATTTAATTTTTGGGACATTTCTGACCCGGACAAAATTCCCCAAGCACTTTCCAATTGTTTGTGCAGTTCAAGTCTGCAGACATTTGCTAATCTCCCATCAGAACAGGATCTGCACACGTGTTCACATTTTCCATCTGTTGCCCTCATTGTTTTCGTTACTAGTAATAACTTTGGAAATGTGTGCGTTTCTATCAAAGTAAGTGCATTATTACGTTGTAATTGTAGCGTACTGTATGTATGGAGCATAATAGATTTGTGTATATTCTTTATAACCGCGGACACGTGAGGTAACGTTACTCATTTTATAACCTTTATGTTATATTCAATCGTGCTTAGGTAGCTAGCTACATTCTTCTATTAGCTCTGTAAAACAATGCTAGTTGCGTCGGAGAAGTATTAGCTTGTGTTGTATTTTGAAGCTACCCTGGCCTTATGACTCCCTAGTGGCGCAGCGGTCAATGGCACTGCATCTCAGTGCTACATCTCATCACTACAGACACCGTGGTTCAAATCCAGGCTGTTTCACAACTGGCTGTGATTGGGGGTCCCATAGGGCAGCGCACAATTGGCCCAGCGTTGTCCGAGTTTGGCCGGTGTAGGCCATCATAGGTAAATAATAATTTGTTGTTAAATGACTTGCCTAGTTAAATAAAATAAAACATATGACCATGGTTTGTTTATTTGGTCTATTCAGCATAGCTCTGTTCTGCCCTGCCTTGCCCCCTTGTGGAGCTCAAAAGTTAGTTTCTTACTGTTATAACTCAAATCTGTGATTTTGTCAATGCAATAAACTATTTTTATAGCAGTGTTTATTGTGTTATTTGTAATATTGTTTTATTGCTATATCCTTATATTGTATTCTAATGAATAATTCCTCTTTATTCTGTACTTTCAGAAACCACAAACAGTATTTGCCAATATCATAACTGGAACTGGACATCTTTCCAGCTGAAGATTGAGGACAGCTTTTGCATGCTAACGTACACTCCTTAACAGTTTTACTGGATGAAAACACAGCAAGAAAACACATAGGCCAATATGTAATAGTCGTCTATTTTATTGAAGTATTGGTAGTTGGTTCAACAACAATTTGTTTTACTAGAGGACAAAAAAATTGAATATGCATAACCCATATTTAATATTCATGCAGTGACTGAATAACAACTGCATTTCCACACCCACCTCTAAAGGCATAGTATCATGGCAGGTCACCTGTCAGGTCAGTCAGTCACTTATTGCTGCAGATGTGCTCAATAATGCTTGAGCATGTGATACTCCTCAAAGCATGGTGAAATACATAGAGGTGTATCACAAGCTAAACACATGTATTTTGTCATCTTCCTCTGCTTACTTCTCCTGGCGCCAGACAGGCAGACTTTGCAGTGCCTCCGTGTGCGACTACCTTGAGCAGCAGTTTGAGGGACTTTGCAGGGAAAATGCCGTGCAGTGAGGCGTAGGGGATTGTCTACAGCAGGGCGACCCCCAGTGGAGGGGCGCCGAGGGGTGTGGTGCTCCTCCAACAGCTCTTTCATGAGGTTCTCTCTGTATTTTTGGTAGGTAATTACAAACAGCAGGGCCAGGAGGGGTGAAATGACTGGCGGCCTTCCAGCTACCACAGAACTCTTGTACTTCATCCACTGTCGGTCTGCCTCCATCACCACCAGCATCTTCAAAGGGACCTGGTACTTCGTCAGTGGACAAGGGAACCTCAGATTCAGGGTTCTCAATGGCTACAAGGTTGGGGGGCAGCTCCTCACTGTCACTGTCAGAATCTGATTCCTGACTTTCATACTCAGACTCATTGTCAGAATTTTAAAAAATCTCCAGAATTTCCACATTTGTGAGTTGTCTCCTTTTGAAAGACATTGCTAATGCTACAGCTTAGCTCACTAGCTACATACATAAACAACAACACTGAATGGCTCAGAGTGAGAGGGTACGTGATTGACTGCCGGCATGCGTCACTTGTATCAATAAATCACCATCAGAAAATGTTTTGTGTGGTAATTATTTGTGTATTTACTGTTTTATTCACATGTTTTCAATTCTAGGTGACAAATCATGCATTCCGATTCTTGCATAGATTGTAATGGGCACATATTATGTGTGTAAAATACTTATTTGAAGGTTATACTGATTATGATGAGCTAAGCTAATTCCAGCTATGTGTATGGAGCCATGTTTGTTGACATACAATGCATTCTGGGTTTCACGTAATCGTCTGACCAAAGACGTTATAACAAAATGAGGTGAGTAAGAGTTCACTCATTTTTTGAGGACTTCTGGAAATGAATGGTGGGATGTGAACGACGGTAGACACACCCCTTCAACGTGCATACTATAAACAGACCAAACTCATCTTGTCTGTTATTATCTTCGGTTTCTGTGAGGAAAAGAATGCATGGCTGCGCGCTGAAACTAATCGTTGGATTACTTTCGATTTCTAGAAAGTGTTTTACTCAATTATTTTGATCAACGGTGAGCAAACCCGTGATGTGATTAATTGTACATAGTAATTGCTATTAGCTAATTCATAGTGTAGTTTATGTCAGCCGAGAGTTAGAAAATATGACCGCTTGTGTTGCGTCAATCTTTCCTCAGCGCTAGGACAAATGTAGCCTACATTTTTCCGGTTAGGATGATTGTGTTATGCTATAGATACTTCTGTGAATATCTGAACATTGCATCCAAAAATAAACTGCTCACATTCTGGACATAACTTTGTAAGGACTGTGTTTGTGTAAATAGTTTCTGAAAAAAGTGTGGCCAGCTTAAATGTTGATTGTTGCGTCACTCGAAACTGGCCGTTCTAAATGAGCGTTCTAAATTAGTGTTCTAATCACACGGGGTGTGATCGTACGCTTCAGGGACCACTGTAGAACGATCACACCCCGTGTGATGGTACGTGTGAAAGGGTTAACCTGTCTGGGGTATGTGGGACGATTTCGTCCCACCTACGTAACAGCTACTGGAATTCCAGTGGCGCGATTTTTGAATCGTTAGAAATACTATAACTTCAATTTCTCAAACATATGACTATTTCACAGCTATTTAAAGACAAGAATCTCGTTAATCTAACCCCACTGTCCGATTTCAAAAAGGCTTTACAACGAAAGCAAAACATTAGATTATGTCAGCAGAGTGCCCAGCCAGAAAAAATCTGACACCCATTTTTCAAGCTAGCATATCATGTCACATAAACCCAAACCACAGCTAAATGCAGCACTAACCTTTGATGATCTTCATCAGATGACACACCTAGGACATTGTGTTATACAATACATGCATGTCTGTTCAATCAAGTTCATATTTATATCAAAAACCAGCTTTTTACATTAGCATGTGACGTTCAGAAAAAGCATAACCACCGCAAACTTCCGTTGAATTTACTAACAGTTTGCTAAATTACTCACGATAAACGTTCACAAAAAGCATAACAATTATTTTAAGAATTATAGATACATTACCCCTCTATGCACTCGATATGTCCGATTTTAAAATAGCTTTTCGGATGAAGCACATTTTGCAATAATCTAAGTACATAGCCCGGCATTACAGGGCTAGCTATTTAGATACCCACCCAGGTCAGCCTCCACCAAAATCAAATTTCCTATAAGAAAAATGTTCTTACCTTGCTTGTTCTTCATCAGAATACACTGCCAGGACTTCTACTTCAATAACAAATGTTGGTTTGGTCCCAAATAATCCATCGTTATATCCAAACAGCGACGTTTTGTTCGTGAGTTCTAGAATGCTTTTTCACGGTCCCGCGCATGGCGCGTTGGCTTGTCAAAAATGTCTAAATATTCCATTACCGTACTTCGAAGCATGTCAACCGCTGTTTAAAACCAATTTTTATGCCATTTATGTCGTAGAGAAGTGATAATATTCCGACCGGGAGTATGCATTGAGCCTAAACAGCCGAATAAAATTTCTCCTCAGAAGCGACTCATGCACGCGCATCATTGAAAGGTCCTCCGAGCAGCCACTTACAAAAGGCGATAATATGTTTCAGCCTGAGGCTCCCTCGTAAACCTTCAGGTATTTCCCGGGCTCTGAGAGCCTATCGGAGCCCTGGGAATTGTCACGTTACAGCTAAGATCCTTACTTTTCAATAAAAAGAGGTAAGACGCACGACTCCTTGTCAGACAGGGTACTTCCTGCTTGAAACCTTGTCAGGTTTTTGCCTGCCATAGGAGTTCTGTTATACTCACAGACACCATTCAAACAGTTTTAGAAAATTCAGAGTGTTTTCTATCCAAACCTGAACAATAATATGCATATTCTAGCTTCTGAGTTGGTGTAGGAGGCAGTTAAAAATGGGAACATATTTTTCCAAAATTCTCAATACTGCCCCCTAGCCCAGACAGGTTAATGTTTGCTTGTAAGCAGGAATCAGGAGGACAGAGTTGTGGTTGGATTTACCAAATGGAGGGCGAGGGTGAGCTTTGTACGCGTCTCTGTGTGTGGAGTACAGGTGATCTAGAATTATTTTCCCTCTGGTTGCACATTTAACATGTTGATAGAAATTTGGTACAACTGATTTAAGTTTCCCTGCATTAAAGTCTCTGGCCACTAGGAGCGCCGCCTCTGGGTGAGTGGTTTCCTCTTTGCTTATTTCCTTATACAGCTGACTGAGTGCGGACTTAGTGCCAGCATCTGTCTGTGATGGTAAATAAACAGCCACGAAAAGTATAGCTGAAAACTCTCTAGGCAAGTAGTGTGGCCTGCAATTTATCACAATATACTCTACTTCAGGCGAGCAAAATCTAGAGACTTCCTTAGATTGCGTGCACCAGCTGTTGTTTACAAATATGCACAGACCGCCTCCCCTCGTCTTACCGGAGTGTGCTGTTCTATCTTGCCAGTGCAGCATATATCCCGCTAGCTGAATATCCATGTCGTCATTCAGCCACAATTCCGTGAAACATAGGATATTACAGTTTTTGATGTCCCGTTGGTAGGATATTCGTGATCGTACCTCGTTTAATTTATTGTCCAAGTCGTGAATAAATTATGGTTAATAAGTGATAAGCAGTAATGGGCAGTCACTACCATCATGGGACTTTTATTAATTGTTGTATTCTGTGTTACAGCATTCAACCCACATAATGCATAGTGCATTTAATGAAAAAAAGATATATAATTGAACCTGAACTGACCTCAAAAAGCACTTTTTCCACATTTTGTTGTTACAGCCATATTCTAAAATTGATTTAAATATTTCGTTCCCCTCATCAATACCCCATAATGACGAAGCAAAAACAGGTTTACATTTTTTTGGGCAAATGTATTAAGAACAAAAAAGCGATACCTTATTTACATAAGTTTTCAGACCCTTTGATATGAGACTCGAAATCGAGGTCAGGTGCATCCTGTTTCTATTGTTCATCATTGAGATGTTTCTACAACTTCATTGAAGACATTATTAACCTCTATGGGACCGGTGGGACGAATTCGTCCCACCTACGTAACAGCCAGTTGAATCCTGTGGCGCGATTTTTAAAACGTTTGAAATACTATTACTTCAATTTCTCAAACATATGACTATTTTACAGCTATTTAAAGACAAGACTCTCGTTAATCTAACCACACTGTCCGATTTCAAAAAGGCTTTACAACGAAAGCAAAACATTAGATTATGTCAGGAGAGTGCCCAGCCAGAAATAATCAGACACCCATTTTTCAAGCTAGCATATAATGTCACAAAAACCCAAACCACAGCTAAATGCAGCACTAACCTTTTATGATCTTCATCAGATGACACACCTAGGACATTATGTTATACAATACATGCATGTCTGTTCAATCAAGTTCATATTTATATCAAAAACCAGCTTTTTACATTAGCATGTGACGTTCAGAACTAGCATACCCCCCGCAAACTTCCGGGGAATTTACTAACAATTTACTAAATTACTCACGATAAACGTTCACAAAAAGCATAACAATTATTTTAAGAATTATAGATACATTACTCCTCTATGCACTTGATATGTCCGATTTTAAAATAGCTTTTCGGATGAAGCACATTTTGCAATATTCTAAGTACATAGCCCAGCCATCACGGGCTAGCTATTTAGACACCCACCCAGTTTAGCCTTCACCAAAATCACATTTCCTATAAGAAAAATGGTCTTACCTTTCCTGTTCTTCGTCAGAATGCACTCCCAGGACTTCTACTTCAATAACAAATGTAGGTTTGGTCCCAAATAATCCATCGTTATATCCAAACAGCGGCGTTTTGTTCGTGCGTTCTAGACACTATCAGAATGGTAAATCAGGGTCGTGCGCATGGCGCAGAACGTGACAAAAAAATTCTAAATATTCCATTACCGTACTTCGAAGCATGTCAACCGCTGTTTAAAATCAATTTTTATGCAATTTATCTCGTAGAAAAGCGATAATATTCCGACCGGGAATCTGCAATTAGCTAAACAGCCGAAGGAAAATACTGCACGGGGTCGAACCGCGCACGCGCCTAATTCTATTGTCCTCTGATGGGACACTTGGAAAAGGGGATTCTGTGTTTCAGCCTGAGGCTGCCTCGTCCTCGTTCAGGTTTTTCCCGGGTTCTGAGAGCCTATTGGAGCCCTAGGAATTGTCACGTTACAGCTAAGATCCTGACTCTTCAATAAACAGAAGCAAGAACAACAACACCTTGTCAGACAGGGTACTTCCTGCATGAAACCTTCTCAGGTTTTTGCCTGCCATAGGAGTTCTGTTATACTCACAGACACCATTCAAACAGTTTTAGAAACTTTAGGGTGTTTTCTATCCAAACCTTTACAATAATATGCATATTCTAGCTTCTGAGTTGGTGTAGGAGGCAGTTAAAAATGGGCACATATTTTTTCCAAAATTCTCAATACTGCCCCCTAGCCCGTAGAGGTTTTAAAGTGGCTAGTGTTTCATTTCCTTAAAGTGGCCAGTGATTCCTAATCTATGTCTATAGGCAGCAGCCTCTGATGTGCTGGAGATGGCTGTTTAACATTCAGTGGTGTAGTATAGGATACAATGCAATATATACATATTAAATGGGTGATGCAATATGTAAACACAATTTCAAAGTTACTAAGATACCGTAGAATAGTGTGGAGTGCAGTTTATACAAATTTGATCAGTAATGCTAGATACAGAAACATTATAAAAATGGGCAGTGATTCCTAATCTATGTCTATAGGCAGCCGCCTCTGATGTGCTAGTGATGGCTGTTTAGCAGTTTGATGGCCTTGAGATAGAAGCTGTTTTTCAGTCTCTCAGTCCCAGCTTTGATGCACCTTTACTGACCTCACCTTCTGGATGATAGCAGGGTGAACAGGGAGTGGCTCGGGTGGTTGATGTCAGTGATGATCTTTTTGGCCCTCCTATGGTTTTCGGGTGATGTAGGTGTCCTGTAGGGCGAGAAGTTTGCCCCTGGTAATGCGTTGGGCATACCACACCACCCTCTGGAGAGCTTTGCGGTTGTGGGCGGTGCAGTTGCCGTACCAGGCGGTGATACAGCCCGACAGGATGCTCTCAATTGTGCATCTGTAAAAGTTTGTGAAGGTTTTAGGTGTTAAGCCAAATTTCTTTAGCCTCCTGAGGTTGAAGAGGTGCTGTTACACCTTCTTCACCACGCTGTCTTTGTGGGTGGACCATTTCAGTTTGTCAGTGATGTGTACGCCGAGGAACTTGAAGCTTTCCACCTTCTCCACTGCAGTCCCATCAATGTAGATAGGGGGATGCTCCCTCTGCTGTTTCCTGAAGTCCACGATCATCCCTTTGTTGACGTTGAGTGAGAGGTTATTTTCCCGGCACCACGCTCCCAGAGCCCTCACCTCCTCCATGTAGGCTGTCTCATCGTTGATGGTAATCAAGCCTAATACCGTTGTTTCGTCTGCAAACTTGATCATTGAGTTGGAGGTGTGCACGGACAAGCAGTCGTGGGTGAACAGGGAGTACAGGAGTACACACCTGTCTATATAAGGTCCCACAGTTGACAGTGCATGTCAGAGGAAAAACCAAGCCATGAGGTCGAAGGAATTATCCGTAGAGCTCCGAGACAGGATTCTGTCGAGGCACAGATCTGGGGAAGGGTACCAAAAAATATCTGCAGGATTGAAGGTCCCCAAGAACCTAGTGGCCGCCATCATACTTAAATGGAGGAAGTTTGGAACCACCAAGACTCTTCCTAGAGCTGGCCGCCCGGCCAAACTGAGCAATCTGGGGAGAAGGGCCTTTGTCAGGGAGGTGACCAAGAACACGATGGTCACTCTGACAGAGCTCTAGAGTTTCTCTGTAGAGATGGGAGAACGTTCCAGAAGGACAACCATCTTTGCAGCACTCCACCAATCAGGTCCTTATGGTAGTGGCCAGCCGGAAGCCACTCCTCAGTAAAAGGCATATGACAGCCAGCTTGTAGTTTGCCAAAAGGCACCTAATGGACTCTCAGACTATGAGAAACAAGATTCTCTGGTCTGATAAGATTGAACTATTGGCCTGAGTGCCAGCGTCACATCTGGAGGAAACCTGGCACCATCCATATGGTGAAGCATCATGCTGTGGGGATGTTTTTCCAACTTGACGGAGCTTGAGAGGATCTGCAAAGAAGAATGGGAGAAACTCCCCAAATACAGGTGTGCCAAGCTTGCAGCGTCATACCAATGAATACTCGAGGCTGTAATCACTGCCGAAGGTGGTTCAACAAAGTACTGCATAAAAGGTCTGAATACGTATGTAAATGTGACATTTCAGTTATAGATTTTTAACACATTTACAAAAATGTATAAAAACCAATTTTGTCTTTGTCATTATGGGGTATTGTTTGTAGATTGATGAGGGGGGGAAATGATTTAATCCATTTTAAAATAAGGCTGTAACGTAACAAAGTGGAAAAAGTCAAGGGGTCTGAAAACTTTCCGATGCACTGTTAAGTTGATTTATTTGCAAAAGAAATTTCAGCTTTACTTTAGTGCCTTATTGCAGACAGGATGCATGTTTTGAAATATTTGTATTCTGTACAGGCTTCTTTCTTTTCACTTTGTCAATTAGGTTAGTATTTGTATAACTACAATGTTGTTGATCCATCCAAATGTTTTTCCTATCACAGTCATTAAACTCTGCAAGGGATTTAAAGTCACCATTGGCCTCATGGTGAAATCCCTGAGGGGTGTAACGATCGTCTGACAGAGGGGAGCAAGATGCAGTGTGGTAAGTGCTCATATTAACTTTAATGACACTATAAATAAAACAAGAAAACGAAAGCCAACAGTTCTGCCAGGTGAACACACAAGACAGAAAACAACTACCCACAAGACCCCAAAGGAAAACAGGCTGCCTAAGTATGGCTCCCAATCAGCGACAACGATGTACAGCTGTCCCTGATTGAGAGCCATACCAGGCCAAAACAAAGAAATACAAAAACACAGAAAAAAGGACATAGAATGCCCACCCTAGTCACACACTGGCCTATCCAAAATAGAGAACAAAAACCTCTCTATGGCCAGGGCGTGACAAGCGGTTTCCTTCCTCTCGACAACTGAGGAAGGATGCCTGTATCTTTGTAGTGACTGGATGTTTTGATACGCCATCCAAAATGTATTTAATAACTTCACCATGCTCAAAGGGTTATTCAATGTCTGCTTTTTATTTTTACGTTACACATCTATCAATATGTGCCCTTCTTTGTGAGGCATTGGAAAACCACACTGGTCTTTGTGGTTGAATCTGTGTTTGAAATTCACTGCTCAACTGAGGGACCTTACAGATAATTGTATGTGTGGGGTACTGTCACGATTCCCACCGACGGTGGCGCCCCCTCCTGCTCGGGTGGCGCTCGGCGGTCGTCGTCACCGGCCTATTAGCTACCACTGATTCCTTTTTGGTTTTCCCTTCTTTTTGGTTTTGTGCACCTGTGTTTAGTTTGGTTAATTAGCGGGGCTATTTATGTTAGCTGGTCCGCTTCCGTGTTGTGCGGGATTATTTCTATTGTGACGGTTCATGTTCGTGTCGGCGCTATTTTACGCCGTGTGTACTTTCTCCTCTGTGTTTGGGAGTATTTTGTTTGATGAGTGAGTGTACATTAAATACGCCACTACCCTGTGCTCGCTGCTTCCTGTGCCTCATTCCTTCACCACGACTGCCAATCCGTTACAGGTACAGAGATGTGTAAGTAATTCAAAAATAATGTTAAACGTTATAATGGTACACTATTTTTGAACACAGAGTGAGTCAATGCAACGTATGTGACTTGTTAAGCAAATTTGTACCACTGAATGTATTTTGGCTTGCCATAACAAAGTGGTGGAATACTTGTTGACTCAAGACATTTCAACTTTTCATTAAAAAAAATCTCAATTTAATCAATTTTAAATTCAGTGATGTCCCTGTTAATTTATTTAGTGGTAATTACTTTCATCACATCTCAACCATACTGCAAAATCTATTTTCTCCGACAAATGTTTTTTATATAAATATAAATATGGTTCATTTGAACTATTTTCATAGTTCCTTACTCATGATGAGGGTGAACCATTCATGATACACATGGGAAACTGTTGAGTGTGAAAAACCCAGCAGTGTTGCAGTTCTTGACACACTCTGGCACATCCTGCCTGGCACCTCCTGCCATACCCAGTTCAAAGGCACTTAATCTTTTGTCTTGCCTGTTCACCCTCTGAATGGCACACATACACAATCCATGTCTCAATTGTCTCAAGGCTTAAAAACCTTTCTTTAACCTGTCTCCTCCCCTTCATCTACACTGATTGAAGTGGATTTAACAAGTGACACCAATAAGGGATCATAGCTTTCACCAGGTCAGACTATGTCATGGAAAGAGCAGGTGTTCCTAATGTTTTGTACACTCAGTGTAGATGTAACCATGTGCTATTACATGTATTTATTTGAGCGGCACTGGCGCACAAAATTCCATGAGCAGAAGGTGACATTTATAAGTGAGTATTCAAAAACATTATCAAGATTAGGAAAGGTTTGAAAACCACTGCCGTAACCTGCTCCAGGAGTGCTACATGACCTGCTTCCAGCATCTGAAGTTTGTGTGTGACCTGCCCAGGTTGGGAATTAAAAAGCACACTGCAAAAAGCTGAGTTCTGCTTTGATGGACAATAAAGTTGTATGTAGATGAATCAACCTGTCAATCAGAAATCTGTAAAGGTCAAAACAAAATGTACATACTCAAGATACCATGAGGTTGCTCAACTGTAGAGGCCACCCTAACCAAAACACAGTCATTACATTACTTGACAGGCACACTCACCCACAATCAGATGTTCCGGAATGGGGGCCAAAGTGCCTGTGTGTGCACATCTGCACGCGTGTGTCAGTCAACACAAATAGACCAGTATCACCCAGACCCAAGCCACCCTCACACACACTGGATTCATTGTCAGCACACATTGAAGTGATGTAATGATCTGGTACTAGGAGGGAAGAGTACAGACCCATGACATTAAGAATAGACAGGCGTGACAGTGAGCTAGCATCACAAGGCTTTTCACTGGAATAACAACCTTAAATCATCATGGTAAGAGCAATTCTGTTAGTGTTTTGTGTGTGTTGAGGCATTTCGTTACAGGATATGCAGTTTATACTATATGATGTATTTACTACTATTTATTATTTTCACAATGACTTTGTGGCATCTTTTGCCATTATGATATGTGTTTGCTGTGGTAAATACTCTCAAGTGAAAAGATAGATATCGTCGGTGTCACCTCAGCCAATGAAGGTGTGTTTTGGTTGGTAGGCTATGGAAAATAGAGGAATCATTTTGAGTTATACTAGTTATGATTATTTCTTTGTATCACATAATTTTTTTTATAGAAGATACAGAAAATAATGTCATACAATTGTTATTGGTAAAATCCCAAATAGTAGATCCAATAGCTCACATCATATTACTTTCAAAGCATTACGTATGCATACCTCCTCAAGTGAAAAATTCACTTTTCACTCATGTTTTTCAGTTTTGCACTTCTCAGAGAGAAGTCATATGTCCTAATTGCGCTCATGTAAAGCTGTTTTTATACTGTTGTGACCGTAGTACAACGTAATGACCGTCAAGGGGTTTGGACCTCCTAACGGTTAAGGTGTTGGACTGACAGTCAGAGGAACCCAGGTTCAAGTTCCAGTCAGTTCATTTGCTACAATACTGTTGTCATCTTCACCAGTGACTGCTCTAAGTTGATGATGTTATTGTTGTTGATATTGTTTGTGGTATTGTTTGCAGTTGGCCTGGGCAGGAAGGTACTGGTCTTTCCGTATGAGACAGACTTCAGCTTCGTGGTGCTCATCCCCCAGAATGAAATGGGCCTGCGCGCGTTCACTCTGTGTATGCGTGTGGCCACCGAGCTGGAAGGCGAGCAGCAGATCATCCTGTTTGCCTACCGCACCACAGACTACGACAAGCTCAACGTGTGGCGCGAGCGGCGATGGCGCTTTCTTCCACCTGCCGCCCATCACCACCTTCAGAAAGTCTCTGCCTCACCTGGGAGTCCTGTACTGGGCAGGCTGCCTTCTGGGTGGACGGCCGTCGCAGCACCTACCAGCTGTACAAGCCGGGCCACACTATCCGGCTCAAGTGGACCGTCCTCTTGGGGCAAGACGCGGACAAACACCTTGGAGACCTGGAGGCTTTGCAGAGCTTTGTGGGACTATGTCTTGCCGAGGAGCCAAATCCAAGCCCTGCATTATGGACATAAGATCACCAAGGAAAACATCTTTGACTGGGCCACCATTGAGTACCAGCTGAACGGGAATGTGATGGTGGTGGATGATGAATGACTCGGAGTGGAATCACAAACAAATGCGGATGTGATCCATTTGTGTGTCTGTGCTGGACTGCTACTGACCTTTTTGTTTAGTTTGGTGTCCTAGGTTTAGTCACATTCACACCTTATGCAGTCAATGAACTATGCTCACGCACAAAATATCAGTGGATCATAAGAAAATATGACTTACATTTTGTGATCATTAAATAGTCTATGCAGGTCAAAACCAGATCCTTCACCAGACAGGCACCATGTATACACCATGTATAGCACTACCCTCTTTCAACACAATTCTTCTTTAGACATTCACTATCTATAGAATACTGTAGATACAGTATGTCCACTCACCTGCTGCATGGATGGTGAGATTAACCATATTTTCTAAGCATTGCATTCATTATGTTAATTTATGAAACAAGATGCCAAAATTTTGACACTTATTTCACAGTGGAAGTTTATTAGTCACCTTTTGCAACCTGCTAATTATCATAAATATTCAGTACAATTTACATTAAGTATTAAAATTAATCTGGTATTTAGTTACAGAGCTAATGTATTTTTTGCTCTCAGCATGATTACATTTTTTTATGTGGCCTTTTGTACGTTTCTCACGTGGCTGGTGAGTACTAATTTCAATGGAATGTATTGTTGATGTACCTAATTTAACCACAAGGTGGCAGTATATGCTAGAGTTTTTATTCAGTGAACGACGAATAACACTATTTATTTGTTTATTTGGATCCCCATTAGCTTTTGCAAAGGCAGTAGCTACTCTTCCTGGGGTCCACAAAAAACACAACATGACAAATAACAAAACATTGATACACTGATATACAAGGACAGTCGCACAAATGTATAATACAATGATATACAAACAATACAACAACAAAAATTATTCAAACATTACAACAACAAAAATGTGTGTGTTAGAGTTTGTTTGTGTGTGTCCCGTCACACAAACATACGAATGGTGTGGCATTCTTATGCTCAAGATTTCAATTGCCTTTGATCCCACTAATGATTCATTATTTTCATACTTAATAATTTAACTGTGCTTTGAGACAAACCATTGCCATAATGTTGCCTTTGGTTAGCACACTGCCTCATAAATTGTCTTGTTTAAACTGATGTAAGAATGATTTTGGGTCTGAAATTAAATCCTGGCATGTGCATAACTAAAAGTATGTGTTATTTAAGAGAAAATAGGTATTTTAACTTTTTGAGAATCCTATTTGTAGTATAGCCTACCTATAATGCTGGTGAGACCTTCACAGTATTAAATATTGTTGTTATATTTTATTCCATTGTTTAACTTGTATTCTTCTAAATTGTTGTTCGAAAATAAAATTGCCTTTGTACATGTTTATTGGCCTATATGTTGTGTACATGTTTATTAGCCTATATGTTGTGAATGATGTTCTAACTCAAAAGGAACAACACCACAGAAACAGTATAGACTTTTGTTCACTGTGACAATAATATTGTATAGGGTATAGTCCTGGTAATATTGACCACTGAGAGAAAGCATGTCTCCTCAAGTCCCTGTGCAGACTTAGTAGCCGCCATGTACTGTAGTAGTATGCTTGTTGTTCACCATGAACATGTTCTACCTCCTCCCCTCCACCTCCTTAGAGAGGAAGAAGTTTTCAGTGAACACAGCCTAGGCTCCCCAGAGGGTGAGAAAGTGCAGCGTTCCGAGTGTGTGTGTGTGTGCGCACGCACGCACGCTTATTCGGACACAATCTCCCGTAGCAGCAGCTAAATAAGTTGGGAGGGAAGGCAAATGAGTTCTGACTGCAGGTCAGCAGCCAAATGTTCCACCTTCTTGAATGTTGCAATGAATCAATCGCACTGCCCACTCACTGTGTGGTAACACCTTTGTGGACCATCTGCCCAGGCAGGCTCCTCAGCCCTCTGGTTCCAAGCACATGGCTCTCTTTCTCCTCTCCTCCTTTCTCTCCAATCGCATCCCTGCCCAAGAGGAGTGCTAGCTGCCTCCCAGCCTACACACACACACACACACCGACCACCATAACACTACACCCCCTACTCATACCCCCCATATCACCATATCGTCTTTACTTTGATTTATGGAAGGTTAACTTTTAAGTAAAGTATTTTATTTTATACTTTTTAGATCAGATGCACTATGAATGAAATGTAAATACATCCCATATTGGAGTAGAGATTAGTAATTAAGAATATTTTGGGAGTATTTCTGAAAAAATATATGTATTTCATTAGCCTACTTTGGACTGAACTAAAGGTTTATGGCATGTTAAATGTCAACCTTTAGTTTTTTTGTTCGATATCTAGGCACTGTTTTTCACCTTTTCAATAATAAGAATAGACTTTAGTGCCCAAAATACAAATTAAAACCCTTTATACACAATAAACTATCAACATATTTGTTTCAAACATTATTTTATAGGATTATGTCCAACCTGATCTCATCCCGTTTGTTTGTCACCAAAAACATTAACAAATTGATGTTAAAAATGAGTCACATATGTTTTGACCCCCCCTCAATTTCTAAGCAACAATACAACACAGGTTAGGTTCATCTACAACCCCTAAACATTGCTTGTAGAGCCTTTTTCACCTTTTTATGGCCAACTTTAGTGAAAAAGTAGGCATATAATGATTTACTCTCTGTCCTCTGAATAGGGTCTATAGCTTGTATTATACTGAGCAAACAGTTGTGGGCCGCCTTGTCATGCTCGCAGAGCCAGAGAGAGCCAGCAGCGGCGGCCTGTGAGATCTGCATAAACGCCCATGGTGGGCCGTCTGAGGCGGCGCAGTGTGGTGCATGCGGCTCGCTGCCTGTCCCTGCGTGTGTGAGCTGGTGAAATCTCTTCCACACGAGAGGAGATAGACGGCACAATGGAGGCCCGCAGAGCCGGTGGGGGAGACAGAAGGAGGCCCGTTCTGGATTCCTTCGAGCAACTCCAAATAGATTTCCAGGCAAAACATATTTGCATAAGCAAGACAGTGCTACGAGCTATCCATGTGAGCTCTGGCATGTGAGCAATGAACAGATGGATAATTTTTAAAGAGCTTTCTTGCAGAAATGTTCATCCCATTACAGATTCATGAGATAGAATGTAATCCTAACAATATGTGTCTCTTTATGAATCAAATCAAGCTTTATTTATACAGCACATTTCAGACATGGAATGCAACACAATGTGCTTCACAGGAAAAAACGAACTTAAATATTTGCTACACAACAACCATAGAAGGATAAAAATACTAAGGAATAACAATAATAACTGAACAACTAAAAAGCACCCTAAGGAAAAGCAAAGCAAAAAATAGTGTTTTAGGATCTCTTTTAAATATGTCCAGTTTTGTCCCCCCTCAGATTCTTTGGCAGGCTATTCCAGAGGCTGGGGGCAAAATAACTAAAAGCTGCCTCTCTATGCCCCTTGGTCTTAGTCTTTGGGATAGTTAAAAGGCCAGTGCCAGAGGACCTGAGAGACCTACTAGGTATATAACTTAAAAGCATGTCTGAGATGTTTTGGGGTGCACAATCGTGGAATGATTTAAATCCAATAGAAGAATCTTAAAATTAATTCTAAAACTCACAGGCAGCCAGTACAGAGACCTTAATACCGGTGTAATATGTGCTCTTGGTCAGTACCCGCGCTGCAGCATTCTGTATGTTTTGCATATGACCAATGGCTTTCTTGGGTAGACCAGATAGGAGAGCATTAGGTACTCCTCGCTCTTTTGTTTTGGGTTTCTACCCTGTGTTTTGTTACGTGTTTGTTTGGTCTTCATCTTGGTCTTTACAAGGCACGCCGTAATTTGGGCTTAATAAAAAAAACTATTACGCATTCCTGCACCTGTCTCCCGAATCTATTCATACCAACGTGACGCCAGATGCCGTGACAAAAGTGTTTTGTTGTTGTTCACTATCCTCAAACAATAGCATGGTATTTTATTTTGCTGTAATAGTTACTGTAAATTGGACACTGCAGTTAGATTAACTAGAATGTAATCTTTCTGCCCATATAAGACATGTCTATGTCCCTGAAAGTTGGCTGTTGTTTACAACGTTTTCTAGTCCCAATATCGCATATTGAGCAACAACTGTCCTGGTTTAGGGACACCGATCCCGTTGTGATATCACTTTCCTGAGCATGTCTGTGTCAACCAGGGACAATAAATCCATAGTGCCTTTGTGTGCAGGCTAGGGCAAATATCATAACACTTTTCATCAGGTCTGGCATGACTGATACCCAGCCTAATGTTTGTTATCTCTGAAATATGCTGCAAACTCATCACATTTAGATGTGGAGCAAAGTTCACATAGGTTTGCGGGGGTGGGATTTATCAGGCCATCAATGGTCAAGAAGAGCACTCTCAAATTATTCTGATTATTAGCGATCGAGTTAGAAAAAAATTTGTCCGTCTGGCATTTCTAATTGCCTTTCTCCACTTCTGCTCTGCCTTTTTGCAATTTCTATTAAATTGATTAGCTTCCTCATTCATCAGAAGAGCTCCGTTAGGATGTGGCCTTTTTAAACTTTACTGGAGCTATGGCATCAATGGTTGCCCTTAATTTACTATTAAAGTTATCAACTAAATCATCAAAAGAGGAAGGCAGAATAGGCGATGGAGTATTGTTCATCCACTAAATAAAATCTATAGCAACTTCAGAGGTAAGATAGTGTTTCTTAATAATGCATTCACTACACTGTGCTATGGGTAACAAGGTAGTCAAAAATACACAAATAAAGCAACATCAACAACAGTAGAAAGCCCCTTGGTAATAACCATGTCCAGAATACCTTACTGGGACGATTCTTCAAGGGGTGGCAATTTTTTTGTATTGCCTAGGATTGCAGAATGGCCAGGACTGGCCCTGTATACATGATCAGTGTAATAATCTACCTATGTCAACTACCTATGTCTCTAAAGTGATTATTGTCTTTAACATGCCAAAATCACAAGTAATTGAAATACTGTATGTGTCAGGTCAATTTTACAGAACTTCACATTTACAAGAAACCAGTGGCGAATTTAGCATGTAAATATTGGTGGGACAAAAAATTGTTTTATGCATGCCAGCAAAGCCACTACACAACACTATACAACACTAAACAATACATTACTTGCACTATAACGGTGATAAACTGTGCCCACAAACTGTTAGGGCCTACATAAATCTATCCCAATAGCAGAGCATGTTGGACGTTTACAACGCTTACAACCGCTACACCTGGCTATCAGCAGAGCTTTGTCTGGCTGCGAAACAGTTCCTTCAGCCTCATGTACATAGCTGATTTTGCTGACTTGCTTTAACAAATGTGGTTTGTACTGACAATTGAGATGTACAAACTATGGCATAGGGGAACGATGAGCGGATAAGAGGTAATACGTAATTGAAATGCATTCTAGGTGACGACCTCATGAACTTGAGAGAATGCCAAGAGTGTGCAAAGCTGTCATCAAGACAAAGGGTGGCTACTTTGAAGAATCTCAAATATAAAATATATTTAGATTTGTTTAACACTTTTTTGGTTATTACATGATTCCATATGTGTTATTTCATAATTTTGATGTCTTCACTATTATTCTATAATGGAGAAAATAGTCAAAATAAAGAAAAACCCTTGAATGAGTAGGTGTGTCCAAACTTTTGACTGGCACTGTATATATTTATATATACAGTTCAAGTCGGAAGTTTACATATACTTAGGTTGGAGTTATTAAAACTCGTTTTTCAACCACTCCACACATTTCCTGTTAACAAACTACACTTTTGGCAAGTCGGTTAGGACATCTACTTTATGCATGACACAAGTAATTTTTACAACAATTGTTTACAGACAGATTATTTCACTTATAATTCACTGTATCACAATTCCAGTGGGTCAGAAGTTTACATACACTAAGTTGACTGTGCCTTTAAACAGCTTGGAAAATTCCAGAAAATGATGTCATGGCTTTAGAAGCTTCTGATTGGCTAACTGACATCATTTGAGTCAATTGGAGGTTTACCTGTGGATGTATTTCAAGGCCTACCTTCAAACTCAGTGCGTCTTTGCTTGACATCATGGGAAAATCTAAAGAAATCAGCCAAGACCTCAGAAAGAAAATTGTAGACCTCCACAAGTCTGGTTCATCCTTGGGAGCAATTTCCAAACTTCTGAAGGTACCACGTTCATCTGTACAAACAATAGTACGCAAGTATAAACACCATGGGACCACGCAGCCATCATACCGCTCAGGAAGGAGATGCGTTCTGTCTCCTAGAGATGAACATACTTTGGTGGGAAAAGTGCAAATCAATCCCAGAACAACAGCAAAAGACCTGGAGGAAACAGGTACAAAAGTATCTATATCCACAGTAAAACGAGTCCTATATCGACATAAGCTGAAAGGCCGCTCAGCAAGGAAGAAGCCGCTGCTCCAAAACCTCCATAAAAAAAGCCAGACTACAGTTTGCAACTGCACATGGAGACAAAGATTGTACTTTTTGGAGAAATGTCCTCTGGTCTGATGAAACAAAAATATAAATGTTTGGCCATAATGACCATCGTTATGCTTGGAGGAAAAAGGGGGAGGCTTGCAAGCCGAAGAACACCATCCCAACCGTGGGGTGGCAGCATCATGTTGTGGGGTTGCTTTGCTGCAGGAGGGACTGGTGCGCTTCACAAAATAGATGGCATCATGAGGAAGGAACATTATGTGGATATATTGAAGCAACATCTCAAGACATTCGTCAGGAAGTTAAAACTTGGTCGCAAATGGGTCTTCCAAATGGACGATGACCCCAAGCATACTTCCAAAGTTGTGGCAAAATGGCATAAGGACAACAAAGTCAAGGTTTTGGAGTGGCCATCACAAAGCCCTGACCTCAATACCATAGAACATGAGTGGGCAGAACTGAAAAAGCATGTGCGAGCAAGGAAGCCTACAAACCTGACTCAGTTACACCAGCTCTGTCAGGAGGACTGGGCCAGAATTCACCCAACTTATTGTGGGAAGCTTGTGGAAAGCTACCCGAAACGTTTGACCCAAGTTAAACAATGTTGGGTGAATTCTGAATTTTGGTCTGGTCAGACTTCTCCAGTACTCTGACCACCAGCAGGTTGACAGAGCGGATGAGCTGCTGCCCGTCCTCGATGTCCTCCACCCGGGCATCCAGCATCAGGGTGATCAGACCGTGCATCAGGTCCTTCAGCACGCCCATCGACGCCTCCCGTGCAAGGCACTCCATAGAGAACAGTGAGAGCATATTGCCGATGATGCAGCTGTAGAGCTTGAAGATGTCCTTCTTGTCGAGGCAATGCTACCAAATACTTCTGACCCACTGTGAATGTGATGAAAGAAATAAAAGGTGAAATAAATAATTCTCTCTGCTATTATTCTGACATTTCACATTCTTAAAATAAAGTGGTGATCCTAACTGACCTAAAACAGGGAATTTTTACTTGGATTAAATGTCAGGAATTGTGAAAAACTGAGTTTAAATGTATTTGGCTAAGGTGTATGCAAAGTTCCAACTTCTACTGTATATAAATATATTTTATTTTTATCAAATCAAATCAAATTTTATTTGTCACATGCGCCAAATACAGCAGGTGTAGACCTTACAGTGAAATGCTTACTTACAAGCCGTTAACCAACAATGCATTTTTAAGAAAATACAAAAAAAGTAAGTAATAAGAATAACAAATAATTAAAGAGCAGCAGTAAAGAGCAACAATAGTGTGGCTATATACAGGGGGTATCGGTACAGAGTCAATGTCAATGTGCGGGGGCACCGGTGTCGAGGTAAGTGAGGTAATATGTACATGTAGGTAAAGTGACCATGCAGAGTTGTTAAAGTGACCATGCATAGATAATAACAGAGAGTAGCAGCAGCGTTTCAGAGGGGCGGGGGGCAATGCAAATAGTCTGGGTAGCCAGTTGATTAACTGTTAAGGAGTCTTATGGCTTGGGGGTAGAAGCTATTTAAGAGCCTCTTGGACCTAGAGTTGGCGCTCCGGTACCGCTTGCCATGCGGTAGCAGAGAGAACAGTCTATGACTAGGATGGCTGGAGTCTTTGACAATTTTTATGCCCTACCTCTGACACCGCCTGGTATAGAGGTCCTGGATGACAGGAAGCTTGGCCCCGGTGATATACTGGGCCGTACGCACTACCCTCTGTAGTACTTTGTGCTCTGCGGCAGAGCAGTTGCCATACCAGGCAGTGATGCAACCCGTCAGGATGCTCTCGATGGTGCAACTGTAAAACTAGCTAAACAGTTGGGGCTAAAAACAGATGGGGCTTTGCCAACATGTATTCTCTCTCCGTCTCTCTCTCTCTGCCTTCCGAGAGGTTATAATGTCCCCTGTATGCTGTCTCTTCCTCCCCCTCTGGGCTGTGTGGAAAATTCACCAGACCTCCCCATTAGAGTCAGTCTGAATCAGAGAGCAGGCGTTGCTATGGCCGCCCTCCTGGCACTCTTACCGCTCTGCAACGGCAAATTATATGCTTAAAAAACAGAAAATCACTGCCTTACTGGAATTTATCACTCTCCCCACTGGTTTCAAAGTAGTAGTGTCGCACCACCACCAACCCCCGTCTTGTTAAAACCATCCCTTTTCCATACAGGCTTTTCACACTTCTTGTGTGAAGCCTGACCTTTAGTTTAATGTGTGAGTGTGAGAAAGAGTGGAAGACCTTCATGACAGCTAGGCACGGCACATAACTTTAGAGTTATGCACATGCCTTTAGGTATACTTAGTACATGAGTATAATATAGTAAGCCTGTACATCACGGTTCCCCAACTGGCGGTACGCTGGCCAAATTTGGCCCTCTGGGGATTTATTTCATCCTCCAAGTTTTCTGAGGAAACAAAAAAAGTAAAAAACAACAACATATTGCTTGACACTAAAGACTGTAAAAACACCATCTGTTCCATGGTATTCCCACACATAGTAGAGAGATATCATGTGAAGCTATTCAGACCCCTTCACCTTTTCCACATTTTGTTACGTTACTGCCTTATTCTAAAATGGATTAAATAAAATAAAACACCTCAATCTACACACCATTATCCCATAATGAAGAAATTAAAACAGGTTTTTATTTTATTTTGCAAAACAGAAATACCTTATTTACATAAGTAAATCCTGTTTCTATTGATCATCCTTGAGATGTTTCTACAACTTGATTGGAGTCTGCTGTGGTAAATTCAATTGATTGGACTTAATTTGGAAAGGCATACACCTGTCTATATAAGGTCCCGCAGTTGACAGTGCATGTCAGAGCAAAAACCAAGACATGAGGTCAAAGGAATTGTCTGTAGAGCTCCGAGACAGGATTGTGTCGAGGCACAGATCTGGCGAAGGGCACCAAAACATTTCTGCAGCATTGAAGGTCCCCAAGACCACAGTGGCCTCCATGATTCTTAAATGGAAGAAGTTCAGTCCACAGTTTGTTATGTTACAGCCTTATTCTAAAATGGAGGAAGTTTGGGAACCACCAAGACTCTTTCTAGAGCTGGCAGCCCGGCCAAACTGAGCAATTAGGAGAGAAGGGTCAGGGAGGTGACCAAAAACCCAATATTCACTCTGACACAGCTCCAGAGTTCCTCTGAGGAGATGGGAGAACCTTGCAGCATCATGCTGTGAATATGTTTTTCAGAGGCAGGGACTGGGAGACTAGTCAGGATTGAGGGAAAGATGAACAGAGCAAAGTACAGTGAGATCCTTGACGAAAACCTGCTCCAGAGCGGTCAGGACCTCAGACTGGGGCAAAGGTTCACCTTCCAACAGGACAACGGCCCTAGGCACATAGCCAAGACAACGCAGGAGTGGCTTCAGGACAAATCTCTGAATGTCCTTGAGTGGCCCAGCCAAAGACCGGACTTGAACCCAATCGAACATCCCTGGAGAGACCTGAAAATAGATGTGTCCGCTCCCCATCCAACCTGACAGAGCTTGAGAGGATCTGCAGAGAAGAATGGGATAAACTCCCAAAATACAGGTGTGTCAAGCTTGTAGTGTCATACCCAAGAAAAGGCTGTAATTGTCACGGTTGTCGTAGTGATGAGACCAAAACGCAGCAGGTATGTGTATACTCATCTTCTTTATTTTAAGGAAAAATATATTATAAGGAAAAATAAACACGTATACAAAAAGAAACACACCGACAATAAACAGTCCTGTAAGGCTTGACGCTATACACGGAACAATCTCCCACAAATCACAAACACACCCTAATATATGGGACTCTCAATCAAAGGCAAATAGACAACACCTGCCTTCAACTGAGAGTCCCAACCCCAATTAACCAAACATAGAAACAGGCACACTAGACTAAACATAGAATACATGAAAATCAAACAGTGCCCAAACACCCCGGAATACTTAAATCAAATGCCCCTTGAACAAACACACCACCCCGAACCACATAAAACGAATACCCTCTGCCACGTCCTGTCCAAACTACAATAACAATTAACCCTTATACTGGCCAGGACGTGACAGTAATCGCTGCCAAAGGTGCTTCAACAAACTACTGAGTAAAGGGTCTGAATAGTTATGTAAATGTCATATTTCAATTTTTTTTTTTTTTTTTTTTGGAAAATCTTCTAAAAACCTGTTTTTGCTTTGTCATTTTGGGGTATTGTGTGTAGATTGATGAGGGGGAAAAACTATTTAATTCATTTTAGAATAAGGCTGTAACATAACAAAATGTGGAAAAAGTGAAGGGGTCTGAGTACTTTCTGAATGCATTGTATGTGATTGTATACAAATGCAAGCAAGGTTTAAAATCATTGTTTTTGTCAAATATTATTTATATTTGGGCTTCTTGCAGTCAATATAGTGTACAAATTATTTTTTATTATTTTCCGGCCCCCTGACCATCCGCTCAAGAAAAGGCACTGCTCCAATTTAGGTCCCCAAGACCAGGATTGGTAAACACTGCTTTTTTGGAGTGGTTGTGTTTAAGTAGTTGATATGATTTGTAAGAAGTTATCGCAATAATCACAACAATTATTACAGTAAATGCCGAAATTTGGTCGCAAAATTATGTCTGAGTGGCTGTTTCCAAACAGACAAGAATTGAAAATCGACATTTATACTTTTACTTTAAAAGTGAAGTAATATAAAACAAGTGCATGTTTTGCTTTTAGAACGGACAACTTTCATTTAGGGGCGATTTATAGTTATCAAGTAGCTTTTATGGTACAAAATCTCTCAGACACTGCATCGTCCACTACTAGAAGGATGGTAAATCTAATCTAAACCTGTCACGAGCGGATAAAACTGTTTAGGGTGAGTCAAGCGCAGGAGACTGAGGTCCGTTGGAACAAACTTGATTTAATAAATCCAAAGGCAAAATCCATATACGGCTGGGAGCACAACAGTCAAAAAGACTAAAAGAAGCTCCGCTCAAAAAGGGCAGACGGGGCGCAGCCCGGCAACCCCACTGCCTATGCAATAAGTCGTAACCCAAACAATATAACAAAGAACAATCCCGCACGAATCCTAAACAAACACAGACAGACTAAATACCCCCCCACTAATGACAAACATGAAACAGGTGCAATCAAAAAACAGACATAACTAACAGACACTGAAACACAGATCGGTGGCAGCTACTAGGCCGGCGACGACGAACGCCGAGCACCGCCCGACCGAGGAGAGGCGCCACCTTCTGTGGATGTTGTGACAAAACCAAGTCCAGTAATTTCCTCCAATCTCCATCTCCACTGCAGGAAGGCGGACCCAAGGATAAACAGCAAAGCAGCTCTGTGGTAGACTGCGTTGTGTGGGACTTTTAGCTGTGAATTTCCCTCGCTTCTGGGCTGGCCTCCCTCTCCTGTAAACATATGAGGCATGCCAGGGTGTGTGGCACTGGGAGCGAGGCCAGGGCCCCTGATTAAATATTGCAGCCCTCTAAATGGATAGAGATTAACCTCTGTGGCAATGTTAGGGGGTTAATATGCCCCCCGGCCAGAATGAAGAACTCCACTCCACTCCATCCTCAGGAGGAGAGGAGAGTACACACTCACTGTGTGTGTGGTGTGTGGACATGAAGGGGTGGGGGGATGTTGTACGCATGGGAGGGGGGTGTAAATACATGTAATGGAGAGTAGGTCTGTTTTTTCGGTGACGGGCAGAGGCACTAACTTATAGTCTCTATACTATAATCTCTATAGTACATCACCACTTCTTACATGAAGTGAAGCCTAGTAATCCTAAAACTTGAAAACTCATTGAACTCTCATAATCATCTCTAGTCTTAAAAAATCCTCTCCAATACATCCCTAAATTCCAGTGTCATTCCTAGAAGGACTTGAATAATACTCTCTCTATTAAGTCTGTTTTCACTTCCCCAAACAGTTAAAATATCAACATTTGAATGCCTAGACTTGAAACAGTTATCCCTGATTACTGTTTTCTGATCCTCGCCTCATTTTACTTTTAGGGCTAGATTCAATCCAGGCCGCGGAAGATCCGCATTATAGTGTAAGGTAATTTTCTGATTGAGCTGACATATACAGTGTTTACCGTGAATCCAGTCTCCGCGAATGCGAGAACATTGCCTCTAAATTTCAACTGCACTATAGCATGGATCTTCTGCGGCCCAGATTGAATATAGGCCTAAATTGGAATACAACCCTGACACCTGGGTTGCCTTACAGGTTCTGAAGTTATGAAATGGTCTATATAACTACTGTAAACACAACTAACAATTCTAGGGAGAAAGATTTTTTTTAATGTTACCCTCCCTACTGTTCCCCTAATGTTTGAGTGTCCAGTTATCCGTTATTTAGGGGAACATTCTATCAATGTTAGCAAAAACATTCTGAAAACCTTTCTACTGTAGCATGTTTTGGTGTTAAAGTTAGGAGAACGTCCCCTTAATGTCAAACAAAATTTATCTAGAGCGTGGTTACAATGTTCCCAGAATACGTAAGGGATAATCAACAAGAAGCAATGCTTTCTATGGAAAATAATGAATGACGTGGAACACGCGGAACTCACCTTCCACAGAGCTGCCTTATTTTCCAGAGAACACATAAAGCCACGAGTTGATTATCCCTTTTATACCATGGCTATAATGTAAGATATTTGCCGCAAAAAAAATTTGTTCATTTAGCGCTAGAAATGTTCAACATCCACTGAAGAAGATAGCAAGTTTTCGAGATAGTGACAGTAGTTGCCTTGGTAACCAAACAAACAGACTTGCTTGTTTAGCTAACCAAACCATCAGTCCTAGTTTGCTATTTTAAAAATCGATTTTAACAATGCCAGTAATGTTTTCAATTTGACTTTTGCTTTCAAAAGCAGATCAAACATATAACATGTAAGAATTAAATATAGCCATTGAATTCTACTGTGCAAATATATCTTTCGTCACAGGGAAATAATGCACGCTCGAATGTACATCAAGTCAATCAGAAACGAGTGCCATGGTATAAACAACGATAATGTTCTAGACGTGTTTTATGGGATGTTGCAAGAACATTCATGTGTCCAGTTTTCTGAGGGTTAGGAGAATATTGCATCAACGTCCCACCAACCCCCCCCCCACACAATTTGTTTTATTACACATTACACAGTGTTACTGTTGCCAAGCCATCAAATAAAACAACATTATGTTAAAGCAAAATCTACAGTTGCTACATCCATTGTTGTACTTAAAATTAATTATACACAGTGCATTCGGAAAGTTTTCAGACCTCTTCACTTTTTTCACGTTTTGTTATGTTACATTCTTATTCTAAAATTGATTAAGTAAAAATGTTTACTCATCAATCCACACACAATGTCCCGTAGTGACAAAGCAAAAACTGTTTTTTATTTTTTATTTTGCAAATGTATTAACATTTTTAAACAGTAACACCTTAATTACATAAGTATTCAGACCCTTTACTATGAGTCTCGAAATCGAGCTCTGGTGCATCCTGTTTCCATTGATCATCCTTGAGATGTTCCTACAACTTGATTGGAGTCCACCTGTGGTAAATGCAATTGTTTGGACATGATTTGGAAAGGCACACACCGATCTATATAAGGTCCCACAGTTGACAGTGCATGTCAGAGCAAAAACCAAGCCATGATGTCGAAGGAATTGTCCGTAGAGCTCCGAGACAAGATTCTGTCGAGGCACAGATCTGGGGAAGGTTACCAAAAATGTAAGGTCCCCAAGAATATAGAGGCCTCCAATATTCTTAAAGGGAAGAAGTTTGAAACCACCAAGACTCTTCCTAGAGCTGGTCTCCCGGCCACACTGAGCAATCGGGGGAGAAGGGCCTTGGTCAGGGAGGTGACCAAGAACAAGATGGTCACTCTGGCTGAGTTCCAGAGTTCCTCTGTGGAGATGGGAGAACCTTCCAGATGAACAACCATCTCTGCAGCACTCCACCAATCTGGCCCTTATGGCAAATCAAATCAAAGTTTATTTGTCACGTGCGCCGAATACACGTGCGCCGAACAGGTGTAGACCTTACAGTGAAATGCTTACTTACAGGCTCTAACCAATAGTGCAAAAAAGGTATTAGGTGAACAATAGGTAAGTAAAGAAATAAAACATCAGTAAAAAGACAGGCTATATACAGTAGCGAGGCTATAAAAGTAGCGAGCTACATACAGACACCGGTTAGTCAGGCTGATTGAGGTAGTATGTACATGTAGATATGGTTAAAGTGACTATGCGTATATGATGAACAGAGAAGAATGGGAGGTACTGCCCAAATACAGGTGTGCCAAGCTTGTAGAGTCTTACCCAAGAAGACTCAAGACTGTAATCACTGCCATAGGTGCTTCAACAAAGTACTGAGTAAAGGGTCTGAATACTAATCTAAATGTGATGTTAAAGGTTTTTAAATGTGCAAAGATGTATAGGGGGGATGGGGCCGGTAGGGATGACAACAGAGTCTGGATTTGAACTCAGAGTCTCTAGTGGCACAGCTAGTACTGTGATGAAGTGCCTTAGACCACTGCGCCACTCAGGAGGCCCCCTCTAGGAACTTGTTGAGATCTGAAACAACTTGATAGTTGCAAGAAATAGGGTGAATGCATTTTGAAGTACATCTCAACTCTGTTAAAAGAACACTCAAGACAATATTTTATTGATCATAGTGATTAAGGGGTATTGTTAAAACAGGTTAGTATGCCCCACCAACATTAGAAAGCCTTTAAATTGCTGAAATAAGTCAATAAAATCAATGATGAGAGAATAGTCAGATTAACTGATACCTTACATGGACATGTGTAGCAGGAACATCGTAGCAGGTAGATTAGAATATCATGAACCAAGTTCAAATCCCAGGTGAGGACATGCTGAATAATAATGACTGATTCATTAAACGTGCACAATGTATTCATGTGTGTCAAATATGTAAGTTAAAAACACTGTATCTTAAAAGCACTGTGTGTGAGTATCCCTAACCTTGCCAACAGACAGAGCGTGGTGAATGGATCAGTGGTTCACCAATCAGGGCTTTGATTGGCTCGGCAGCAGTAACAAGACGTGATGAGTAATTCCTTTTTTTGGGATACATTCATGTTTTTGCAATGCTCTCTTTTAGCATGTCTAGAATATTAATATCCTATGTTCTGAGACCATGGCAACCATGTTCTATGTACGTTTGGTGGGATGTTGATGGAATATTCTCCTAACCAACAGAAAACTGGACACATAAATGTTCTTGCAACGTTCCAATGAAATGTGTCTAGAACATTAATATCTTAAGTTCTGAGAACATGCTAACCACGTTCTAGGTTAGTTCTATTTGACATTAAGGGAACATTCCTTGCACATCAAGGGAATATTCCAATGAAAATGTTAATGACCTAATGAGACTAAAGGGAACGTTCTCTAAAGTTGTAGGAACGTTTGTTGTTAGCTGGGACCCTATGACCATGTGTCTTCAATGCTAATAAGTCAGGAGTCTTTCTGTATTCTCTCATATATACATATACTGTAGGCTATTAAGATTTGTAAATCCAATATAACTGTAACAGTTGTCGTCGGATAAAGCGGTCCAAGACGCAGCGGGGAAATGTGCACTCATCTTCTTTATTAATAGGACAAAGAAGGAAAAACCAAAATAAACACATACACCAAAAAGACAGATAACAGTTTGGTAAGGCACAATGCTATACACAGAACAATCTCCCACAAAACACATACCTCTATATAGGACTCTCAATCAGAGGCAACTAAAAACACCTGCCTCCAATTGAGAGTCCAACACCCAATCCTAGACATAGAAATACTAAACTAGAGAGAACATAGAAATACAAAAAACATAGAACATAACCCAAAACCTGGAAATAATAAATCAAACACCCTTCTAAGCAAACCACCACCCCGAACCACATAAAACAAATACCCTCTGCCACGTCCTGACCAAACTACAATACAAATAACCCCTATTACTGGTCAGGACCTGACAATAACAGGTGCATGATCTGAAATAAATTATTTTTGCCCTTGGATTGGACATAATGATTGACTGTGGGTAAATCGACGTAAGGAAAACATCTCTCTCAGGCACATTTAGTAAATGACTGTCCCTTTTAATTACAGGCTGTTTTCTATGCCCTGTTATGTCAGCTCAACATTCTCACTGAATTATTTACGGGTTGGTTTTGTATAGTTCAACAGACCTGAAATGCTTTTACGGATGTGTGTGTTTTGAGGTTTTCTCATGAAAACCCCAGAGTGAATTATTTATAAACACACATAGCCTTTGACAATGTAAAAAATATGAATATATGATCTCAGTATTTCTTTAAGAAATGTTTTGCATTAAATTGTTTATTCAGTATGATATTACGTTAATTGAGTTTGAGTGTCATCAATGTCTTATTGCAAAATCAACTGTAATGTCTATAATGAAGTTTGATCAGCACATTATTCATGATATCCTGACAATATTGTTCACAAACATCTGGATGGTATGTTTTCATTCTGTTTATTTCGATGCCAATAAAATGCACACATGTCCGCTCATTCCTATTAGGATAATAGATTTACGAACACACACACACACACACACACACACACACACACACACACACACACACACACACACACACACACACACACACACACACACACACACACACACACACACACACACACACACACACACACACACAACCAACACACACAAAAACACACAAGCACTCTACGCCAGTAGGCAGGGACTAGCCAGAAAGATTGAAAGCAATTAAAACTATCATCTGCAGTGGCTCTGGGCAGGCCTGTGGCTGCGAGAGGGGGAGCTGCCACTGTGCATCAGCCTCTCCGTCTCAGCAACACACAGCAACAGAAAGGAGTGCAGAGGAGGCCCTCTCCACAACAGAGATGTGCTGCTAGAGTCGTATACACACTCAACGCACAGTAGCACCTCAGTGCTCCATCAACCCTCCCATAATGTCTGCTATAGCCCTTGTTAACATATAGACAGAAGCGACACACCACACTGCTAGTGTGCAGTTCAACTTGAAAACATCCTATAGCTCGAGCAGCAACTGAAGACACGGCAGTCAGAACACTAGTTACAACACCAGTAGAGCTTCCTTGAAGACAAAATATGTCATGCAACAAGAGCCACACTCAACATAACGGCAATGTTCCCAAGCTCTGCAGGAGTCATATTTGCCCTCACTGTGGCAACACTGTACACAATTGCGACATGGCTGTGCCAATTAGCTCAGTGCTGGGACTTCCACTTCGTCCCCTAACTCCATTAAAACCAATGCTGCAAGTGTGATTGTAAGGGCCAAGTGAAATAAATGGAATATGCTTGTTACCTCAAAAAGCATAGCATGTCTAGGGCAACTTTCAGGCCCTTGAGGTGAAATAGATGGGCTGACGAGTTTTCATGATGGTACTATAGATTTACCAGTAATAGGGAGAGCTACCCCAGTAGGCCTGTTTACAGAGATACAAGCCTTCCAATAATTGCTCATTTCAAAGTAAAAATAAAGTATTTAGTATTATCTGCTCCCTGCATGAGTCTTAAAGGCTACTTGGTATGAGAATGTACTGTAGACACAGATACTCATTTGCACACACACACAGAGATACACAAAAGCACACAAACAGAACCAATCTGTCCAACCTGAGTTGATGGGAGTGGCTCCAAGCTGTTTACCTGAACTTGGAGGTTTTTACCTGGGTTTAGAGCTCCATGAAATGGTGGCTGTCTGGCTTAGTCTGTCCAGTCCTTTAACAAGTGTCCTCAGGACAGGATGTCCACCCCTACATAATCAGCCATTGGAGCTGTCTCTTGCTCTCTCTCGCTCTCTCTCCTCTGTCAACCTCAACAGATTGGCCCAGCCTGTCACTCTTGCTTAGAGTCAACATTACCACCGGTGGTTTCCCTCTTCCTGGCTCCTCTTTTTTTTCTCCCTGGTGCGTTTGAATACATATCCCGTCCCTGTCTAATTTGACAGGACCCTGTTTTGTTAGGCTGACAGGCTGATAGCCGGACACTAATAGGCCGCAGAGACCACCAGCAAAGCACCAGCCAAGGTGGCCCCTGCGGTGCCAGGCCTGATCACCCTCCACGTCTCTTGGGGTGATGCAGGCATAGGGAAGGGATAAGGGGGCAGAGTGGGACAGAGGGCCGGTTTGGCTGGTTGTGCAGGTTGTGTTTAAATATTAGTCAAACATATACTTTTCAGTGGCAATTGACAAGCTGACTAAATACACCCAGAAAAAACTATAACTAAAGAAAAATATTTTTCATTTCAGTTGACTAAAATGAGATGAGACGAAATGATCTCTGTGATTCAAATCTGACTACTACTCTAAGTGGACTGGACACTCTTTTTCGAAGAGATTCAGAGCTTTTCATTGATATATTAATATAAGCAGTACAGATGCGAAGCACAGTTCTGTTCCGCAATGGGAAAAACGCAGGGACCCAGGACAAGCAAGGACAAGCGATGCAGGTGGGCAGACAGGCTTCGCTTCAGCTCCACTTCCGATTATACACAAATGGTTAATGGACTTGGACTTCAGCCATTGGGACTCATGAGTCAACCATTGGTGATTTGGACTTGGACTCGGACTCGAGAACAGGGGACTTGGGACTCGATTCGGACTCAAGGTTTAGTGACTCGACTACATCACTGGTCGAAACAGTCATTAGCTCCCTATCAAAGTCATTCTCTCCGGTTCTAGTTTTTTACATTAATGTGGCTGTAGCATCTGTGGAACGTTGATAACAATGGCAATGACGCGACCGAGTGACGGAGATGCAACTCATACTACTTTTCCAATACTTTGCGGAACCATCTTGTGATTGTGCTACTCTCTCTCTCTCGCTCTCTCTCTGCGCTTGTCTGTGTCTGTTTGTTTGTGTAACATCTATGTAGGCTAAATTAGGAATTTACATGGCCAGATAATTCTAATATATGTTTGTCGTATTTCTGCTGTTGGGAAGAGAATAGGATATTATGCAGAAAAATATGTTGGTAGGAGAAAGCAATGTATGTTTGTGCACATGGAAGTCAGTGACTTCCATGTGTTTACTACAGGTTAATGAGGCAATACAAATGTGATGTTACTAAAATGTGACTAAAATGAAAGGGAATTTAGTTGACTAAAATGGCCCACTGATGTAATTTTGACAATAACTAGACAAAAATGTGACTAAATAAATAAAAAAAGAGTTCCAAAATGAACACTGCTCTAAACAGGGTGGTGAAAAGAGCAGGCAGTGGGTGGATCTGATGACTGGTGACTGGGGCTGCCACTCACAGCCAAGGCCCTAGCCATCATCAGAGATATCAGGCCTGATAGGGAAAAGGGAGAAGTGGGTTAGTCTTTTATTGTGTGTGTGTGTGTGTGTGTGTGTGTGTGTGTGTGTGTGTGTGTGTGTGTGTGTGTGTGTGTGTGTGTGTGTGTGTGTGTGTGTGTGTGTGTGTGTGTGTGTGTGTGTGTGTCAGGCTGCCTGTCTGCCTGACTGTGACCTGCTAGACTGTTATAGGGGTTACTTGGTAGGTGGGGGGCGTCTGGCTGTTTTGGCGTGGACAGGTACCCAAGATTAAGACAGTGCGTTTTGTTTTCTTTGACAGGGCTAGTTGTTGCTAGATGACTGAAGGAGGGAATTAAGACAAAAACATCCCAGTCAGATTTGGGTGCGCTCATGATCTCAAATTTCAAAACCCTATCATGAGGAGATATCAATACCTTTCTCCAAAATGTGTGATTCTAACATGCAGTCTAGCAAGCTGGTGAGGGACACTGACTTTCAACAACCAAAGAGAGAGAGATAAAAGAGAAGAGAGAAGAATAAAGATAGAGAGACAAGGGGTGAGAGGATGACAGGCAGGCAGAGGGGTCGGTGGTGAGGGACTTACACAGGTCTGTGCATTGTGAATTATTAAGGTTTACTAATACTTCATAAATCCTCTCTTTGTCCTGTCCATTACCGGCCTGTCACATCCGCTTGCCGTGCAGAGACTGAGTCACCCGCTTCATCCGAATGACAGAAGTTAAACAGTCTTTCTTCCAGAGGAGATGGGGGGATGGAGGGAGAAGAAGGAAAGGAGGGAGGGGGAGGGAGGGGGCAACAGCACTCTGCAAGTAGGCCCCAGGGCTGGAGGGATGGGTTGGGAGTGTGGAGTGTGTATGCAGGACAAGTGTCTGTGCGTGTGTGTGTGAGTGAGAGAGAGTGAATGAGAGTGTGTGACAGAGTGTGTATCTGTGTGTACAGTATGAGTGAGTATAGTACATTATAATATTATATTTGTGTGCGCGTCCATGTGTGTGTATTCGTGTATGTATGTGTGTGTTTGTGTATTGATCTTCATGTGTGATTTTGTGGGTCCATGCTGGAGTTTCTTATATATTCCACATGCACCTCCCTAACACCAGCAAGCCCCCCATCTTACCCCCTCCTCCGCTCCTCCTCCCCAAAACAACAAGCCTCGCCTCAGTGCGTGCCTGGAGGACTATCTCCGCGGTCTCGACAGCCGAGCTGGTCGTTGCCTCGAGTGCTGAGGAGCTGTCGCCCCTCATTAGCATCGCCGTGGCGATCCAGAATCCTGCCTGCCTGCTCCTTGATTAGAGCGAGGTGGAGAGGGGCGGGTGGTTGAAGAGTGGGGGGACTGAGGGGGAGCCCCTTCCAGAGCTGCTTTTAAAGATCAGTGATTTGGTCAATTGGCCTGGCAACTCCAATCCCACAAAAGGTCAATGATGACTCAATGGACCAGTCAGAGAAAGCAGGCTGTCACACACAGGGTGTGTGCAAGTGTGTTTTTGTGTATTGCGTGCTTGTGTATGTGTGCGTGGAGGAGTGAGAAGATTGACATAAGTACGTTTTGAACAGAATTCCACAACAGTTGAGATTCAACTCAGCATTGTATCAGAAAAGTAGGCCTACACAAGTAAGTACACTCAATGGTCAAATTCACACCCAAGCAGACACATCCATAACCACGCACACTGTATACAACAAACACAGTAACCTACTCACATAAATGTGCAAAGAAATATGCAATATGCACATAGAGCAGACATTGATTTCTTCAAAATGTAATGATGCTTCTGTTCATGCATCCCTTTGAAAACACACTTAGGAAATTTTGAGTGCACTGTATTTTCATTAGGAACATGGTGGCCCTATTGTACATTTGATTACACGTCACATTACAAAACAATAACATCCAACGGACATTAATTTCAGTTAACCCAATACAGAGACAAAACCGTACAACAATGAAGAGGGTTGTCTTTCTAAGCTTGGCCACTGCAAGATGTTGCACGGAAAGGTACAGAAGATAACAGATACCATATCTGGTAAGAATCCTAAATGAAAGTGGATTTTATCCTGTTATGGATAGGGGGCAGTATTTTCACGGCCGGATAAAAAACGTACCCGATTTAATCTGATTATTACTCCTGCCCAGAAACTAGAATATGCATATAATTATTAGCTTTGGATAGAAAACACTCCAAAGTTTCTAAAACTGTTTGAATGGTGTCTGTGAGTATAACAGAACTCATTTGGCAGGCCAAAACCTGAGAAGATTCCAAACAGGAAGTGCCCTCTCTGACCATTTTTTGCCCTCCTTGATTATCTCTAACCAATACAGGGGATCTCTGCTGTTACGTGACACTTCCTGGGCTCTCAGAAGGCGGCTAAACTTGAATGACGTAATTCCAAGCCCTGGCTGAAACACACGAGTGCTTTTGCTAAGTGGTCTATCAGCGGACAATGGGACTCATGCTCGTGCATAAAAGACACCTGGGAGTCAGAAATCTTTCTGATTGAGAGGGGGTCAAATACTTATTTCCCTTATTAAAATGTAAATCAATTTATAACATTTTTGACATGCGTTTTTCTGGATTTTTTGTTGTTGTTATTCTGTCTCCCACTGTTCAAATAAACCTACCATTAAAATTATAGACTGATCATTTGTTTGTCAGTGGGAAAATGTACAAAATCAGCAGGGGATCAAATACTTTTTTCCCTCACTGTACGGTGTTGGTACCTATGTGACGGACTGTCTCTGACCTTGTGATGAATTTTAGATAGTCATCTGTTTGCCTGTCTGCTCGGGGTGGCCAGGTCA
Organism: Salmo trutta; assembly: GCF_901001165.1. NCBI lineage: Eukaryota > Metazoa > Chordata > Actinopteri > Salmoniformes > Salmonidae > Salmo > Salmo trutta. The sequence goes on from NC_042966.1 coordinate 64,536, forward strand.
CTGAGTCGAGAGACCCCCGGGGGCCACAAATACTGCCGCACACTGCCCGTGATGTCATTTCCTATATGTCCTGCCCTGGGCACAGCTGTCCATCTCTGGCCAAAGGGGGAAATGACTCGCCCGACAGACCACACACACACACACACACACACACACACACACACACACACACACACACACACACACACACACACACACACACACACCATCTGTTTAGGAGTGTCCTTCATTCGCCCTCTGAAAATACAACTGGGGGATATACTCATTTTGTAAAATTGCCAGATCTGATGGAAAAATGTGGATTCTGATTTTAACGGTACTCCATCTCAACTCTAAGAAAGACGGTCAGATAATTGTGTTGATCCCTTTCAGCTCCACTTTTGAGTTGGTACCAAATCAAATCAAATCAAATTGTATTTCTCACATACACATGGTTAACAGATGTTAATGTGAGTGTAGCGAAATGCTTGTGCTTCTAGTTCCGACCATGCAGTAATATCTAACAAGTAATCTAACAATTTCACAGTATAAAGGAATGAATAAGAATATGTACATGAAAATATCTATGGATGAGCGATGGCTGAACGGCATAGTCAAGATGCTGTAGATGGTATAGAGTACAGTATATACATATGAGATGAGTAGTGTAGGGTATGTAAACATTATATAAAGTAAAGATTGAGTCTGTATGTTGGCAGCAGCCACTCAATGTTAGTGATGGCTGTTTAACAGTCTGATGGCTTTGAGATAGAAGCTGTTTTTCAGTCTCTCAGTCCCAGCTTTGATGCACAATCGCTAACTTGTTAAGAAAGTAAATATATTTGAAGGAGCCATAACTATTGTAACTTCAAAAGATGTTTCAATGAAACCTATCCACTAGCTTTATGATACCTGCCTTAGTAATCATTATTTAACGCAATTACATTACCAGTCAAAAGTTTGGACACAACTTCTCATTCAAGGACTTTTCTTTATTTTTACTATTTTCTACATTGTAGAATAATAGTGAAGACATCAAACTATGAAATAACACATTTGTAATCATGTAGCAACCCAAAAAGTGTTAAACAAAGCAAAATATATTTTAGATTTTAGATCCTTCAAAGTAGACACCCTTTGCTTTGGGGACAGCTTTGAACACTCTTGGCATTCTCTCAACCAGCTTCACCTGAAATGCTTTTCCAACAGTCTTGAAGGAGTTCCCACATATGCTGAGCACTTGTTGGCTGCTTTTCCTTCACTCTGTGGTCCAACTCATCCCAAACCATCTCAATTGGGTTGAGGTCGGGTGATTGTGGAGGGCAGGTCTTCTGATGCAGCACTCCATCACTCTCCTTCTTGGTCAAAAATCCATTACACAGCCTGGAGGTGTGTTGGGTCATTGTCCTGTTGAAAAACAAATGATAGTCCCACTAAGTGCAAACCAGATGGGATGGCGTATCGCTGGAGAATGCTGTGGTAGCCATGCTGGTTAAGTGTGCGTTGAATTCAAAATAAATCACTGACAGTGTCACCAGCAAAGCACCCCCACACCATCACACCTCCATGCTTCATGGTGTGAACCACACATGCAGAAGATCATCCGTTCACCTACTCTGCGCCTCACAAAGACACGGCGGTTGGAACCAAAAATCTAAAATTTGGACTCATTAGACCGAAGGAAATATTTCCACCGGTCTGAAGTCCATTGCTTGTGTTTCTGGGCCAAAGCAAGTCTCTTCTTCTTATCTTCTATGGGCTACGTGGGACGCTAGCGTACCACCTGCGGGACACTGCCAGTGAAATATCAGGGCGGAAAATTCAAAAACAACAAAATGTAATTCAACTTTCTCAAACATACAACTATTTTACACCATTTTAAAGATACACTTCTCCTTGATGTAACCACATTGTCCGATTTCAAAAAGGCTTTACAGCGAAAGCAAAACATTAGATTATGTTAGGAGAGTACGTAGACAAAAATAATCACACAGCCATTTTCCAAGCAAGGACATGTTGCAATAGAACCCAAAACACAGCTAAATGAAGCACTAACCTTTGACGATCTTCATCAGATGACACTCCTAGGACATTATGTTACACAATACATGTATGTTTTGTTCGATAAAGTTCATATTTATATCCAAAAACAGCATTTTACATTGGCGAGTGATGTTCAGAAAATGTATTCCCACCAAAACTTCAGATGAATGTGCACATCAATTTACAAAAATGCTCATCATAAACGTTGACAAAATATATAGCAATTATTTAAAGAATTATACATAGACTACTCCTGGATGCAACCGCTTTGTCAGATTTTAAAATAGCTTTACGGAGAAAGCACATTTTTCCATATTCTGAGTACATAGCTCAGCCATCACGGAGAGCTATACAGACACCCGCCAAGTTCGGGGCAACCAAAACTCAGAATTAGTATTAGAAATATTCTCTTACTTTTGCTGATGTTCGTCAGAATGCACTCCCAGGACTGCTACTTCCACAAGAAATGTTGTTTTTGTTCGAAATAATCCATATTTATGTACAAATACCTCAGTTTTGTTCGTGCGTACAGATCACTTATCCAAAGGCATAACGCGCGAGCGCAAAACCAGAGACGAAAAGTCAAAATGTTCCATTACCGTACTTAGAAGCATGTCAATTTTTATGGTATTTTTAACGTAACATTGCGATAATATTCCAACCGGACAATAGCATATTCATTCAAGAAGAAAAAGAAGGAACGGCGCACTCGCGTGACTCGCGTGACTGCGCATATCCAATCCCTTTGTTGCCAGGCAGACCACTCAGTAACTGAGCTCCTATACTCTGCCCAGTGACAGGTGAATGCTCAAACCACTTTCTGAAGGCTTTTGACAGCCAATGGAAGCCTTAGGAAGTGCAACGTAACCCCACAGATACTGTGGTTTCGAAAGGGACTAGAAAGAAGAACTACAATTCTCAGATCCTCCACATCCTGGTTTACTTTTTCTCAGGTTTTTGCCTGCCATATGAGTTCTGTTATACTCACAGACACCATTCAAACAGTTTTAGAAACGTCAGAGTGTTTTCTATCCAAATCTACTAATTATATGCATATTCTATGGGTACGTTTTTCATCCGGCCGTGAAAATACTGCCCCTAGCCCAGACAGGTTATTGGTGACCTTTAGTAAAGGTTTCTTTGCAGCAATTCGACCATGAAAGCCTGGTTTATGCCGGCTGTCTCCTTTGAACAGTTTGATGTTGAGATGAGTCTGTTACTTGAACTCTGTGAAGAATATATTTGGGCTGCAATTTCTGAAGCTAGTAACTCTAATGAACATATCCTCTGCAGCAGAGGTAACTCTGGGTCTTCCTTTCCTGTAGCGGTCCTCATGAGAGGTAGTTTCATCATAGCACTTAATGTAGGAGAACATAACACGATAGATCTGTTTTCTATTTTTATTTTTGTTGCATCTTTGACATGAAAAAGAAAAGCCACACATTCAGCTAGGAAGCTGGAGGTCATTTAGATGGTGTCCACAAGAGTGCCACAGTGTATGTGCAAATTTCAGACTGATACATGGCATTTAGCATTGCGTAAGCTACATGACATTTACTATGAATTCACCCAGGTGTCCCTCATGATTTGCCCAAATGTACCCAAGTGGCCGAATTGGTAAATTTATACATTTTCAAGAACATAACTATAGAAAGCATTTTTGTATTAATAAAAAATACAAGTTTACATGGAATGTCATACATGATGGACCATTAGCTTCCCTACATAAAATGTACTAACACAAGAATGCTGAAGAATGCTGATCCAATGTCTTCGAACACAGAAGTGAAATATTTAAGATAAGGGCCAAGTTAGCAGCCAACACTGATCTAATGTCATAAGTGAACAAACCACACACAAAGTAAAAACATTTTTAAGGAAATGTACACACTATTTACAATTGCAGTATTTAGAACACCCTCTACACAAGATTGTGCTGCTGGTCCGAAGTCCCAAGTCTCTTTCTGCTGTAAAGCACTTACCATCCTCTAATTGTAGACTGGCTGTTTATTCACACCTCTAGATGGCCGGGCGGGGGTTTGTTGTGGAGCCAGAGAGAGCAGCAGTCAGGCTAAGTGGAGGGATGGAGGACTTGAATGTGGTCTCTTTGAAGTCAGTCTTTACCACTATTGAAGATTTTTTTTTTCAATCAGTAAGAACTCGTTTATTTTATGGAACCTTTATTTTAGAAATACATCAAATAAACAACACATCTACAAATATATATCATATAGAGTAGGAGGAACACTCTGGTGAAGTGTGTGTAACAATTATTATTAAATTTTTTGTTTTTATTAACCTTTATTTAACTAGGCAAGTCAGTACAAATTCTTATTTACAATGACGCCTACCCCGGCCAAACCTGGACGACGCTGGGCCAATTGTGCGTCGCCCTATGGGACTCCCAATCACGACCAGATGTGATGGAGCCTGGATTCGAACCAGGTACTCCAGTGTGTTAGACCACTGTGCCAGTCAGGAGCCCAATGTGTATTGTATGTTGACTTATGTTGTGGCTTTCGAGTGCCTTGTTTGCTATTCATACACATTTTATTAAGGATTTTTTTAATGTGTGTGTGTATATATAAGACTGGTATTTCACTTACCAGTCTAAGGTCCTTTACCTTTACCTTTACCAGGAAAGTCTGTGACACTTTCCCGGTAGATTTCTGCAAGCATATCGTCCAAAATCTCTATACCTGTACTTTGATTTAGCTTTTTAGTAGCCATATTGTTGAAAATTTGCAAAACACTTAGTTTTCATAACTCGCAGATATACGTAACATGGTTCGATATGCTCTTTCATAAATGTACGAATGCCACTCGACTCATATGAACGAGGTTAGCTGAAAGGTTTTTCTTCACACAAAGGGTTTCCACCTACTCGTGTAAAGCACAGCTCATTGGCTATCTAGGTTTCAAAACAAAGATCCAGTCAATCAAGTGAATACCGCCAGTGTCATTGGCGCACAGTGATGTCGTGCCTTCCTGGCTAAAATTGGCTTTCCAATGGATATGCTGAATGCAGAATGATATAGCAAAGGTTGGTTACTTCTTAGAGTGTCTAAGGAATAAATACGAATGTCATTTGACTAGTTGAAACAAAGTTTAACGTTAGATTTTCACAGATTTCATTCTTTGCAAGTTGAACGAGTGGAAATACAAAATTGATTGTGCATACTATATGGACCTTTTTTAGGATATGAAAAAGGATTTTATCAAACATAACTACACTACATTTTCTCTGGGACCCTTAGGATGACAAATCAGAGCAAGATTTCAGAATGTAAGTAAATGATTGACCTTCAGATGTGAATGTATCAAACCTGTCGCCATGATAAATGTTTTGTTGTTGTGTACCCAAACAATAGCATGGTATTTTTTCGCTGTAGTAGCTACTGTAAATTGGACAATGCAGTTAGATTAACAAGAATTGAAGCTTTCTGCCCATGTAAGACACTTATATGTACCGAATTGTTTTTTTGGTTTAAAACAACGTTTTAGTCACATTATGCATATTGAGCAACAACTGTCCTGTAGATGGGACTCCGATCCATAAGAAGTTTTTTAAAGTAATGATTGACTGTCGTTTTCTCTTTGCTTATTTGAGCTGTTCTTGCTATAATATGGACTTGGTATTTTACCAAATAGGGCTATCTTCTGTATAGCACCCCTACCTTGTCACAACACAACTGTTTGGCTCAAACGTATTAAGAAGGAAAGAAATTCCAGAAATTAACTTTTAACAAGGCACACCTGTTAATTGAAATGCATTCCAGGTGACTACCTCATGAAGCTGGTTGAGAGAATGCCAAGAGTGTGCAAAACTGTCATCAAGGCATAGGCTTACTACTTTGAAGAATCTCAAGTATAAAATATATTTTGATTTAGCACTGTTTTTGCTTACTACATGATTCTATATGTGTTTTTTCATAGTTTGGATGTCTTTACTATTATCCCACAATGTAGAAAATAGTAAAAAGAAAGAAAAATCCTTGAATGATTGGGTGTGCCCAAACTTGACTGGTACTGTACACTGAGTATACAAAACATTAAAAACACCTTCATATTATTGAGTTGCACCCACTTTTGCCCTCAAAATAACCTACATTCTCCATTACTGACACTTGTGGCTGCTTCGTGTGATGTATTGTTCTTTCTACCTTCTTGCCCTTTGTGCTTTTCTCTGTCCCCAATAATGTTTTGTACCATTTTTTTGCATTGATACAATGTGCTGTTGCCATGTTGTGTTGCTACCGTGTTGTTGCTGTTGTTGCTACCATGCTGTGTTGTCTTAGGCCTCTCTTTATGTAGTGTTGTGGTCTCTCTTGTTGTTTCCCGGCCCCCATCCCCCACAGGAGGCCTTTTGGTAGGCCGTCATTGTAAATAAGAATTTGTTTTTAACTGACTTGCCTAGTTACATAAAGGTTAAATAAATACCTTTGTCAGGACATGGATGCTAAAATGTGTCAAGCGCTCCAAGCGTCCCACAGTTGTGTCAAGTTGCCTGGATATCCTTTGGGTGGTGGACTATTCTTGATACACATGGGAAACTGTTGAGCATGTGAACCCCAGCAGTGTTACTATTCTTGACGCCCTCAAACCGGTGTGCCTGGCACCTTCTACCATACCCTGTTCAAAGGCAGTTAAATCTTTGATTTGCCCATTCACCTTCTGAATGACGCACACACAATCCATGTCTCAATTGTCTCAAGGCTTAAAATCCTTCTTTAACCTGTCTCAGATGATGTAAAATAGGGTTTAAACTAACAGGTAACATCAATAAGGGATCATAGCTTTCACCTGGTCAGTTATGTAATGGAAAGAACAGGTGTTCCTAATGTCTTTCCCATTGTTCTCACAGTGACTTTTTGGATTTGAATGCCAAAACATTCAAGAGATGGTGGTCGAAGTTGACACAAAAATCTCAGATGATGTAAAATAGGATTTAAACTATGCGAATATAGAAAAAATCTGGAGTTTACACATTTTTAGATAATTGATGTTAAAGGTTATTCACAATAATTGTTTTCAATACATTTATAAATTAGTTTGACAACCATGTTTGTAAGCTTTTAAATGATATCAAACGTATATATTTTCCAGCGTTAAATACATGGATGTTTCATGGTATGGTGGAGTATGCAAAATGGTGCAAAAACTTTGAGCACCTCTATTTTCTGCATGTTTTGGCATTTAGGTCCAAAAAGTCACTTTCTGAACACTTGTTCCATGGACAAACGTATTAATTTTGTTTTTATTAAATTAAAAGGGATGCTGTCAAAGTGATTGAATTCAAATGTATTTACCCTATTATGATTCGATATTGCGATTTGATGTTCCAAACATATTGCTCACTATATGTCTACTGCAGAGAGATGAGAGCATGAGAAATGTAGTTTTGATCAGTTGTGGAAATAAGTGCTGAAAACATGTTGGCTCATTATTTAAAAAGAAGCTGGAGGACAAGCTATAGGTGTCACGTCCTGGCCAGTATAAGGTTAATTGTTTTTGTAGTTTGGTCAGGGCGTGGCAGAGGGTATTTGTTTTATGTGGTTCAGGGTGGTGTGTTTTTGTTAAAAGGGTGGTTGATTTAGTAATTCCGGGTTTTGGTTTATGTTTAAGTATTTCTATGTGGAGTCTAGTAAGTGTATGTCTATGTTTGGTTAATTGGGGTTGGGACTCTCAGTTGAAGGCAGGTGTTGTCTATCTGCCTTTGATTGAGAGTCCCATATAGTAGGGTGTGTTTGTGTTTGGTATTTGTGGGTGATTGTTCTGTGTTGAGCCTATGCTAGCCAGACTGTTTGTAGTTGTTCGTTCGTTCGTTTCTTTGTTATTTTTGTATGTTCATTTTTGAGATTAATTAAAAATCAAGATGAGCATACACGTACCTGCTGCGTATTGGTCCTCCTTCACCGACGACAACCGTGACAATAGGATGAAAAATACCTGAGTTTTGGCGCAGGTACAGACGACTAAAGCTACGTACCTAATGCTACCTAGCAAAATAAAAATATATTTTACATTTTTAATATCGTCCAAAAATAATATTGCTATATCGATCTATCGATTTTCCCCCCGCCCCCATCACTAGTTTCTTATTGGACAAGTTCAGGTAGTCCGTCCCCGTTTCAGTCAGTTTTCTTCCATCTGGTACCTAGTGAATATGACCCAGATCTGAGATGGTGTCTAGGGGGAAGTATTTAGATTTACATACGTTTTTCTGAACCCCACAGAAGCGGGAGATCCCTGACTACCTGTGTGGAAAGATAAGCTTTGAGTTGATGAGGGAGCCCTGCATCACCCCCAGTGGGATCACATACGACCGCAAAGACATTGAGGAACACCTACAGGTACAGTATACCACCCTTTCATAGTCATACACATAGACCTCTACTCAACAGGAGTATAGGTAAACTGTCGCCCGTTCATAGACAAACTGTTCTATCCTCTCACCTACATTCTATGTTCTATTCATCCACACTACCAATCAATTACTGCTAAATTACCATCCATTCATATACCTATAAATACACCTGCAGTTGCTAGACTATCAACCACTCATCCACAGAGGTAATACTATCCAATGTAAATCATAATAAAAGCTACCATCTCACAGCAACACCAATATCTCAAACAATCATAAACGTTTTCCTCCATCCTCTGTAGAGAGTGGGCCATTTTGACCCAGTCACCCGGAGTCCTCTGACCCAGGACCAGCTGATCCCCAACCTGGCCATGAAGGAGGTCATCGACGCCTTTATCCAGGAGAACGGTTGGGTGGAGGACTATTGAACTTCCATAACCCCCCATGTCTCAGAGACCCACACAGCCCAGAGCTGAGACCCACACAGCCCAGAGCTGAGACCCACACAGCCCAGAGCTGAGACCCACACAGCCCAGAACTGAGACCCACACAGCCCAGAGCTGAGACCCACACCAGAAGTGTAAAAAAAGACGAGACAGAATTGACTTCCTCCAGGACATGCACTTTACACACAGGGGGGGGGCATACTATGGACTACCAAATTACAGCCATATCTCAAGGTGGTTCCTCTCTTTCTCAATCAGTCTTCTCTATCTTCTCTAAACCTTTCTCTCTTCCCTTCCTCTTATTGTCTGCTCTCTCCCTCAGAATCAGAGGCCATGTTTCACAGGTCTCTCTGTCTCTCGCGCTCTCTCTCTCTCTCGGTTTCTCTCGTTCTCCCTGACTATGTCTCTTCCCTTCTAACTCTCTCAGTGCCACAATCCTCTCTGAACACATCACTCTGCACTCAGGTGTCTCAGAACCCTCTAATGTAAAGCTTCCTATCTTTTCTCAAATAACATCAGAACCATCTATCCAAAGTATGAAAATATTGGCCTTTTATCTTGCTCTTACTCCAGTGTTCTTAGATTTTGAAAGAATTCTGGGTTACTAGTATAGTTAGTTGTACCTAACGTAATTACTTATGTTGGTGGTCCTGGTCAATGCCAAAACATTGTTTTTAGTTTTCAAACAATCTAGTGTGTCTTTTTTTTATGCAAGACAATATAAAATGTGAGATATGGATTAGAATTTTTTTTACCAACCAAATCAAAGTCTTTATCAAGTCATTGCCTGTGCTGGCGAGTTATAACATGAGGTCATACAAACTAGAATGTTCTGACCGATGGTCAACTGACCTCTATTGCACAAAGACTGTGCTGTGTTTTCTGTTCTTCGAGACAAAACAATTGGTCTGTGCGCATTAACAATGTGTTTGGCTGATGGCTAGTAGGGTAACCATCGCTACAGGATGCGATTGACATGACAATGGACTCCCTACAATGCTAAGCAAGAGGACTGCTGAGGTTGTTAACCCTTAACACTTGTGTGAATTGGCCTATATGGATATGGATAAGGCTAAAATGAAATGTTTCTTACAGAATAAATATGAAAAGCATATTGAAAGCGAACAGTTTCAGCATTATGGGAAAATTATTAGACCGAAGGACACAAGTTTACCAGACACGAGACTGAATCCAAACATAACACTGTTGATTTTATGTGAATTTTACATTTACTGTTCTTTTTGCTGCATTTGTTGATAATGAAATCTGAAAATATGGCTGTCAGTCAAAACCCATTCAGCGCTGCGAAGTGCAGAGCCAGAGCTCTGACGTCATGTATAGCATGCTTAAGTGATAATGCCCAAGGAGCCGGTGTTTAGAGGATACAGTGGCAAGAAAAACTATGTGAACCCTTTGGAATTACCAGGATTGAAGATCAGATCAAATTTTATGACCAATTTATGCAGAAATCCAGGTATTTCCAAAGGATTCACAAAATGTTTCTTGCCACTGTATATTGGCACGGGTGTTAGCACCGAGACAAAGTCGAGGGTTGGCAAACCTTGCCAACATATCCTCCAAACACCGGCAATGAGGGCATTATCACTTTTATACAACGGGTTACCAACATATTCAAATAATAAAAATGTTATTTTGATTAATTTATTCATACTATTTCATCCTTCCACAAGATATAGGCCTGATACAAATCTAGGGTTGCTACCCAAGCTGGCTGGTCGTTCTTTCCATCAGTTCGGTTGCCAGATACGCGACCCCAGTCTTTCATTCTTTTTGTTTTGTATCTATGGACACGACCCAGTCGTTCTAAATGTTCCATTGCCATACTGGCTGGCAACATTCTTATCCCTTGCTTGCTATCTAGCCAACTACGGCTAACTTAGTCACGTCAAACAGTGTAGCCAGAATAACAGTAGCTGCATTTGCATTTGTTTAAGCTGTTTTCTAGTGACATTTTTTGTGATACATCCATAGTAAATGTGCTCTCTCGTCAGGACACTGTTGTTCAGAGGAGCTAGCCAACAACACAGCTAACGCAATCACTTCAAACTGAAGCTGGAAAGATGGCAAGCTAGCATCACTTTGATTTGTTTTACCTGTTTTCTATTGATAGTTATTTTTATATATCCATAAAAAATTATGCTGATTTGTGATTTAGACTGACTGAGAAAAGCTGTGCTGATGAGATATTGGATTGTGCAGTCAGATAGAACAGAGTAAATAGGCATTTTAACGTCATAGATTTAGCCTGTGGTAACTTGTGGAACAGACACCGACTGGAATGCCGTTTAAACCAATCAGGATTAGACCCACTCGTTGTATAATACTTTATTGTTATTACCACTGCATTTTCCCATTTAGGTGTTTTTCAGTACCCGTATCTGCCATTTTCAACACGTCTACGGTTACGAGTATAAAGGGCTACGCATTCAGGTCTGCTTCGCAAAGAATATTTTTCTCCCTCCATTACATTATATAGAAAAAGCCCTGTCAAATCAAATCAAATCAAATTTATTTATATAGCCCTTCTTATATCAGCTGAAATCTCAAAGTGCTGTACAGAAACCCAGCCTAAAACCCCAAACAGCAAGCAATGCATGTGAAAGAAGCACGGTGGCTAGGAAAAACTCCCTAGGAAAAACTCCCTAGAAAGGCCAAAAACCTAGGAAGAAACCTAGAGAGGAACCAGGCTATGAGGGGTGGCCAGTCCTCTTCTGGCTGTGCCGGGTGGATATTATAACAGAACATGGTCAAGATGTTAAAATGTTCATAAATGACCAGCATGGTCAAATAATAATAATCATAGTAGTTGTCGAGGGTGCAACAAGCACGTCCGGTGAACAGGTCAGGGTTCCGTAGCCGCAGGCAGAACAGTTGAAACTGGAGCAGCAGCATGGCCAGGTGGACTGGGGACAGCAAGGAGTCATCATGCCAGGTAGTCCCGAGGCATGGTCCTAGGGCTCACGTCCTCCGAGAGAAAGAAAGAAAGAGAGAAAGAGAGAGAGAATTAGAGAGAGCATATTTAAATTCACACAGGACACCGGATAAGACAAGAGAATACTCCAGATGTAACAGACTGACCCTAGCCCCCCGACACATAAACTACTGCAGCATAAATACTGGAGGCTGAGACAGGAGGGATCAGAAGACACTGTGGCCCCATCCGATGATACCCCGGGACAGGGCCAAACAGGCAGGATATAACCCCACCCACTTTGCCAAAGCACAGCCCCCACACCACTAGAGGGATGTCTACAATCACCAACTTACCGTCCGAAGACAAGGCCGAGTATAGCCCACAAAAATCTCCGCCATGGCACAACCCAAGGGGGGGCGCCAACCCAGACAGGAAGACCACATCAGTGACTCAACCCACTCAAGTGACGCACCCTTCCCATGGACGGCATGGAAGAACACCAGTAAGTCAGTGACTCAGCCCCTGTAATAGGGTTAGAGGCAGAGAATCCCAGTGGAAAGAGGGGAACCGGCAAGGCAGAGACAGCAAGGGCGGTTCGTTGCTCCAGCCTTTCCATTCACCTTCACACTCCTGGGCCAGACTATACTTAATCATAGGACCTACTGAAGAGATAAGTCTTCAGTAAAGACTTAAAGGTTGAGACTGAGTCTGCGTCTCTCACATGGGTAGGCAGACCATTCCATAAAAATGGAGCTCTATAGGAGAAAGCCCTACCTCCAGCCGTTTGCTTAGAAATTCTAGGGACAATTAGGAGGCCTGCGTCTTGTGACCGTAGCGTACGTGTAGGTATGTACGGCAGGACCAAATTGGAAAGATAGGCAGGAGCAAGCCCATGTAATGCTTTGTAGGTTAGCAGTAAAACCTTGAAATCAGCCCTTGCCTTAACAGGAAGCCAGTGTAGGGAGGCTAGCACTGGAGTAATATGATCAATTTTTTTGGTTCTAGTCAGGATTCTAGCAGCCGTATTTAGCACTAACTGAAGTTTGTTTAGTGCTTTATCCGGGTAGCCGGAAAGTACAGCATTGCAGTAGTCCAGCCTAGAAGTAACAAAAGCATGGATTAATTTTTCTGCGTCATTTTTGGACAGAAAGTTTCTGATTTTTGCAATGTTACGTAGATGGAAAAAAGCTGTCCTTGAAACAGTCTTGATATGTTCTTCAAAAGAGAGATCAGGGTCCAGAGTAACGCCGAGGTCCTTCACAGTTTTATTTGAGACGACTGTACAACCATCCAGATTAATTGTCAGATTCAACAGAAGATCTCTTTGTTTCTTGGGACCTAGAACAAGCATCTCTATTTTGTCCGAGTTTAAAAGTTGAAAGTTTGCAGCCATCCACTTCCTTATGTCTGAAACACAGGCTTCTAGCGAGGGCAATTTTGGGGCTTCACCATGTTTCATTGAAATGTACAGCTGTGTGTCGTCCGCATAGCAGTGAAATTTAACATTATGTTTTCGAATGACATCCCCAAAGGTAAAATATATAGTGAAAACAATAGTGGTCCTAAAACGGAACCTTGAGGAACACCGACATTTACAATTGATTTGTCAGAGGACAAACCATTCACAGAGACAAACTGATATCTTTCCGACAGATAAGATCTAAACCAGGCCAGAACTTGTCCATGTAGACCAATTTGGGTTTCCAATCTCTCCAAAAGAATGTGGTGATCGATGGTATCAAAAGCGGCACTAAGATCTAGGAGCACGAGGACAGATGCAGAGCCTCGGTCTGACGTCATTAAAAGGTCATTTACCACCTTCACAAGTGCAGTCTCAGTGCTATGATGGGGTCTAAAACCAGACTGAAGCGTTTCGTATACATTGTTTGTCTTCAGGAAGGCAGTGAGTTGCTGTGCAACAGCTTTTCGATTTTTTTTGAGAGGAATGGAAGATTCGATATAGGCCGATAGTTTTTTATAATTTCTGGGTCAAGATTCGGCTTTTTCAAGAGAGGCTTTATTACTGCCACTTTTAGTGAGCTTGGTACACATCCGGTGGATAGAGAGCCGTTTATTATGTTCAACATAGGAGGTCCAAGCACAGGAAGCAGCTCTTTCAGTAGTTTAGTTGGAATAGGGTCCAGTATGCAGCTTGAGGGTTTGGAGGCCATGATTATTTTCATCATTGTGTCAAGAGATATAGTACTAAAACACTTTAGTATCTCCCTTGATCCTAGGTCCTGGCAGAGTTGTGCAGACTCAGGACAATGGAGCTTTGGAGGAATACCCAGATTTAAAGAGGAGTCTGTAATTTGCTTTCCAATGATCATGATCTTTTCCTCAAAGAAGTTCATAAATTTATTACTACTGAAGTGAAAGCCATCCTCCATTTGCGAATGCTGCTTTTTAGTTAGCTTTGCGACAGTATCAAAAATAAATTTCGGATTGTTCTTATTTTCCTCAATTAAGTTGGAAAAATAGGATGATCGAGCAGCAGTGAGGGCTCTTCAATACTGCACGGTACTGTCTTTCCAAGCTAGTCGGAAGACTTCCAGTTTGGTGTGGCGCCATTTCCGTTCCAATTTTCTGGAAGCTTGCTTCAGAGCTCGTGTATTTTCTGTATACCAGGGAGCTAGTTTCTTATGACAGATGTTTTTAATTTTTAGGGGTGCAACTGCATCTAGGGTATTGCGCAAGGTTAAATTGAGTTCCTCGGTTAGGTGGTTAACTGATTTTTGTCCTTTGGGTAGGCAGAGGGAGTCTGGAAGGGCATCAAGGAATCTTTGGGTTGTCTGAGAATTTATAGCATGACTTTTAATGCTCCTTGGTTGGGGTCTGAGCAGATTATTTGTTGCAATTGTAAACGCAATAAAATGGTGGTCCGATAATCCAGGATTATGAGGAAAAACATTAAGATCCACAACATTTATTCCATGGGACAAAACTAGGTCCAGAGTATGACTGTGGCAGTGAGTAGGTCCAGAGACATGTTGGACAAAACCCACTGAGTCGATGATGGCTCCGAAAGCCTTTTGGAGTGGGTCTGTGGACTTTTCCATGTGAATGTTAAAGTCACCAAAAATTAGAATATTATCTGCTATGACTACAAGATCCGATGGGAATTCAGGGAACTCAGTGAGGAACACTGCATATGGCCCAGGAGGCCTGTAAACAGTAGCTATAAAAAGTGAGTGAGTAGGCTGCATAGATTTCATGACTAGAAGCTCAAAAGACGAAAACGTCATTGTTTTTTTTTTGTAAATTGAAATTTGCTATCGTAGATGTTAGCAACACCTCCGCCTTTGCCGGATGCACGGGGGGTATGGTCACTAGTGTAACCAGGGGGTGAGGCCTCATTTAACACAGTAAATTCATCAGGCTTAAGCCATGTTTCAGTCAGGCCAATCACATCAAGATTATGATCAGTGATTAGTTCATTGACTATAACTGCCTTGGAAGTAAGGGATCTAACATTAAGTAACCCAATTTTGAGATGTGAAGTATCACAATCTCTTTCAATAATGGCAGGAATGGAGGAGGTCTTTATACTAGTGAGATTACTAAAGCGAACACCGCCATTTTTAATTTTGCCCAACCTAGATCGAGGCACAGACACGGTCTCAATGGGGAAAGCTGAGCTGACTACGCTGACTGTGCTAATGGCAGACTCCACTAAGCTGGCAGGCTGGCTAACAGCCTGCTGCCTGGCCTGCACCCTATTTCATTGTGGAGCTAGAGGAGTTAGAGCCCTGTCTATGTTCGTAGATAAGATGAGAGCACCCCTCCAGCTAGGATGGAGTCCGTCACTCCTCAGCAGGCCAGGCTTGGTCCTGTTTGTGGGTGAGTCCCAGAAAGAGGGCCAGTTATCTACAAATTCTATCTTTTGGGAGGGGCAGAACACAGTTTTCAACCAGCGATTGAGTTGTGAGACTCTGCTGTAGAGCTCATCACTCCCCCTAACTGGGAGGGGGCCAGAGACAATTAATCGATGCCGACACATCTTTCTAGCTGTCATACATGCTTACTTTATTACAACCATACAGTAGTAGTAGTAGTAGTAGTAGTAGTAGTAGGTAGTCACAACTTAATGTTAGTCAACAACTGACTTTAATTGTCAAGCATTCAAATTCTCAATATTTTGAGTCTCCTATACCTTCTAATTTTATTGTTTGAAAGTGTCTTGCCTTATTTTGATCTGGCCTATGATTAGAAATGCTGGAAGGGGGACAATCACCACAATCGATGTTCCAGTACCTCGACTAGGGGCTTGGAAATCTCGACTATTGACAGATTCCGTTTAGATGTTTTTCTTAATTTGTTTACATTAGTCCGCTTTCCCCTCAACTAAATGTATGTTCATTTAGTGAACTGCAAGTTTTGTTGGGATGAAGGTGCAAGCTGTTTAGTTGTGGATTTCAGATTTTATTTCTCGATGAAACTGATTGGGTTTTTAAGATGTATGGAGAGCTTGAAAAAACCCTACTTTATTAAATGTATATATGTTAATAATACACTTGACCTTTGGTTTGTTGTTCCTTTTGTCTCCTTGTAAAATGTTCATCTGATTTTGCTTACAACTGCCATTGTGCCCTTTAACAAGGCACATAATCCCTAACCCAGTGGTTCCCATTCTTTTTGGACCCGTGGCACACCTTGATGGGATGAAAAATTATGCAGCACATCTACAGTGCCTAGAGAAACTATTCACACCCCTTGACCTTTTCCACATTTTGTTGTTACAAAGTGGGAATAAAATTGTCTTTTTATTTTACGATCTACACAAAACTCTGTCTACGTGGAAGAAAATTCTAACATTTATAAAAAACAGAATGTCATGTGTGCTCCCTCCCTGGCCTCTAGGTCACCAGGCTGCTTGTTATGGCGCACACTTGTCCACATCGTTACGCGCACCTGCGCGTCAGACTCACCTGGCCTCCATCACTTCCCTGAATACCTTCCCTATATATGTCACTCCCTTTGGTTCCTTCCCCAGGCATTATTGTTTCTGTGTCATGTCTGTGCATTTGTGTTTCTTATTTTGTATTATGTTGTTTATTTATTAAAACACTCACTCCCTGAACTTGCTTCCAGACTCTCAGCGCACATCGTTATAGAATAAGGCCTCACCTAAGGGTTTTGGTGGGAATGACGTTGGGAGAGCCACTATAGGCTCTCAGGCCTCCGCCGGTTCGTCAGGCTCTCATGCCTCCGCTGGTTCGTCAGGCTCTCATGCCTCAGCCGGCTCGTCGGGCATTCATTCCTTCGCCGGATTTCCAGGCTCCCCTGCTACCAACGGCTCGTCAGGCTTTCATGCCTTCACCGGATCTCCAGGCTGCCCTGCTTCCACCGGCTCGTCAGGCTCCCCTGTCTCAGCCGGTCTGTCAGGTTCCGTGCCCCAGCCGGCGACAGGTTCCCGCGCATCAGCAGGGGTGACCGGTCCGCTCCTGGTTCCCGGGATCGTCCCTTTGGTTGGCATCCTGAGGCTAGAGCCGAACGCGCTGGGGAGGGGGTACCGTCACGTATGCTCTCTCTCCGGCACTCTAAGTCGCCATGCTCCCGTGCCTCAGCAGAGGTGACCGGTCCGCTCCTGATCCCCGGGATCATCATTTTGGTCGGAGTCCTGCAGCTGGAGCCGCGCGTCAGGGAGTGGGTACTGTCACGCGTGGTCCATCTCTGGCCTCTAGGTCACCAGGCTGCTCGTTATGGCGCACACTTGTCACCATCGTTATGTGCACCTGCGCGTCATCAGACTCACCCGGACTCCATCACCTCCCTGATTACCTTCCCTATATATGTCACTCCCTTCTGTTCCTTCCCCATGCGTTATTGTTTTTGTTCCTGTGTCATGTCTGTGCGTTGTTCGTGTTTCTTATTTTGTATTATATTGTGTTTATTTATTAAAACACTCCCTCCCTGAACTTGCTTCCCAACTCTCAGCACACATCGTTATACAGAAACTAATATAAAACCCTAATATATCTTGATTCGAGGTATTCAACCCCCTAAATCACATTGAAATCACATTTGGCAGCGATTTATTTCTGGGTAAGTCTAAGAGCTTTGCACATCTGGATTGTACAATATTTGCACATTCTTTTAACAATTCTTCAAGCTCTGTCAAGTTGCTTGTTGATCATTGCCATAGATTTTCAATCCAATTTAAGTCAATACCGTAACTAGGCCACTCAGGCACATTCAATTTAGCACCATGGCACATTTGATTTAGCAACTCCATTGTATATTAGGCCTTGTGTTTTAGGTTATTGTCCTGCTGAAAGGTGAATTTGGCACCCAGTGTCTGTTGGAAATAGTGCTTTAGTTTTTAAAGAACTAATTCACCAACATCGGTTAAATTATTTTAATTACATTTCATAATTATTTTCCTGTGAGCTGCGGTTTCTTTAGATAAGTCAGATCATGTCCGAACTGTACGATGCAGTAGGGAGTTGTAGTTTCCAACAGGCCCATGTTCTACATAGTTTAACACAGAAAATGTGATAACTACACTGAACAAAAATATAAATGTAACATGTAAGGTCTTGGTCCCATGTTTCATGAACTGAAATAAAAGATCCCAGTGTGGCATATCAAGAAGCTGATTAACGTCTCTAGGACCGGCGGGACGAATTCGTCCCACCTACGTAACAGCCAGTTGAATCCTGTGGCGCAATTTTCAAATACCTTTGAAATGCTATTACTTCAATTTCTCAAACATATGACTATTTTACAGCTATTTAGACAAGACTCTCGTTAATCTAACCACACTGTCCGATTTCAAAAAGGCTTTACAACGAAAGCAAAACATTAGATTATGTCAGCAGAGTACCCAGCCAGAAATAATCAGACACCCATTTTTCAAGCTAGCATACAATGTCACAAAAACCCAGAAGACAGCTAAATGCAGCACTAACCTTTGATGATCTTCATCAGATGACACACCTAGGACATTATGTTATACAATACATGCATGTTTTGTTCAATCAAGTTCATATTTATATCAAAAACCAGCTTTTTACATTACACCCGGCTTCTTCACCTGCGGGATTGTCTGAGACCAGCCATCCGGACAGCTGATGAAACTGTGGCTCTGCACAAACTATCAGACAGTCTCTTCACGGATGAATCTCGGTTTCAACTGTACCGGACAGATGACAGACAGTGTGTATGGTGTTGTGTGTGCGAGTGGTTTGTTGATGTCAATGTTGTGAACAGAGTGCCCCATGGTGGCGATGAGTTATGGTATAAGCATAAGCTACGGACAACGAACACAATTGCATTTTATCAATGCCAATTTTATTGCACAGAGATACTGTAACGAGATCCTGAGGCCCATTGTCGTGCCATTCATCCGCCACCATCACGTTTCAGCATGATAATGCACGGCCCCATGTTGCAAGGATCTGTACACAAAGCTGAATGCTGAAAATGTCCCAGTTCTTCCATGGCCAGACATGTCACTCATTGAGCATGTTTAGATTCTCTGGATCGACATGTACAACAGCGTGTTCCAGTTCCCACCAATATACAGCAACTTTGCACAGCCATTGAGGAGGAGTGGGACAACTTTCCACAGGCCACAATCAACAGCCTGATAAACTCTATGTAAAGGAGATGTTGCACTGCATGAGGCAAATGATGTACATAAGATACCTTTTTTAAGGTATCTGTGACCAACAGATGCATATCTGTATTACCAGCCATGTGAAATCCATAGATTAGGGCTTAATGAATTTACTGATTTCCTTGTATGAACTGTGACTCTCAGTAAAATCTGTTAAATTGTTGATTGTTTATATATTATATTTTTGACTATTTGTCATAGTCCGTGTATGTAGGTGGCAGGGAAGTCAGGCGCAGGAAAAAACAGAGTGGTTAAAAAATGGAGTATTTATTTCCAAAAACTAACTCCAAAACCCACGTAGAAAATAATCCGGGTAAACAATAAACCGTCGCACACCGATACATAAACAACACGTACATAACATAACAAACAATCACTGACAGAGAAATGAGGGGAAGCAGAAGGTTAAATACACAACATATAATTACTGGGATATGAAACAGGTGTGTAAAGAGACCAGACAAAACCAATGGAAAATGAAAAACTGATCAATGGTGGTTAGAAGACCGGTGACGTCGACCGCCGAACACCACCCAAACAAGGAGGGGCATCAACTTTGGTAGAAGTCGTGACCACTCCTCCGCCCACTCCCCCGGCCGATCCTGGCAATAAGACCTCAGAAACCTACCCACATCCTGATTAACTCTCTCCACCTGCCCGTTACTTTCAGGGTGAAAACCTGAGGTAAGGCTAACCGAGACCCCCAGACGTTCCATGAACGCCTTCCAAACCCTTGACGTGAACTGGGGCCCTCGATCAGACACTATATCCTCAGGCACCCCGTAGTGCCGAAAGACGTGTGTAAACAGAGCCTCCGCCGTCTGTAGGGCCGTAGGGAGACCGGGCAAAGGGAGGAGACGACAGGACTTAGAAAAGCGATCCACAACGACCAGGATCGTGGTGTTACCTTGTGATGGTGGAAGATCGGTTATGAAATCCACTGACAAGTGCGACCACGGCCGTTGAGGAACGGTAAGGGTTGTAACTTACCCCTTGGTAGGTGTCTAGGAGCCTTGCACTGGGCGCACACTGAGCAGGAGGAAACATAAACCCTCACGTCCTTAGCTAAGGTGGGCCACCAGTACCTCCCACTAAGACAGCGCGTTGTCCGACCAATCCCAGGATGACCAGAGGAGGGTGACCTGTGAGCCCAGTAGATCAATCGGTCGCGGACAGCGGACGGAACGTATAGACGCCCAGCTGGACACTTAGGGGGAACGGGCTCTGCACGTGACGCCCTCTCAATGTCCGCGTCCAGCTCCCATACTACCGGTGCCACCAAACAAGAGGCTGGGATGATGGGAGTGGGGTCCATGGACCGCTCCTCTGTGTCATACAGCCGGAGAGAGGGTAAACACAAAACGGGTGAAAAACATGGCCCAACTTTCCTGGCGAGGATTCAGTCTCCTCGCCTCCCGGATGTACTCCAGATTGTGATGGTCAGTCCAGATGAGAAAAGGGTGTTTAGCCCCCTCAAGCCAGTGTCTCCACACCTTCAGAGTCTTGACGATAGCCAACAGCTCCCTGTCCCCCACATCATAGTTTTTCTCCGCCGGGCTGAGCTTCTTAGAGAAGAAGGCACAGGGGCGGAGCTTAGGTGGCGTACCTGAACGCTGAGAGAGCACAGCTCCTATCCCAGCCTCAGATGCGTCCACCTCCACTATGAATTGCAGAGATGGATCCGGATGAGCCAACACAGGAACCGAGGTAAACAGAGCCTTCAGTTTCCTGAACGCCCAATCCGCCCCAGCCGACCACTGCAAGCGCACCGGACCCCCCTTCAGCAGTGAGGTAATGGGAGCAGCTATCTGACCAAAACCCCGGATAAATCTCCGGTAGTAATTGGCAAACCCTAAAAATCGCTGCACTTCCTTTACCGTGGTGGGAGTCGGCCAATTACGCACGGCTGTAATACGGTCACTCTCCATCTCCACTCCTGACATAGATAGGCGATATCCTAAGAAAGAGACAAGCAAGTTTAACCTGTTAGGGCTAGGGGGCAGTATTTACACGGCCGGATAAAAAACGTACCCGATTTAATCTGGTTACTATTCCTGCCCACTAACTAGAATATGCATATATTATTATTGGCTTTGGATAGAAAACACCCTAATGTTTCTAATATCGAGGCAGCCCCAGGCTGAAACACATTATCGCTCTTGACAAGTGGCCGATCAGAGGACAATGGGCTTAGACGCGTGCCCGAGTCGACCCCATGCTTTATTTTCTTTCGTCTGTTTACCTAATTGCAGATTCTCGGTTGGAATATTATCGTTTTTTTACGAGAAAAATGGCATAAAAATTGATTTTAAACAGCGGTTGACATGCTTCGAAGTACGGTAATGGAATATTTAGAAAATTTTTGTCCCGAAATGTGTCGTGCGCGTGACCCTTATTTACACTTCGGATAGTGTCTTGAACGCACGAACAAAACACCGCTGTTTGGATATAACTATGGATTATTTTGAACCAAACCAACATTTGTTATTGAAGTAGAAGTCCTGGGAGTGCATTCTGACGAAGAACACCAAAGGTAATCAAACTTTTCTAATAGTAAATCGGAGTTTGGTGAAGGCTAAACTTGCTGGGTGTCTAAATAGCTAGCCCTGTGATGCCGGGCTATCTACTTAGAATATTGCAAAATGTGCTTTCACCGAAAAGCTAATTTAAAATCGGACATATCAAGTGCATAGAGGAGTTCTGTATCTAAATTCTTAAAATAATTGTTATGCTTTTTGTGAACGTTTATCGTGAGTAATTTAGTAAATTCACCGGAAGTTTGCGGGGGGTATGCTAGTTCTGAACGTCACATGCTAATGTAAAAAGCTGTTTTTTGATATAAATATGAACTTGATTGAACAAAACATGCATGTATTGTATAACATAATGTCCTAGGGTTGTCATCTGATGAAGATCATCAAAGGTTAGTGCTGCATTTAGCTGTCTTCTGGGTTTATGTGACATTATATGCTAGCTTGAAAAATGGGTGTCTGATTATTTCTGGCTGGGTACTCTGCTGACATAATCTAATGTTTTGCTTTCGTTGTAAAGCATTTTTGAAATCGGACAGTGTGGTTAGATTAACGAGAGTCTTGTCTTTAAAATGGTGTAAAATAGTAATATGTTTGAGAAATTGAAGTAATAGCATTTCTAAGGTATTTGAATATCGCGCCACGGGATTCCACTGGCTGTTGGACGCAAACGTCCCACCTAGCCCAGAGAGGTTAAGGTCTGGAGACTGGCTAGGCCACTCCAGGACCTTAATGTGCTTCTTCTTGAGCCACTCCTTTGTTGCCTTGGCCGTGTGTTTTGGGTCATTGTCATGTTGGAATACCCATCCACGACCCATTTTCAAGCCCTGGCTGAGGGAAGGAGGTTCTCACCCAAGATTTGATGGTACATGGCCCCATCCATTGTCCCTTTGATGCGGTGAAGTTGTCCTGTCCCCTTAGCAGAAAAACACCCCCAAAGCATAATGTTTCCACCTCCATGTTTGACGGTGGGGATGGTGTTCTTGGGGTCATAGGCAGCATTCCTCCTCCTCCAAACATGGCGAGTTGAGTTGATGCCAAAGAGCTCCATTTTGGTCTCATCTGACCACAACACTTTCACCCAGTTGTCCTCTGAATCATTCAGATGTTCATTGGCAAACTTCAGACGGGCATGTATATGTACTTTCTTGAGCAGGGGGACCTTGCGGGCGCTGCAGGATTTCAGTCCTTCACGGTGTAGTGTGTTACCAATTGTTTTCTTGGTGACTATGGTCCCAGCTGCCTTGAGATCATTGACAAGATCCTCCGGTGTAGTTCTGGGCTGATTCCTCACCGTTCTCATGATCATTGCAACTCCACGAGGTGAGATCTTGCATGGAGCCCCAGGCCGAGGGAGATTGACAGTTCTTTTGTGTTTCTTCCATTTGCGAATAATCGCACCAACTGTTGTCACCTTCTCACCAAGCTGCTTGGCGATGGTCTTGTAGCCCATTCCAGCCTTGTGTAGGTCTACAATCTTGTCCCTGACATCCTTGCAGAGCTCTTTGGTCTTGGCCATGGTGGAGAGTTTAGAATCTGATTGATTGATTGCTTCTGTGGACAGGTGTCTTTTATGCAGGTAACAAACTGAGATTAGGAGCACTCCCTTTAAGAGTGTGCTCCTAATCTCAGCTCGTTACCTGTATAAAAGACACCTGGGAGCCAGAAATCTTTCTGATTGAGAGGGGGTCAAATACTTATTTCCCTCATTAAAATGCAAATAAATGTATAACATTTTTGACATGCGTTTTTCTGGATTTTTTTGTTGTTATTCTGTCTCTCACTGTTCAAATAAACCTACCTTTAAAATTATAGACTGATCATTTGTTTGTCAGTGGGCAAACGTATAAAATCAGCAGGGGATCAAATACTTTTTTCCCTCACTGTACTTATACTCTTTGCCTCACATAAAACAGGGAACACGCAACACCTGCTGAACAACAAAACCGTTTCAGATCGATGAAATAAAATAATCCAACAAAATACTGTCAGCGTAAGGGCGCTCACTTTACAGAATAAAAGTCAGCCCCTGCTTACAAAAGTCCCTGCTGTTTCACTGTCAAGATAATCCATGTCATACAATAATACATGACAGATTTCTGCTCCATTTATAATATGTGACACATGCAGCCAAAATGTACTTTGAGAGAGAGTGTGAGAGAGAAAGATAGATAGAGGAGAAAGAGAGGAGAGAGAGAGACACAACCTCCCTCTAGCCATAGCTTCTCGACTTGTTTATTTGCTAAAGGGGTGTGGGGGTGAACATATGGTATGCTGAAACATAGACTTGTAGTTTGGAAGGCTGCGGGATCCCAGGGGATGGAGCTGAGTGAGTCAAGGGGTCCTGGGTGATTGGGCCCTGTCTCCTTCCATTCCTCCCGCTTGGCCAGCCAGGGCCATGGCCGCCTCTACTCGTCCTCAGAGAACCAGAGCCAGAGCTGCAGCCTCCTCTCTCTATAAACTCCCACACGCCCACATCCAGCGCATGCTGCTCCCCAGCTGAGCCCCCATCCCACCCCACACCGCTGCAGGTCACACCCAGTGACGGCGGTCGTCGGGGGACCAGACCGTGGCTGCAGCTGGACCACACACTTACACCAACCAGACTTCTTGTTCCAAAGAGTGTGAGGGCGAAAGGTGGCATCGCATTGAGCTCTGGTGCTAAGGGATTAGAAGGGCATGGTCATGGACATGCTGGCGGTGCTGTATCCCACAGTGGTGCTACCAGATAGTTGGTAAGCAAGAGAACTGTATGTGGGATAATTTAGTCTAGTGTAATATGGTCATCGGTATAATCTCTCGTGGACAGATGCATGTAACATAAATGGTAGTTGCAACTGTCGACAGACTGTGGGATGGACGAGTAACAAGGAACTGTTCTGTTCTGATTTATCGTCGCTGATCATTTGGACAAGTCATGATTTCCCAGGTGCTCACATCTTTTGAATTTCGGAATGGGAGGGGACATTTGGCCCATAGACTTGCCTGAAACTTGCAGAGAGTTTCCATTTAGGGGGGTGGAGACTTTGTAAGTCGCATTAATATATTTTCTGACATGTCTCCCCCAGAACTTCATCGAGCATTTGACGCAATTACACAATATTTTAGTTCTTGGTGTTGAGATTATCATAAATATAGTATATTGTGCCTCTGGTTTGGGAATCCAACATGTACAACCTATTGATATTTACTGAGTGCAGTGCCAGTATGTTTCATTTTTAAAGTAGTGATGGAGGATAGGATGCACACGATTGAGAAGAAACTCAATGACATATACAAACCAGACACTAACACACAGGCATGCAGTCTTACAGATCAGTGCATTTAGATACACACACTACACACACACCCTCCAGGTCTATGTGTTCACGGACACACACACTCTCTAGGATCAAGGCGTTAATGTAATGTACTCACAAACCCTGCAATGATGGGCATGCACACATACACATGCGCTCACGCAGACACACAAGCACGAGCACAAGGACGCACACACACACCCTGTAGGTCAGTGACTTTATGGGCACACATATGCACGAGCACAAGCACACACACACACACACACACACACACACACACACACACACACACACACACACACACACACCCTGTGGGTCAGTGCGTTCATTGACTCACGCAAACACACACACTCACATAAACACACTCACACCCTGCAGGTCAGTGGTTTGACTGACAGGAGCTCTGATGCTCCGTGACAGGGTCTGCTGCTTCCCTTCATTTCCACTTCCCTTTCCCCCGTCAGGTGACACCCCCACAGGTGCCACAGCAACCGAGACCCCGACTCCTCGGGGTGCGGACCGGGGCAGCTGGTAACGGGGGGCGGAGACTGACACGATGAGTTGAACCAAGACACCCTGCACCAGCTGCTTCCCATCACAGTCTGACAACACAGGACCAGTAAGTGTCAAGTCCAGTGTCTCTACACACTGACAGATATATCAATGTCACTAGGTGTAATATAACAGTCGGTCAACCAAAAACAGAATGATAGTACACTATCTCTTCATCTATTCCAATAGAGGGTCATGTAAACTGTGTTTATCTTGTTTAATGTATTTTTTATTGACTCATTAGGAATAGAAGGGCATCAATATCTGGAGAGAAAAAAAACAGTCATAACCGCACTTTGACATTTTCACTTTTCAGAGATAAACCAAGCTCACTTCAGAGGCTGCTTTTTAAAAGTTTTGACCGTGTCCATCACTCGTCTGCTTTCCCTGGTATAATTGTGTGAGTGCATTTGAGTGGAAAACTGAAATTGTCTCAATCCTCCTGCTTCATGCTCCCAGGGCTAT
Source organism: Salmo trutta (assembly GCF_901001165.1). Classification (NCBI taxonomy): domain Eukaryota; kingdom Metazoa; phylum Chordata; class Actinopteri; order Salmoniformes; family Salmonidae; genus Salmo; species Salmo trutta. The sequence continues at coordinate 90,774 of NC_042966.1, forward strand.
TCACTTCCCTCACTCCTTTTGAGGACAATTCACCATTAAGGGAGACTGTCTGTCACCGTCACTACTGGCTAGTCAGGATGGTAGGGTCAGATGGATCACTCAGCAGCGAAATGACTGGTAAGAGTTTCTCCATGCTTCCCCTGAGTATTCACAGGCATTCTGAATATAGATAGGAAATAGGAGATGTTTAAAGAGTCTTTAGACTGTGTTTACGGTGTTTATAATGCAATAATGTATCTATCCAATCTTTTGGCAAGATTTATCTTGTGCTGCTATGAATTAAAGAGTGGTGGCACCTTAATTGGGGAGGACAGGCTCATAGTAATGGCTGGAATGGAATAAATTCCAGCCATTACTATGAGCCCGTCCTCCCCAATTAAGGTGCCACCGGCCGCCTGTGGTTGCCGTCTACCACCAAAAGACCACTTGTTTGCCTTCTACATAAATCCACTGGTTCCAAGGGATTGATTCTAAGGGTTTGTTTGGGTTTGATTCCATTCAAGCCATTAATATGAGCCTGTCCTCCCCGATTAAGGTGCCACCGGCCACCTGTGGTTGCCGTCTACCACCAAAAGATCACTTGTTTGCTTTCTACATAAATCCACTGGTTCAAGGGTTTGATTGAACCACTCTTTAATTCATGGTTTCCATGTGTTTGATACCATTCCATTCACTCCATTCCAGACATTATTATGAGCTGTCCTCCCTTCAGCAGCCTCCTGCGATGGCAACTATGTTTTCTACTGGGTGAAAAATGTATGGTATACTGTACATATGCTACACAACAACTCAAGCTACTTACACAACCTACTTTTAGACACAGGCTTGCGATATGTTAAGTTACATATAACAATTATGTATTACCACATAATTAGCTAGATGAAGCTATTCCAAGCCTTTGTTAGCTACTGATTTTCTGTTAAAACAAATATTAATGTTAAAGGCTGTGTGTTGGAAGTGCTGGGGATGGATGTTCGGAGTTGTTCTCCTTTGAAACCGAAAGAAAGGAGCAGGGACGGGCTGCTCAATAATTGATTGTGGTTGAGAGCGATATGAGTTTACTTAATGTGCATGGCAGTGCAGGGCTAAGAGAGGAGCCGTTAGCTATTCCACCCCAGGCCCTAAACCCAGGCACTGGAAAAGGGAAAAGGCTTCAAGACTGAACACTCACATGGGCAATAGGCCATACGGCCATCCGTTAGTGCGGCAGACATTACCCATCCTCCACCCATCTCTCCATCTATCCATCTATCCATCCACAGTCCATCTTGTAAGTGTGTATATGGAGTATGTGTGTGCATGTTTGTGTGTGTTCATGTTTGCGCGTGTGAGTATCATGAATGTGTGAGTGTGTGCACTGCATGTGTGTGTGTGTGTGTGTGTGTGTGTGTGTGTGTGTGTGCGTGCATGTGTGTGTGTGCAGGGGCTGCACAGCTGGATCTCCCCAGCAGCAGTGTTGTAGCTGCCCTGAAGTTCCTTTCTCTAAGTCTTAATAGAGTGCTCCTGTCAGCCTCCCCAGATGCCTCTCTATAAGGATCTTTCCTATACCAGCACAACTCTCTTAACTCACCGAAGTCTCGAATTGAAAATGCTACAATCTTAGGAGTCCAATTCTCATTGGTACAGTATATATCTCCAGACTTGAACCCAAAGCCAAAACTTAAATCACAATGGCTATTTGGTGAGGCATACTTCGAAGTGTATTGGTCGCGTACACAGTTCAGCAGATGTTAAAATGATAGGGTGTAGCGAAATGCTTGCGTTACTAGCACCTGACAGTGCAGTAAAAAATTCAAACAAGTACACCAATAATAAATAATCAAAAACTAGAAACAAGAAACCAAGAATGTCAAAACGAATCCAATTAACAACCCAATGTCACGTCCTGACCAGCAGAGGGCGTAATTGTGTTAGTTTTGGTCAGGATGTGTCAGGGTTTTTGTGTGTGTTAAGTGTTGTGTTGGTGATTGGACTCCCAATTGAAGGCAGGTGTGTTGAGTTGCCTTTGATTGGGAGTCCTATATAGTAGTGTGTGTTTTTATTTGGGGTTGTGGGTAGTTGTTTTTGCACTGCGTGTTGTGTGCCTGCAAAACTGTTCCTGTCTTTGTGTGTATCGTTTATTGTTTTCCCTGTGGATGCTTTACTTGTGTTTATTAAAAAAACTATGAGTATCCACATTCCCGCTGCGCCTTGGTCCATTTCTGAAGACAGATGTTACAGAACTACCCACCACCAAAGGACCAAGCAGCGGACGAACGAGGAAGAAGGATGGACGTGGGCAGAGTTAAGGATGACCGTTTCCAGGGCTATGGAAGAGTTAAGTAAACTCGAGAGGCAGCCCCAATAATTTTTTGGGGGGGGGCACAAGGGCAGTTTTGCGGGGCAGGAATGGAGCCCCAGGCCAGCTCCCCGCACTAGCCCTGAGGTGCGTGTCTCCAGGCTGGCACGTCCAGTACCAACCCCACGCATCAGGCGTCTAGTGTGTCAGCCCAGCCTCGCCAGTAAGGAGCTGCCAGAGCTTCCCGCCAGTCAGGAGTCGCCAGAGCTGCCTGCCAGTCAAGAGTCGCCAGAGCCGCCCGCCAGTCAGAAGTCGCCAGAGCCGCCCGCCAGTCAGGAGTCGTCAGAGCCGCCCGCCAGTCAGGAGTCGTCAGAGCCGCCCGCCAGTCAGGAGTCGCCAGAGCTGCCCGCCAGTCAGGAGATGCCAGAGTGGCCCGTCTGCCCGGAGATGCCAGAGTGGCCCGTCTGCCCGGAGATGCCAGAGTGGCCCGTCTGCCCGGAGATGCCAGAGTGGCCCGACTGCCCTGATCAGCCAGAGTGGCCCGACTGCCCGGGTCTGCCAGAGTGGCCCGACTGCCCGGGTTTGCCAGAGTGGCCCGACTGCTCGGGTCTGCCAGAGTGGCCCGACTGCCCGGGTCTGCCAGAGTGGCCCGACTGCCCGGGTCTGCCAGAGTGGCCCGACTGCCCGGGTCTGTCAGAGTGGCCCACCTGCCCGGATCTGCCAGGGTGCCCCGCCTGTCCTCCAGGTCTGCCAGAGTGGCCCGACTGCCCGGGTCTACCAGAGTGGCCCGACTGCCCGGAACTGCCAGAGTGGCCCGCCTGCCCGGATCTGCCAGGGTGCCCCGTTTGTCCTCCGGCCCAGCTCGAGTGGCCCGCCTGTCCTCCGGCCCAGCCCGAGTGGCCCGCCTGTCCTCCGGCCCAGCCCGAGTGGCCCACCTGTCCTCCGACCCAGCCCGAGTGGCCCGCATGTCCTCCGGCCCAGCAAGAGTGGTCCGTCTGTCAGGGTCAGCCCGAGTGGCCCGTCTGCCCGGCGCAGCTATCGGCGCCACCGAAGTGGGCGACGCCGAAGGTGGAGCGAGGTCCACGTCCTGCACCTGAGCCACCTCCAGGAGAGGTGGGTTGGGGAGGGCGGGTGTAGCACAGTGCCGTCGTTGATGGCAGCCACCCTCCCTTCCCTCCCTTATTGTTTAGGGGGATATTTTTTGTTGTTTTTTTTTTATTAATTTTTTTTAGGTGCATTCCGGGGTCTGCACCTTGAGGGGGGCGGGTACTGTCACGTCCTGACCAGCAGAGGGCGTAATTGTGTTAGTTTTGGTCAGGATGTGGCAGGGTTTTGGGAGTCCTATATAGTAGTGTGTGTTTTTCTTTGGGCTTGTGGGTAGTTGTTTTTGCACTGCGTGTTGTGTGCCTGCAAAACTGTTCCTGTCTTCGTGAGTATCGTTTATTGTTTTACCTGTGGATGCTTTACTTGTGTTTATTAAAAAAACTATGAGAATCCACATTCCCGGTGCGCCTTGGTCCATTTCTCAAGACAGCTGTTACACCCAATCTATGCGTATCTACACCAAAAATATATAGTAAGAAGGATATGTACAGTAGTAAATATACTACAGTGAGCTACTATATGTCAAGAAATGTCAGTATCTAAATATGCGGTGTGTATAAACAGTGTAACAAAAATGTAATGTACAGTAGTAGATATGTTACAATGAGCTATATGAAGAATACAGTATATGAATACAAAGTATTTAAAACAGTATTAAAGAAATGGGAGGTGTCAAGTGTTTAATTGTCTCTATAGACTACCTTTCAAAAATATGGGGTCACTTAGAAATGTCCTTGTTTTTGAAAGAAAAGCACATTTTTGGTCCATTAAAATAACATCAAATTGATCAGAAATATAGTGTAGACATTGTTAACGTTGTAAATGACTATTGTAGCTGGAAACTGCTGATTTTTAATTGAATATACAGTATATAGGCGTACAGAGGCCCATTATCAGCAACCATCACTCCAATGACATATTGTGTTAGCTAATCCAAGTTTATAATTTTAAAAGGCTACTTGATCATTAAAAAACCCTTATGTTAGCACAGCTGAAAACTGTTGTTCTGATTAAAGAAGCAATAAAACTGGCCTTCTTTAGACTAGTTCAGGATCTGAGCATCAGCAATTGTGGGTTCGATTACAGGCTCAAAATGGCCAGAAACAAAACTTTCTTCTGAAACTAGCCAGTCTATTTTTGTTCTGAGAAATCAAGGCTACTCCATGTGAGAAATTGCCAAGAAACTGAAGATCCCGATCAACGCTGTGTACTACTTACTTCACAGAACAGCGTAAACTGGCCCTAACCACTGGAGGCCCCGGTGCACAACTGAGCAAGAGGACAAGTACATTAGAGTGTCTAGTTTGAGAAACAGATGCCTCACAAGTCCCCAACTGGCAGCTTCATTAAATAGCACCCGCAAAACACCAGTCTCGTCAACAGTGAAGAGGTGAAACTGGGATGCTGGACTTCTAGGCAGAGTTGCAAAGAAAAAGCCATATCTCAGACTGGCCAATAAAATGAAAAGATGTGCAAAAGAACACAGACACTGGACTGGGGAACTCTGCCTAGAAGGCCAGCATCCCGGAGTCACCTCCTCACTGTTGACGTTGAGACTGGTGTTTTGCGGGTACTATTTAATGAAGCTACTAGGAGTGATGGTTGCTGATAATGGGCCTCTGTATGCCTATGTAGGTATTCCATTAAAAATCAGCCATTTCCAGCAACAATAGTCATTTACAACATTAACAATGTCTACACTGTATTTCTGATCAATTTGATGTTATTTTAATGGACAGTGCTTTTAGTGCTTTTCTTTCAAAAACAAGGACATTTCTAAGTGACCCCAAACTTTTGAACGGTAGTGTAAATGGGACAGCAGCGTTGACTGTGTGTGTGTGTGAGAGAGTGTGTGTATATGTGCGTGTGTTTGTGGGGGGGGTGCAACTCAAAATTAGGAACATGTTCCTAATATTTGGTATACTCAGTGTATGTGTACGCAACCAATATAATTGGATTTCCACACTTTCAGAGGAAGAAGCTCTCTCTCTCTCTTTCTCTACCTCACTCTCTCCATCTCACCCTCTCATCTCATTCCTCCTGATTTGCCAGATATCCTTTTCCCCCTGCTGTCACATTTGGTACAGATGGTTAGGCCCTATGGAGTGGCCTGTCTGTCTCCATTTGCCCGGCGCAGCGTGACAGTGGGCTTGATGGCTCGTGAAGGGGCCCCGACTCCCCCAGACACACGTACACTGACATTTTCAAAGGGGCCCGCACACGCCTCCACACAGCCAGATACTGTAGGAGAGAAATTAAGAACCTGGACTTAACCCAGTGCCACCCACAGGCTAAGAGAGAGGGAGTGAGAGAGAGAGGGAGGAAGAGAGAGAGAGGGATAGAGAGAAGTGGTAGGGATGGGAGGTACAGAAGAGAGAGGGGAAAAAAGGAGGAAGAGAAGTGGAGAGATGGGAGGGTTGGGAGAGCAAGGAATAGGAAAGAGAGAGCGAGAGAGAGAGAAAGATTAACAAATGAGTCTGAGCTGTCAGATAAGACACGCATCAGTCATTGCCTGTGGATGTGATCTCACAGCTCACGTCAGGAACCTATCCAGTGCCACTGCACTAATCGCTTCTCTGGGAGGCTGCACTGAGTCATGTACCAGGTAGCGTGGCCAGCCAAGCTCTGTGTGTGTGTGTGTGTGTGTGTGTGTGTGTGTGTGTGTGTGTGTGTGTGTGTGTGTGTGTGTGTGTGTGTGTGTGTGTGTGTGTGTGTGTGTGTGTGTGTGTGTGTGTGTGTGTGTGTGTGTGTTGTTGTTGTTGCGGGCAAGCGGAGGAGAAAGAGCCCCCGACCCCCCTCAGACGCACTTCCACCTGACATACCCCTGTTTCCTCATACACACAGTCAGTAGTACACAATCATACACACACGGTGAAACTCAGTAGACACATACACACAAACACACACACAGGCAGAGAGTGTCATATGTACATGCTTGTGCACGCACGCACACACACACACACACACACACACACACACGTACGTGTATGAACAAATACAAACAAACACTTATTTTAACTATAGATTCTTGACAAAATCTTATATATGTTTTGATGTATGCTATTTTAGTTATTTGTTTATTCAATAATACAAATCTCTTAAATTAATATCTGAATTGGATAAACAGATCTACAGAGAATAGCCTATAAGCACAAAAAGGCAAAGCAAAAACAACAAGACTAAAATAAAGCAATGAAACAGAAAAAACACATAAAAGGAGGAAAAATAACTGACAAGTACAATTTTCCAAGCTATCTCATTCGGAACGATTTGACACAAATATCCCTATGCACAGATAGACAGCTGAGTTTTCCCCCATCTCATAATTTAGCTCCACATTTATTTATCTTTTCTCATTGATATATCATTGGGATTTTGATGTTTACTTTTACTCTAATGTCATTGACAAAGATTGTGACTTTCCACAAATGTCAGCATCATTAGACCTAGCTTGATGATGAAACCATCCTTTGAACAGGCCTGCAATAGAAGAAAAAAAACATGACATTTAGATGTTAGCCTATCATTTATAAAATGTTTATGAACATATTTACTTACATTTAAAACATAAGATTAGGCCTAGGCTACATGGTGTTTTGGTGGTCGGCCCTTTATATATTAATAAAGGCTAATAGTTTTCAAAAGCAACGATATTGAAATATGCAGTAGTGCGGCTAAACTACCCAGTAAAAGTTATAAGTGACTGAACTAACAAGAACAAACTAAACCACATAACTTCTGCAGGCTGCATTAGAAATCTTAACCGGCCGCTGTCTCTTATGTACAATAGGCCTATGCATTTAATATTAATACAATTTGTCTCTACTTTTAAAAGAACTTCCATCCAATGCAATTGAAGGTCCAATGCAACTTTTTTTTATCTCAATATCAAGTCATTTCTGGGTAACAATTAAGTACATTACTGTGATTCTTTTCATTTAAAAACAGTCAAAAGAAACTAACTTCTTATCAAGAGCAATTTCTCAAGCAATAATTTAGCTAGGACTGTCTGGGAGTGGTCTGAGTGTGGAGGGGAAACTGAAAACTAGCTGTTATTGGCAGAGAGGTTTGGAGCACTCCATCTTATTGATTTATTAACTAATTAGCAGCCTGCTGATGTCATCAGGCAGGCCAAAACTCCATCCCACCAAAACAGGCTGAAATGTCAGGCGGTCTTTTCAAACAGCTCTTACACTAAAAGGGCATTATCATAATTTTCACAATTTCACAGTGTTATTCCAATCTCATAGTGTGGAAATATATATAAAACACAGGATATATATATTAAATATATATAAAACATGTTTAATCAATGTAATCACAGGAAATATATATATAAAACACGTTTTAGACTGCACTGGGCCTTTAATGTTAATTTGTCTTTCAAAGACGTGTTTAAACAGTAGGCCTATCCTATTCCACACAAGTGCAAGCAGTTGCAAAAAAAAATGTACCTGCCAAAGCATAATTGAATCTTATTAACCATTAAACATGCATTTGATACCAGGTTGTTTTGAAATCAATTAGGAGAGTGCTACCTAACAGTCGAATAATTCCTGATTTGAAGGTGAGTTTTGACATTGGTGCCTAGGCTATGTTGTGTAAAAAATGAAAATACTCCTGAAATAGGTCGGTCAAACAAGTGTTGAGGTTGAGACCTAATTTGAAAACCAACAAGAAATTGTAAAATAAAATATTCTAATTGTACATACCGACTAGCCTACCTACAGTCTACATCAAATTAACGTTGAACCAACCTTTGCCGATACTGTTAAATGTGTTTCTGTATGCTTGCTGCAAGGTAGACACCACATGCGACAATACCGAGGACGGAGCTGCTGTATTATAGTGCCCCAAGGCAATGCTCCTAGTCAATATCTTCTACACACTCGCTTTCGCGCTCCCATTTGAGCTGGATATGCGCTGTCTGCTTGTACCGCTATACGCAGAGAATTGACATACAGACACACCACGGACACACACCAGGTAGGAATACCAGATTTATTCCCTAATTTCAGATACCATATGTTGTATAATTAGCATGAGTGGGTTTTTATTTAGAAGGCTATGATTATTGGGCTTTGTAGTTGTGTTGTGTCAATGTTTGTAGCCTATTGTCATAATTGGTCCACAGACACTGTTGTCCATGGGGAAAACAGTGCAATGTGTTCTGTTATTTGACATTCATGAAATTTGTGTGAAAATTTAATTACAAATATTTATATTATTTTATCTTATATAATTAAAACAGCCTACTCATTTTGGAAGATTGTTATGAAAATGTCACTCAAAATTATTTCACTATTTATAACACTATTTCAAAACATTTTTAATTCACAGAAGGGAATTACTTGAAGTGTTACTTTGTATAGATTTTTGTGATTTTCATACATAGACTAAAGTTGTATTTTAGGCTTAATTGTTTATAGGATAAAAAAACTCCTTATCGATAACATTGTGATAACTTGGGTTTAGACTATCTATCAAAGTCTAATTTAGGACTGAAGCCCAGATATTTTTGAGAAGTGTAGAAATAAATAATGTGTTATTTGGATTTTGACTGTTTCACAATATCATCAACAATATCATTAATGTGAATTCCTTTTGCAACTCAAAAAAACAGAGAGGAATGTTTTAATGGTTAACTTCACAGATGTATTAAATATCACTGCATATTAATTCAATAAATGTAACACAAACAATCCCCCACAATGTCAATGTCAAACATTCAGATGTATGTACATTCTATGTACTGTATGCTAATGTGTAGTTGAATATTGACAGTTTTTATGAGGCCCCTACACAGTATCATAGTGTTATCAAGTAACTTGCATGATAATAACAAATCTAGATTAACAACTAATATTCATGTTGAATTCTTATATCTTCTCCCATCCTCTTTTTCAGGTCCTTCTCCTTAGTTGAAGTTGACAGAAGACATTGGATCATCACTCAGTTTTCACTGCAAGCCACCATTTTAGGTAAAGTCACATCCCTTATGAATTTAGAAATTAGGCTGAATTTAAAATAGAATGCAAAAGTATAACAGTAATACTCTCTGTATTAGTCAATATATAACTATAACATAAAGAGAGTAAATAGAAAGGATGATTCTGCACTCTATAAAATGTCATTATTTCCTGTCTGTTAGTAGCCTGTAGATCAACATCTCATATTGGTGCCATTTGACACATTTGCACCCCTTCCCCCAACCCATCCAATGTTATCGGTTTTATTTGTTATTGCACGCAACTTGTCAATGCTTTTAGTGATGCGAGCTATCTTAATTGAAACAATATATGTTGAAGCTGAAGCGATTATAGGCTTGTCTGACCAGGAACCCATAAAAGCTTAAAACAAGGATACGGGACAGGAGGGGAGGATGGGGTCGAGGGTTTGGTGGCCACTAACAGTGTCCAGCAGTGAAACAATCTAAAGGAAAAATGATTTTTATTGATTGCCTCCTAATAGCAGCTGTTAGGCTCTATTATGAGCTCAGAGGCCAGGTCAGAGCCTCAGGGGTAGACGAGCAGGATTCTGCAAAAAGGCCTGCCACCCTGTGTTAGAGTGAGTTTTGTTATCCAGTGAAGTCGAATTCAATTTATGTCTATCTGTCCTCACAAGGTGTGATGTGCGGCGTGATGGTTTAATAAAAGTTTATCGTATTCTTAAACAAGTCTTACCTCAGCCCGGACCCCTAAACATCACACAGGCCTTCATCCCTGAACGACACCAGGAAAAATACAAAATAAAAGCCTCACAGCAGGGTATTTTAATCTGAAGAGTGATGCTCTCTCGCTTGCTCACTCGCTCTACCCACAGGGCTAACCCAGCAGCTTGACTAACAGTGGAAAACGATTACAACGTTTCTTTCTTCCCCCCCAAAAAGACACTATACATTTTTGGGGAGTGTTTGAAATCGGTTTGATTGAGTTATTCAAAAGGTTAATTAAACTAAAGTGATTATTATGTAAAAATATGGAAGAAAGTGGTGCTCTGTTGAGATAAGACAGTAGTTAACTGTAGATAATTAAATTTATTGGTCTTGTATTTATCTATAAAAATAATGGTGAGACAGCGCTGCATACAATTATGATATTTAAATCAGCCGCATCAGTTAATAGAGTAGGTCAAGTGTGTAAAACTTTATTTTAAATTTGTATGTTAAAATGTATTTGACATTTAATCTGCATTATCCAATTGTTTTGTTTACCTTTGGGAATTGTGAACTACCATAATTATAGACGGACAGGAAATCAACTTGCTTAAATATCCAACCAAAACTCTGAAATACAGAGAGAGAGTTGATAGGGAAGTCAGTCATTTCTTGATGACATTTTCGAATGTTTTTTTTTACGAGTGGCAAATATGTATGATTTCACTAAAGAAAACATCTAACTTAAGTAGTCTCTGAAAATATTGTAACGTTGCCATATAAAGTCCACTGGCTTATTAAAAAATAAATCCCTGATAATCAGAATACATTAGAAATACTTCACATATTCACACAAGGAACACTTTATCTTACGGTCCGTTATTTACCTGATATTTATTTTAAAAACATAGCAAAAATGTTTCATGACCTAATAACCACCTCTCTGAGTCTTTGGGATTCATAAAAAAAAGTAGCACGAGTATCATATGGTACCAATATTTTTGTCCCAAAACGTCACAATTGTTACCATGTAATTTTACAGGAAATTCCAGCTGTAATAAATCTCCCCTCTTATCTGTCCTGTGAAATGGATGAAAGAGTATATTCAACTTTGAGAACACCATCCCAACTCCAAAAGCACCGAAGTAGGGAGAAAAGACAGAAGTGAGAGGAGAGCAGTTGAACTTGGTGCGATGCGCCCTGACCCAAATCCCAGCCCTGACACTAACGATGCCCTATGGGCGTGACGCCAGGCTCTCATTAAGAACCAGGGCCCATGCCCCCACTCCACCAACACCCGCCCTCTTAATTAAACCATCACACTGGCCATGCTGCACCGGTAGCCGGCCTCCATGGGCCCTGCCCAGAGCCCATGTAGCCAAGCCAGGGCCGTGAGTGGAGCCCCCTGCACAGGTGCAGAGCCCCCCGGGGCTGCCTGTCCCCCCCTCCCCCGGCCTGCCTGTTTGCCCCCCAGCACTGGGACTTGCTAGTGCCTGGTGCTGCACTGGAAATAATGATTAGTGGCAGGTACAATGAGTACAGAGCAGTGGGGGCCTCCCCGCAGTTGGGTTAGTGGCAACTCAGCTCAGCAGCTCAGGCAGACAACACATGATGCACTCTCATAGACACACATATGAGCATGCTGATACATAGCCCCCCAATGCAGATAATTAGACAGTAGTTAACTGTAGATAATTACATGTATTTATCTTGTAGTCATGTATACACAAAACATAGTTTCCGGGTCAGATAGAGAACATGTGATCAAAATGATCAATACTTTGCTTTAATGTACATTTTTTTAAATGTTTTTATTTGTATATTTGTTAGGCAGTCCACAGGTAAATATGATATGATATGAACTGAATATGAAGTTATATTAATTTGTATATTGCACCTATAATTTATTTACTTTTTATTTTTATTTAATTAACCTTTATTTAACTAGCCAAGTCAGTTATTTTACAATGACGGCCTACCCCGGCCAAACCCTCCCCTAACCTGGACGACGCTGGGCCAATTGTGCGCCGCCCTATGGGACTCTCGATCACGGCCGGTTGTGATACAGCCCGGGATCAAACCAGGGTCTGTAGTGATGCCTCTAGCATTGAGATGCAGTGCCTTAGACCACAGCGCCACTCAGGAGAAAAACCCACCCCCAACAAAAATATGACAAAAAATTGTAATTGGCCACAACATTTTTTTTGATTGACTTTCGATTGAATGTATGAGATGATTCTTTAATTTATGTTAATACTCATCCCTGAACATTTAATTTTTATGTTATAATAAAACAATTTATGTATCTTGTATTCCACAGCTCCTACCCACCTGGATCCCAGGTTAAAGAATCTTTAAAGTTATGTATATAAAGGCTAAAAAAGTGTACTACATCTAGCCCAAGAAAGAACGAGAGCCTGCATCCCTACAGCCTCATCTCTCCAAGACTTTCACACATCTTCTCCTCAGAATAACTTGCATTGTGAGGACAGAATTATTCCCCATCATGTCCAAGGAGGACCACACATGCAAGCACAAGGAGCGCAAGCCCAAGAAGCCCCACTACATCCCACGGCCATGGGGCAAACCCTACAACTATAAGTGCTTCCAGTGCCCCTTCACCTGCATGGAGAAGTCCCATCTGTACAACCACATGAAGTACAGCCTCTGTAAGAACTCCCTGTCCCTGTTAATCGAGTCCGACTGGCCATACAAGAAGGGCAACCTGCTGCATCTGGACCAGCTCCGGCCCCTCCAGCAAGCCCACTGTCTCCGGACCACAGCTGGGAAAGAGGAGCCCGAGCCAGCTACGGGGAATGAGGAGAGGCCCCGGCAGCAACGGGCCATGGAGGAGGAAGGGGAGAGCCCGGGAGGAGAGGATGAGGAGGAGAGCGGACAAGGGGCTGAAGTCACTGGGATTACCAGAGAGAGCTCCAACAGGGACTCAGAAGGCACAGCCAAGAGAACCAGTAAGCGTCCTGAGCCGGAGCTGCTGATGACTGATATGTTCTCCCTGGAGGACCAGCTCTTGAGAGCACACTCGGTGGAGAACCAGCTAAAGCACTACAAGCTGTCCAAGACATTCCTGACTGCGCCTGAGCTGCTGTCGGAGCAGTGGCGCCTGCTTGCCACCAGCCACACCATGGCCGAGGGCGCCCAGCCCAGAGTGAGCGACTCCATCCCCTGCTACCCACCTCCACCCGGCCTGGTGGACTACCAGGACCCCACAGAACTCAACCGGTCTATCCTCGGGGTGGGATACCCCCTGAGCCCCAGCCTCTTCTCCTATATGAATTCAATGAATGCAATCTCCACTGCTGACACCAATATAACCGTACCGACTCAAGCGCAGCTAGCCCAGCTCCCCTTCCTGGCATCGGCTGCTCAGCTCTTGCATCCGGCATCCGGTGTGCACCACCCCACCGACCGGACCCTCCTGCCGTCCCGCTTCTACTACCCATTCCTCTGCGAGCATGCCTTTGGAGCAGCCTCCACTAAGAGCGACGTCAACAAGGTTCTTAAAACCTCTGCGAATGGCCTGGAGCCCAACCCCAGTTACCAGCCCAAAGTCAACTTGTGGAAGGTGCCTGCTCTGAGGCCAGGTACCACCACCACCTCATCCCCTACAGCATTACCAGACCCTTCCTACAGGACAGGGGACAAGCTCCAGGCTGCAGCCAAGGAGGGGAAACCAGGATGTGGCCTCAAGAGAACAGGGGCCCTCTTGGTGACCCACGAGTCCCCTGTAGAGAAGAGGCCAACCCTCGGGTTCACCCTGGATCTACTCAAGAACATTCAGAACACCACACCCATCTCCATGGCAACAGAAAAGCTCTTCCTCCACAGCAGGTAAGATCTTACTTTTATAAATATAATTTTGACTTCTTATTTTCCTCTCTGAAATCTCTGATTTCTAAAATGCATTTTCTTCTCTTCTGTGGTCTTTCCATAGTTTTACAAATGCTCAGTCTCAGTCCCGGCCAGCGGAGCAGTGTTACACAAATAACCCCGTGAGTCCAGTCAGTGAGTCGCCCTCTCCTCCACGTTGTAGAAGACCCAGTAGCCAGGACTCTATCATCGGCCAAGGGACGGCGGAGGCATCCTCAAAATCAGAATCAGCTGCTGCCCTCCTCAGCAACCTTTCCAACGCTCTACAGGAGTACCAGGATGCCGAATGCAAGATCTCCCACCTGGAGAAAGAGGACCTCATCGCTCAGGGACACCTATGGGAACACCTGAACAAGATCCGCAGCGAGCTCTCCCACATCCACCATGCACTGGAGAGGACAGCCCGCCAGACGGAAGGACCCCTGGACCTCTCCATCAAGAAGGAACAACTCGGGGTGACTGAAGTGGTCATGGATGGTTACCAGGGCCTCATGGGAACCTCACTTAAAGACGACATCACCACGGAGACTGAGGAAGATGAGGAGGAGGCAGAGGAGGAGGAAGCGGAGGAGGAGGAAGATGAGAATGAGATGATGAAGGCTTCGTTAGAGAGTCGAAAGCAATCGCTGGACGTGCTGATCAAGATGAGTCAGGCTGGGGTGCAGGTGGTGAAGACGGAGGTCCTGTCACCAGGGGGGTTGGGGTTGAGGCCTAGCCAGGCGGAGGGTCTCTGGCCAGGCAGGACCACCAAGTGTGAGGCTGACTCCAGCGTGCTGCTTTGCACTGATGGACGGCCTCTCGCGGTCTTCACTGACTTCCCCCCCTCCTCCAACAAAAACTCAAAGAGGCCCCTGTCCATTCAGCGACTAGGGGTGCCACAATGTCCGCCAAGCCCCCTGACAGCAACAGACTCCTAAACCTCTCCTGAGAAGCTCAATTTCCCAGCTTGCCACGCTCTTGAAAGCCCTCCTGAAGACAACACACTTTTGTTCATGCACTCCCTATGACTCTCACTGTCCAGACAAGCACTCTCACCACTAATATCCTCTCGAAACACCACCGGCATCTCCCCCAAAAGATAACAAAGCTTAGCACCTTAAATAAAAGTGGGGGAATGAAGAAGTGACGAGGAATGACAAATGCGCTAAACTTAAGACTACCCTCTATCAGTTCTCCCTATTAACATGTTGATTGTTGATACAGGATTATTTGGGAAAACAATTCAAATGGGCAGTAGTGATGCTTGAAATGTTGTTGTAGGACAAAAAATAAACTTGCACTTAACTTGCACTGAACACATGTAAATGAAAATATGTTCGATGATCTAAGGTATGAATTCTCTTACAATTCTGTCCCAAGTTGAAAGACAATCCTTTGAACTGATTTGTACATATTGTAATGAATTTGATTGACGTAATTAAAATGAATTAAGAAGTAAATGTTATGTTATGTTTTATATGAATGATGTCTTGTTGGATTGTCTTTTGTGTCTGATTAAACCATTGCACCGTACACGTCCACATCTGTAACAAATGCACTTCCATTTATTTGAATAAAGAAAGAGATTGTGTATTAGGTGTTGTAGACTTTTGCTATTCTACTCTTTGTATGGGGCATTTTCAGTGAATAAGGGAATGTATAGTGGCATTACACAGTGAAAAATACACATTTATTTTGCAAGAGCATTTGATATTCTACAAAAGATATATCAAACCCTGGTTATTTTGGCCAGTAGTGATGAGAAAAATACCCCTCAATGGTGTATTGTGCTTTCCTGCCTTTGCCTTTTTGGATGGACAATCAAGCTCAGGATCACAATTAATACAGGGCAGCAACACGACTCTGTTCATATACAGTACTGTAGTCTAACCCATGTCTACACCAATCCAATACTTTTAAATGTGTGGGGAGTAGTGAATTAGAGCACACTTCGGGAGAAAAGAGAGCGTTGGGACGCAACGCCTCTATCTAGCAGGTATTCCCAAACTGGAGGTATACCGCAATGCCGTCGGGGGTACGCCAAATAAAAAGGTGATTCATATATATATATATATATATATATATATATATTTATTTATTTTTCACATTTTCAAACAATACATTTATATTTTCCAACGGGGATATACATTTTGGTGAGTTTTTTTTCTCGGATGAGTAGCCTCGTTTCACTGCCAAAAATAAAATTAAACCAACTAGTGTTCAGCGAAATAACAACACAATGTCAAATACAGGTAGCCAATTCAAATAACTAACATCCTATCACATTAACCATTACTCTCTTGCGGGAAACCTTTACTCTTGTGCAGACATTTAGAAACGAAACATGACAATTTGAAAAATAAGCCAGGGGAGTTTTTTGAGGGAGAATAAAGACGACGTTCGAGTAGTAAGACATGTATAAAAGCAACCATTAATAAGAAGGGGCTAGGAGCATCTTATACGGTGAGCTACCGAGTGGCTAGGACAGTCAAGCCCCATACCATTGTGGAGGACTTAATTCTTCCTGCTGCCACGGATATGGCTGGGACAATGCTGGGGGAAAAGGCCAAAAAAACGATACAGGCAATGCCTTTATCAAACAACATTGTTTCACAACACATCAGTGACATGGCAGGAAATGTTTTGAAACAATTACTGAGTCAACAGACATGGCAGGCCTGGCACAGCTCCAGGTATATGTCCGTTACGTTTATGGGGGTAAATTAAGGAAGACATCCTCTTCTGCAAACCACTGGAAACCAGGACAACATGAGAGGATATTTTTAAAGTACTGGAGAGCTTTGGGACATCAAATGGACTTTGGTGGTCAAGATGTGTTGGTATCTGTACTGAAGGCGCAAAAGCCATGACAGGGAGACATAGTGGAATGGTAACGCGCGTGCAAGCAGTTGCTACAGACGCCCCTTGGGTACACTGCAGCATTCACCGAGAGGTTTCTGCTACCAAGGAAATGTCTAATAGCTTGAAAGATGTTTAGGACACAACAGTGAAAATGGTTAACTTTGTTAAAGCAAGGCCCCTGAACTCTCGTGTATGGAAGTGTTATTTTACTTTATGCAATGATATGGGCAGCGACCATGTAACGCTTTTACAACATACAGAAGAACGCTGGTTATCAAGGGGCAAAGTATTGACACATTTTTTTTAATTGAGAGACTAGCTTAAAGTTTTCTTTACTGGACATCATTTTCACTTGTCTGACCGCTTACATGATGACGAGTTTCTCACACGACTGGCCTATCTAGGTGATGTTTTTTCTCGTCTGAATGATCTGAATCTAGGAATACAGGGACTCTCTGCAACTATATTCAATGTGCGGGACAAAATTGAGGCTATGTTTAAGAAGTTGGAGCTCTTTTTTGTCTGCATTAACAAGGACAACACACAGGTGTTTCCATCATTGTATGATTTTTTGTGTGCAAATGAACTCAAGCTTGCAGACAATGTCAAATGTGATATAGTGCCTGAGTGAGCTGGGTGCGCAATTATGCAGGTACTGTACTTTCCCGAAATGGGTGACACAAACAACTGGATTCGTTATCCCTTTCATGCCCTGTCTCCAGTCTACTTACCGATGTCTGAACAAGAGAGCCTCATCGAAATTGCAACAAGCGGTTCTGTGAAAATTGAATTTAATCAGAAGCCAGTGCCAGATTTCTGGATAGGGCTGCGCTCAGAGTTTCTTACCTTGGCAAATCGCGCTGTTAAGACACTGATACCCTTTGCAACCACGTACCTATGTGAGAGTGGATTCTCGGCCCTCACTAGCATGAAAACTAAATGCAGGCACAGACTGTGTGTGGAAAATTATTAAAGACTTTCTCCAATACAACATTGCAAAGTTATGTGCATCCTTTCAAGCATACCCTTCTCATTAACCTGTGGTGAGTTATTCACAATTTTTGATGAACAAATAAGGTTTTATATGTAAGATGACTAAATAAAGAGCAAAATTATTGATTATTATTATATTATTATTTGTGCCCTGGTCCTATAAGGGCTCTTTGTCACTTCCCACGAGCCGGGTTGTGACAAAAACTCACACTCATTCTTATGTTTAATAAATGTATTGCGTATTGTGTGTGTGGCAGGCTTACAATGATGTCAAAAAACAACATTTGAGAGTGTGCTGACCCTGGTGCTAGAGGGGGTACGCAGCTGGAGGTTGAATGTTTGAAGGGGTACCGGACTATAAAACGTTTGGGAACCACTGAGCAGGGTTTCCCAAACTTTTTTGGCCCATTTTGAAATCTGAATATATAACCATGTGAAAATAATTATGTAATTAACTGCCATTGTTAAACATTTTATTTGCGGCTAAGGTAGTCAATTGAAAAACATTAACAGTATTTCTGATTGTCTTCTCAACTCACCATCACATACTTTAAATGTGGGGCTATGACAGTCAATTGCAAAACAGTCTGACATAAAGTCTCATCTCACCATTTCACCATGAGATGGGTGTGCTTGATACATATTGTGTTGGAGGTTCTCAAAGTCAGGGGGCATGGTCAACAGTGCGCACCTCATCTCTGCTGTCACATCCAACATGGATCGATATTTTGTTTTAATGCAGACGAGAGCACTGAATCCAGCTTCACACTGATATAAGCTGGTGAAGTGGAACCATGAGTTTTATAGTGCTTTAAAGACAACTGGGAACTTGGAAAAATACGAGGTCAAATCATGACGTCAGTGATCTTCAGGTCGGAGCTCTGGAAAGAGGCCCAAGTTCCAGAGTTGGAATTCCGAGTCAGATGACCGTTCAAAACGTGTTTTTCCCTGTCGGAGCTATTTTTTCCCCCCGAGTTCCCAGTTGCCTTGAATGCAATGAAGTCGGAAGTCGGAGATTTCCTAGTTCCCAGTTGTTTTGAACTCTTCATTAATGCTCAGAGGGAGACAGCAGGGTATTCCGTTTGAGTCAGGAACCAAAACTCCTCCGTAGTGACCTGTGAACACATTTGGTCACATGATCAGCTGTTCGATTTCACTTACCGGCATGTCAACTGACCCAGGATCACAGTCAAACAGATTGTTTAAGTAGGTCCCAAAGTGCTCTTCCAAGCGTTGGAGGTGAGCAGTTATCACTCGTGTGGGACACAAAGTGCAGAGGCCTGCCCGCCGTCCTGCCTTCAATGGTGCCCCAGCAATGCAAAAGCCCACCATGTGATCCCATGGAATCTGTTTTTTGTCAATATAGCCACGCAGCACACTGAACATCCCATGTGCCGCTTCATGTTCGGGAACCTTGAGACAGAACAATATGTCCTCGTGTATAGCATCCCCCGACATGTATAGCGAACAAAAGTCAATGCATGGACATCGCCGCTGTGATGGAGAATTCCATCACTGGCCATGGGTAGCGTTTGGTACACTAACACACACACACTCATCACCCCCTCCCTGCTCCGTTATCAGCTACGTTAGTAATGTGGGTCGACACAAAGTTAACTTCGCTATCTTAGTTCATACATTACACACTTTATTCTTACCCCCCGTCAGTAACAGTTTGTTATGGTATAAAGAATATACAGACAAGCGTTCATGTTTAAGTTAAGCAACATTTATTGTACTTTTATTGTCAATGTTATGGATTGGAGGGCATGGCTTCTGACCAAAAATCAGATGTGACAGTGTGGAAGGATCTGTTTGTCCCTGACCAAGTGTTGAAGGCACTGAGCAATCTAGGGTTCAGATCACCCAAGGCCATTCAAGCTCTGGCATTGCCACCTGCTATCAGAGACCATATGGACATTGTTGGGGCAGTCGAGACAGGTAGTGGTAAGATGCTGTCTTTCGGCATCCCCATGATCCATCATATCCTGGAGTGGAAGAAGGGAGTAGATGAAAATGAGGGGGCTACAGATGGCCAGACTGAGCCAGGAACACAGGTGGAAAGCTTGTACCTGGCGACTGTGGAATAATCTGTAGAGACTGAGACAAGTATTTACAAGGACACCAGCAATGAGGTCACTGAGGCAGCTCCAAAGACCAGTGCTGAGTCTAAAGAGGCCTGCACTGAGGAAACCACAGAGCAGGAAGATCCACAAGAGCAGGGGAGTAAAAATGTAGCAGAGGAAGACAAATGTGCTGCTGATGACAAAGAAATCATTGAGGAGGATGATGAAAAACTATTAAACAGGAGGAGGTATGTGAGGGATGTAGTGTCAAAAATGAAACGTCTCAAAAACCAGCTAGGAAGAAGAATAAAAAGAAAACAGCCCAACAAAATGATCCAACCACACAGGATGACATTCCTGCGGACAGCAAAGTGAAACCCTGAAAATGGTTCAGAGAATGTTGTGGTCAAGGAGGAAGAAGTGGAGAAATCCCATGAAGAAACTGTCTCACAAGATGCTGTTATGTGCCCTGAGGATGCTGAGCCACAATCAAACAATACAAAGACTGATGGCAAAAATAAGAAAAAGAGGAAAAATAAAAGAAATGTAGAAAAGCAGACAGTCCCAGAGTCACAGACAGCGCAGCAGTCACATACCACCTCAAGGCAAAGTGTCTAAACTCTCCAAAAAGAAAGCAAAGAATTGGACCAATGCGACATATGGTGGCAGTATTGTTGTTTTTCTTCCAGATTCACTATGTAAATGAACACCCTTACACAGAAGTACTCAGCCATCTTTTTATTTGATTGAGGTTAGGTTTTTCAGTTTAGCCTCCTGGCCTACTCTACGCGACAGCCGCCCTCACATCTAATGTCAATTTGGAGAGCATAAGCTGGGGGAGTTTTTGAGTCACCCTCACAGCTAATGTCCATTTGGAGAGCATAAGCTGGGGGAGTTTTTGAGTCACCCTCACAGCTAATGTCCATTTGGAGAGCATAAGCTGGGGGAGTTTTTGAGTCACCCTCACAGCTAATGTCCATTTGGAGAGCATAAGCTGGGGGAGTTTTTGAGTCATTCATTCAGTTTCTTCTTGATTGCTAGCAATAGCATAAATTATTTGTTTACCGGTGTTATCTGACAAAGGTGTGAGTTTTTGTGCCTCTGCCTCCCACACGTTTTCACCATATCAAATGCGGCCGGTATTATCTGTCTCTGCAATAGTGTTTGGTTTCATAGCCTAGCGAGCATAGCCATTCAATGATTCAAGTGCAACAGTCAAGTGCGGCCTTTTCCTATGATCTAAGGGTACTCTCTGGTTGAATTTATTCTTTTAGATTTGAATAGTTTTAATTTCGATTTTTAAGGTTAACCACATTACAATGATTTGAGATGCAAAGATGATATTATAATACACTGCTCAAAAAAATTAAGGGAACACTAAAATAACACATCCTAGATCGGAATGAATGAAATAATCTTATTAAATACTTTTTTCTTTACATAGTTGAATGTGCTGACAACAAAATCACACAAAAATAATCAATGGAAATCCAATTTATCAACCCATGGAGGTCTGGATTTGGAGTCACACTCAAAATTAAAGTGGAAAACCCCACTACAGGCTGATCCAACGTTGATGTAATGTCTAAAACAAGTCAAAATGAGCTCCTGGACAGTCTGTGGTGCAACATGGCGTTGGTGGATGGAGCGAGACATGATGTCCCAGATGTGCTCAATTGGATTCAGGTCTGGGGAACGGGCGGGCCAGTCCATAGCATCAATGCCTTCCTCTTGCAGGAACTGCTGACACACTCCAGCCACATGAGGTCTAGCATTGTCTTGCATTAGGAGGAACCCAGGGCCAACCGCACTAGCATATGGTCTCACAAGGGGTCTGAGGATGTCATCTCGGTACCTAATGTCAGTCAGGCTACCTCTGGCGAGCACATGGAGGGCTGTGCGGCCCCCCAAAGAAATGCCACCCCACACCATGACTGACCCACCGCCAAACCGGTCATGCTGGAGGATGTTGCAGGCAGCAGAGCGTTCTCCACGGCGTCTCCAGACTCTGTCACGTCTGTCACATGTGCTCAGTGTGAACCTGCTTTCATCTGTGAAGAGCACAGGGCGCCAGTGGCGAATTTGCCAATCTTGGTGTTCTCTGGCAAATGCCAAACTTCCTGCACGGTGTTGGGCTGTAAGCACAACCCCCACCTGTGGACGTCTGGCCCTCATACCACCCTCATGGAGTCTGTTTCTGACCGTTTGAGCAGACACATGTACATTTGTGGCCTGCTGGAGGTCATTTTGCAGGGCTCTGGCAGTGCTCCTCCTGCTCTTCCTTGCTCAAAGGCGGAGGTAGCGGTCCTGCTGCTGGGTTGTTGCCCTCCTACGGCCTCCTCCACGTCTCCTGATGTACTGGCCTGTCTCCTGGTAGCGCCTCCATGCTGTGGACACTATGCTGACAGAAACAGCAAACCTTCTTGCCACAGCTCGCATTGATGTGCCATCCTGGATGAGCTGCACTACCTGAGCCACTTGTGTGGGTTGTAGACTCCGTCTCATGCTACCACTAGAGTGAAAGCACAGCCAGCATTCAAAAGTGACCAAAACATCAGCCAGGAAGCATAGGAACTGAGAAGTGGTCTGTGGTCACCAGCTGCAGAACCACTCCTTTATTGGGGGTGTCTTGCTAATTGTCTATAATTTCCACCTGTTGTCTATTCCATTTGCACAACAGCATGTGAAATGTATTGTCAATCAGTGTTGCTTCCTAAGTGGACAGTTTGATTTCACAGAAGTGTGATTGACTTAGAGTTACATTGTGTTGTTTAAGTGTTCCTTTTATTTTTTTGAGCAGTGTATATTTTTTTGCATAGAATCTTTTTCTCCAGGATTTTGTAAAGTCTCACGTGACCCCATTTTCATATCAGGCGACCCCGCAAGGGGTTGCAACCCTTAGTTTGGGAACTGCTGCATTTGAAGGAGTTTTCATATAACAGTAATTTTCTTTAAAATCCTTGAAGGGGCCGTAACCATGGTCTTTCCTAATGCATACTGGCATGACCTCTGTAGCTCTCCTGTATCTACCCTGACATGGCAGGGTGACCAACCCATGCTAAAGGTGAAGCAGTTCCCAGAGCTAAACCGTCATCAGCATCAGGGTCACCTGTGCCTGGGCGACTGGGGTCCACCAGCCCCCTCCAAAGGTCAGGGCCCTGGGCTGGGCTCCAGATAGGCTGGGAAGAGGTCTCCCTGTCAGCCCCTAGGACGGATGCTCAGTGCTGGGCCGCCCTGCACACCCCTGCCCCCTCTTCTCCACCCCCCACGCCTGGTCAAATCAGCAAAGGTCAACTGTCAAGACCCAAAGACCCAAAGTGGTGGCTCTTTGGTCATGATGAACAGGTCAAAGTGTCTGTCTGTTCTTTTTACTCTCCTGGTTTTGTGGGTAAACACGGGGCCTTACAAATTCTGCACTTGCCTGTCCACCTCATTTTCGAACGTTGCTATGGGCACAACCAAATAACGGAAGGTGGCAAATTTGTCGGAGTAAATCATTTGAAGGACTCAATTTATAGAGTATAAAAGTCAAGTAAACAAGTATAAGTGTAAGTGTATTAAGTGTTGAGGGCCTCCCGAGTGGTGCAGTGGTCTAAGGCACTGCATTGCAGTGCTAGCTGTGCCAGTAGAGATTCTGGGTTTGAGTCCAGGCTCTGTCGCAGCCGGCTGCATAATTGGCCTAGCATTGTCTGGGTTAGGGGAGGGTTTGGCCGGCAGGGATGTCCTTGTCCCATCGTCCCCTAGCGACTCCTGTGGTTGGCCAGGTGCAGTGCATGCTTACACAGTCACCAGGTGCATGGTGCTTACTCCAACACATTGGTGCGGCTGGTTTCCGGGTTAAGTGGGCATTGTGTCAAGAAGCAGTGCGGCTTGGTTGGATTGCGTTTCGGAGGACGCACGACTCTTGACCTTTGCCTCTCCCAAGTCCATATGGGAGTTGCAGTGATGAGACAAGACTGTAACTACCAATTGGATACCATGAAAACGGGGTAAAAAAATAAGTGTATTAAGTGTAATTTTATATTTATTTCATTCAAGTTCACTAACGTTAGCTAGACCTACTAGTTCTGCTGTGATAACATTAGATGTGCTGTGTTAGAGTTAAGCGCCATCCACCAAGCCAATAATGATAACTATAATGATAAACTATAAGCTACATAGCTATAAAATGTTTTTTAGCATCCACACTAGAGGAAAGTTTATCGTCAACAGTCCTACACCTGTCAATCAACTGAATGCACCCTACTGCATGATGCCTATTAAGTTGGTAACACAAGACCATTCAGTGCTTTCAGGGTGTGTTCATTGTTAGTGACAACTGCAAATAATAGTTCAATGTACATGTAGGCATAATGAAAAATATAGTACCGTAATTTCCGGACTATTGAGCACACCTGAATATAAGCCGCACCCACTGAATTAAAAAATATATATTATTTTGAACATAAATAAGCCGCACATGTCTATAAGCAGCAGGTGCCTGCCGGTACATTGAAACAAATTAACTTTACACAGGCTTTAACGAAACACGACTTGTATCAAAAAATAAATAGGCTTTAACGAAACACGGCTTGTAACAAAAATAAATAGGCTTTAACGAAAGACGGCTTGTAACAAAAAATAAAAAATTTGCAGTAAACAGTAGCCTACCAAGAAAGTCATTGGTCACTATCTTCCTCCTCCTGTGCACTGAAACCACTGAAGTCATCTCCTTTCAAAAAATTGAAAGCGTGAAAAATCCATATATCAGCCGCGTCATTGTTTAAGCCGCAATGTTCAAAGCGTGGGAAAAAAGTTGCGGCTTATAGTCCGGAAATTACGGTAAATTGTCTTTAAATGTAGCAATTCAACAACAAATGCTGTTTAGCCTGTGCATCTTTTACAGTAGGCCTATGTCATTGCCTCCTTGATCAAGTGATTTGCAAGTGATTTCCATTTTTCTAATGGTTGTCAATTCCTTTGGGTCTTCTCATTTACTGTGCTCATCTCTCTGTCCTGTACAACTATTTGCAATGCATAAGTGCAACAATGTTATCATAATTGGCCAAAAGTGATCACAGCAATGCACTTTCTCTCCTCAACTTTCCCCAACATGCATTTTCTATGCTGTAGGCCTGTTTTACATTAAGCAATTAACAAGAACAAACCTGCTTCTTTCCCCGAATAGGCATTTGGTTTATAATAAAAATGATCAAAATAACTGTGCTATAACTTTTGTAGCCTATAGCTTTTCCTGGAATGTCATGAGAAGAAGAATGGCCTATTCCGGAGAGGCTTACGTGGTCTATAGCCTATTACACACGGGAACAGATGAGAGAGGCTATTGATGTGTAGCCAAAGTAAGACGCAAAATATTATCTAGATATTAGGCCATTCATAAGCTAAATATTGAAGTACAAAGTTAACAGATTATGAAACGGCAGATCTGTAATGAGTTCCTTCAGGCTGGCTCTGTGGTTCTCAGGCACTCAACGCTCCACTATGGATTAGGCCTATGTTTTTAAACAAGAAAATTATACCTACCTGGGCTTGTTATCAAGTGAGTACACAATTATTGTTCATAGGCTGTAAACTGCAGTGATGTAGGCTAATTTCAATAACCGCCCAAACGTACAGTTTTGGTTCATGCCGAAATAACTGCATAGGCCTACAGCCTAGGTTTGATTATGCAACCACTTGGATCAATTTGGGCCTATTTTCGACCGTTTAGAAGGTCCAGAAAGGCACATTAGCAGGCCACTCATAATGTGTATTTTGTCAGTATGTAGCCTATCGGTGTTAGGCCTACTATAGGGAAATATGGGCTTCTCCTTTCCAAATCCCCACCCGTTCTTAATGCTGTAGCCTATTTTACATTAAGCAAGAAAGAGCAAGCGTGCATCTCTCCTCCAATAGGCTATTACTAGGCTAAAGAACATAAGCTGAAATACATGTCCAACAACCTTTTGTTGTCTGGCTTTTCCTGTGCCTCCATAAGATCTAAGAGGCAGCGGAGAGGCCAGGTTCGTTATTGTGTAACAGAACAATGAAGACAGACTTGAGATGTAGCCTAATAGCCTAAGTTAGAAGCATATGCATATTAGTCCATTATTAATAAGCTCAATGTTAGGCTTAATAATACAGTGAATATATCCAGTCAATTTACACAGTGAAATAAAAAAAGATTCTCAGACAACGAATTCGTAGGCTACACTATGTGCGGTCCCGAGGATGCGGTGAATGCCCTCACAGTCCCAGGGTATGCAGCACGAAAAGCAGGGTCTTGACTTGACTGCAGGTCGGCATCGTAACCGACTTCAGTGTGCAAATGCTCTCCTTAGATGGCCACTGTCATTCTGGAGAAGTGTGCTCTTCACAGATGAATTCCGGTTTCAACTGTACCGGACAGATGGCAGACAGCGTGTATGGCGTTGTATGGGCAAGCGATTTGCTGATGTTAACATTGTGAACAGAGTGCCCAATAGTGGCATTTATCAATGGCAATTTGAATGCACAGAGATACCGTGACGAGATCCTGAGGCCCATTGTTGTGCCATTCATCCGCCGCAATCACCTCGTTTCACCATGATAACGCACAGGGCCCATGCCGCAAGGATCTGTACACAATTTGAAAATGTCCCAGTTCTTCTATGGCCTAATTAATTTAATTCAATTGACTGATTTCCTTATATGAACTGTAACTCAGTAAAATCTTTGAAATTGTTGAATGTTGCGTTTATATTTCTGCTCAACGTTCTTACATTTTCTTCCATCCCAGTATTTTTGTCAGCTATCTTTTATGAAAGAAAGTCTCACACGTTGGGTCACATAGTGTCAAATTCATCATTGGAACCACTCGATATGATTGGTCATCGCCTACTATTCGCCACTGGTGATTTGCATAAAGTTGGGAAATGCTGAACTTTTTCACCGCCTCCCCCGCCACCAACGGTCCCCACACACTCACCACTTTTCTTCCATTGGGCTGTTAGGCTTCCGTTTTTCAGTGGTGTAAAGTACTTAAGTAAAAGTACTTGAGTCGTTTTTTGGGGTACCTGTATTAATTTACTATTTATATTTTTGCCAACTTTTACTCCACTACATTCCTAAAGAAAATGATGTACCTTTTACTTTCCTGACACCCAAAAGTGCCCATTACATTTTGACAGGAAAATTTTCCAATTCACACACTAATCAAGAGAACATCCCTTGTGATCCCTACTGCCTCTGATCTGGCGGACTCACTAAACACAAATGCTTCATTTGTAAATTATGTCTGAGTGTTGGAGTGTGCCCCCTGGCTATCCGTCAATAAAAAAAGAAAGAAAATTGTGCCGTCTGGTTGCTTAATATAAGGAATTTGAAAAGAATTATACTTTTACTTTTACTTTTGATACTTAAGTACATTTTAGCAATTCCATTTACTTTTGATACGTAAGTATATTTAAAAGCAAATACTCTTAGACTTTTACTCAAGTAGTAATTTACTGGGTGACTTTCACTTTTGTCTTTTTCTATAAGGTATCTTTACTTTTAGTCAAGTATGACAATTGAGTACTTTTTCCACATCTGCCGTTTTTTTTAAAAAGCATTCGAAAATGAGGTGGATAGTAAATAGGATAGTTGTCAGTATACAAAGGGTCACATTAAAAAAATCACACACAGGCCTCTAGACTCACTTGTGAACCTAAATTTGTACCTGGGCTCTGATACGCTGAGTGGAATACTGTATTTTACCTTTATTGAACTTTAAAACCTAAAATCTTACCTTTGTACACAGAATTTCAACATATTGCTGCCATAGAATAAAACATAATTTAGTTGATACTTAAGCTCTACCTGATATCTCTACCTGATAACAACTGATATCTTTAATAACAAAATGTTACGTTTCCATCTCTATGGACAAGCATATGAACTACAACTCACTCTTTAGTCTAGACACTGATTTGTGTTGGTTGAGATCACCCTCTTGTGGACAAATTATTAACTAACTTTACCCTTAGTGTGACCCTCCACAACAGGGATCCTTCAATACATACAGTATCTACACTGAGTGTTAAAAACATTAAGGACACGTGCTCTATCCATGACAGACTGACCAGATGAATCCAGGTGAAAGCTATGATCCCTTATTGATGTTACTTGTTAAATCCACTTCAATCAGTGCAGATGATAAAGAAGGATTTTTAAGGCTTGAGACAAGTGAAACACCGGTTTGCGTCAAGAACAGCAATGCTGCAGAGTTTTTCAATCTCAAGAGTTTCCCGTGTGTATCAAGAATTGTCCACCACCCAAAGGACATCCAGCCAACTTGACACAACTATGGGAAGCATTGGAGTCAACATGGGCCAGCATCCCTGTGGAACACTTTCAAAACCTTGTAGAGTCCATGCCCCGACGAATTGAGGCTGTTCTGAGGGCACTCAGTGTGTAGTTATACATATAATATATACAGTGCATTCCGAAATTATTCAGACACCTTTTCCCACATTTTCTTACGTTACGTCCTTATTCTAAAATTAGTTGTTTTCCTAATCAATCTACACACAATACCTCATAATGACAAAGCAAAAACTGGTTTTAGACATTTTTGGTGATTTATTACAAATAAAAAACAGAAATACCGCATTTACATAAGTATTCAGACCCTTTGCTATGTGACTTGAAATTGAGCTCTGGTGCATCCTGTTTCCGTTGATCATCCTTGAGATGTTTCTACATCTTGATTGGAGTCCACCTGTGGTAAATTCCATTGATTGGACATGATATGGAAAGGCACACACCTGTCTATATAAGGTCCCACAGTTGACAGTGCATGTCAGAGCAAAAACCAAGCCATGAGATCGAAGGAATTGTCCGTAGAGCTCCGAGACAGGATTGTGTCTAGGCACAGATTTGGAGAAGGATACCAAAACATTTCTGTAGCATTGAAGGTCCTCAAAAACACAGTGGCCTCCATGATTCTTAAATGGAAGAAGTTCAAGCCACATTCGTTATGTTGCAGCCTTATTCTAAAATGGATTCAAAAGTTTTTTTCCCTCATCAATCTACACACAATACACCATAATGACAAAGCGCAATACTCGTTCACATAGAGTTGATCAGGCTGTTGATTGTGGCCTGTGGAATTTTGTCCCACTCCTCTTCAATTGCTGTGCGAATTGCTGTATACTGGAGGAAACTGGAACATGCTGTTGTACACGTTGATCCAGAGCATCCCAAACATGCTCAATGGGTGACATGTCTGGTGAGTATGCCGGTCATGGATGAACTGGGACATTTTCAGCTTCTAGGAATTCGTTACAGATGTTGTGACATGGGACCGTGCATTATCATGCTGAAACATGAGGTGATTGCGGGCAGATAAATGGCAGCAAACCGCTCGCCGACACGACGCAGTACATGTGGTCTGTGGTTGTGAGGCCGGTTGGATGTACTGCCAAATTCTCTAAAACGACGTTGGAGGTTGCTTATGGTAGAGAAATTAACATAAAAATCTCTGGAAACAGCTCTGTTGGACCTTCCTGTCGTCAGCATGCCAATTGCACACTCCTTCAAAATGTAGACGTCTGTGGTATTGTGTTGTGTGACAAAACTGCACATTTAAGAGTGGCCAAGCACAAGGTGCACCTGTGAATTATCATGCTGTTCAATCAGCTTCTTGATGTGCCACACCTGTCAGGTGGATGGATTATCTTGGCAAAGGAGAAATGCTCATTAACAGGGATGTAAACTAATTTGTGTACAAAATTTTAGAGAAATAAGCTTTTTGTGTGTATGGAAAATGTCTGTGATCTTTCATTTCAGCTCATGAAACATGGGACCAACACTTACCATGTTGCGTTTACATTTTTGTTCAGTATATAACACTCATATGCAATCCCTTTTCCAGACACTGAATACACTAAACTCAATGATGATTGGACTTTCACCTGTCAATTCCCCCTCCACTATTACATTTATGCATGTCTCATTATATGTTCATGTTCATCAAGTAACCAAGGGCTCACTTCTACTCTTCTCTTTATTTACACCTGTGTACATGCAAATGCACTTTATGACATTGGCAATCTCAAATCAATCTTGCCACAAATCAGGTTTACATCCAACCTTTTTATGCGAGTTGTCACGTCCTGACCAGCAGAAGGAGTAGTTGTTTAGTATTTTGGTCAGGACGTGGCAGAGGGATGTTTGTTTTGTATGGTGGGGGTTTTGTGTGTGTTGTAGAGGGGTGTTTGATTTATGTGTTCCTGGGTTTTGGGTGTATGTTCTAGGTTCTAGGTTGTATTTCTGCATTCTGTCTAGTTTAGGTTTTCTATGTTTAGGTTTGGGTGCTGGACTCTCAATTGGAGGCAGGTGTTTCCCGTTGCCTCTGATTGAGAGTCCTATATATGGGTAATTGTTTGGTGTAGTGTTGTGGGAGATTGTTTCTTGTTTTGCCTGTGTGAGCATGACAAGACTGTTTTGTTGTTCGTGAGTGCTTCGTTTTTGTTATTTTGGTGTTCACTTTGATTTAAAATAAATACAAGATGAGCATCCACATTCCTGCTGCGTTTTGGTCCTCCATTCCCGACGACAACCGTTACACGAGTAAAGTTATTTGTGTGTATATATATATATTTCAAAGATTTGAGTTGAAAAGAGGGACTTATATATATATATATATATATATATGTCCCTATTTTAAACTGAAATCTTTGAAATATAATATTGGAATGGAATATAAATAATAACATTGGAATATAACATTTAATAACAATAACTTAACTAATTAACTCAGTGTAACAACTCTGTGGCTATCTTATGATCTTCTATTGCACAATTCTAATTTGTACCTGTAGGTCACAAATAAAGCTATTCCCAGTCAAATTGGAGCACCAACTGTGACTGAAAACAGGGAGAGAGATTGAAATTGAGCTATATGAAGCATTTATTTGGGCTGCAATTTCTGAGGCTGGTAACTTGAATGAACTTATCCTCTGCAGCAGAGATAACTCTGTGGCGGTCCTCATGAGAGCCAGTTTCATCATAGCGCTTGAAGGTTTTTGCGATTGCACTTGAAGAAACTTTCAAAGTTCTTGAAATGTTCCGAATTGACTGACCTTCATGTCTTAAAGTAATGATGGACTGTCGTTTCCCTTTTCTTATTTGAGCTGTTCTTGCCATAATATGGACTTTGTCTTTTACCATAATCTTCTGTATACCCCCCCCCCACACACCACACCTTGTCACAACAC
This sequence comes from Salmo trutta, assembly GCF_901001165.1. Taxonomy (NCBI): domain Eukaryota; kingdom Metazoa; phylum Chordata; class Actinopteri; order Salmoniformes; family Salmonidae; genus Salmo; species Salmo trutta. Next base: position 121,818 of record NC_042966.1, read on the forward strand.
AACTGATTGGCTCAAATGCATTAAGAAGGATGAAATTCCACAAATTAACTTTTAAGAAGGCACACTTGTTAATTTAAATGCATTCCTGGTGACTACCTCATGAAAATGGTTAAGAGAATGGCAAGAGTGTGCAAAGCTGTCATCAAGGAAAAGAGTGGCTATTTGAAGAAACTCAAATATAAAATATATTTTGATTTGTTTAACACTTTAGTTACTACATGATTCCATATGTGTTATTTCATAGTTTTGATGTCTTACAATGTAGAAAATATAAAAAATAAGGAAAAACCCATGAATGAGTAGATGTTCTAAAACTTTTGACCGGTAGTGTATATATGTTTTTTGTTGTTGTTTTTTTTATATATTTTTTTCTCCCTCTTTTTTTCTCCTCAATTTCGATCTCGCCTCATTGCTGCAACTCCCCAAGGGAAACAGAAAATGTTTCGGTAAACTTTACAAAAACTAAATACGCTAGACAGGGTGAGATCTTTTTGTGTCGGTAACATGAATGATGCGCAAAATATCGGTGGAAATATATGTGCAAATATTTATATAATAAGCATCAATAAACTTGGAGTCACGCGATGACATGTGTGGTCCTTCCACTATGATGTGTGGTCCTTCCACAATGATTTGTCGGGAAAGCATGCAATTTATTAAACTACAGATGAACAGATAGGTTATGATATCATTCACAGGGTGGTGAAAGTGCAAGGTGGTGAGCTTGATGCTCCTTACCAATAAATATTGAGGGTCTTATTCTGGTGACATTATAATCAATGCTTGGCTGCAGTTAATCTCATCATGTAGGATATAGGGTAGTGGGGTGTAACTAACTTCCTGGGGTAACTAACCCCCCGTAATTCACATAAAGACCACAAGACTAACTAGGCTAGACAATGACTAGCCTAGTTAGTGCTAGGTTATGCTAACTTGCTAGCTAGTAACTTCACTAGCAGTAAATGCTACCCAGCTCGCTAGCTATCATAAGCTGCTAAGAGTACTAGCTAGCAACATTACTACCAGATCGTTTGAGGTAAAATAAAATTAGAATCGTGCAATAGAAGAGCATAAGATAGTTGCCACAGAGTTGTTACACTGAGTTAATTAGTTATTGTTATTAAATGTTATATTCCAATGTTATTTAATGTTATTATTTATATTACATTCCAATATTACATTCCAAAGTCAACAGCACTGTTGACTAGAGCACACATGCCAATGCCAGAGTGGGTACACTTGCCATTAACCGCAAAAAAAATTGTGAGAAAAACATCAGTAGAACATTTATTTTTATGTGCGCTATGTCATCACACAAAGCCTTTTATCTGCAACAAGTACATTTGATGGAAACACATCTCTGGTGGGAAAATGTGCATATTGTTTTTATGCAGATGTTTGAATATTTGCATGACAATCTGTTGCAAGTTGAATGGAAACAGCTATTGTCAATTAATTTCTGTCCTTCATGTTTCAACAAGGCCTCCCAGTAAAGCTGCATTTATGGAATACACTTATAGCTTTATCACTGAATGGGTGTCACTCACTATTCCTTGCAGATCTTCAAACATCACCAAAAAATGTGATGCAATATAGTAATGACGGGAAAACAATTTTCTGAGGCCCTTTAGGGCTTTCACCAAATGGTGCCGAAAAACAGTTAATTACTCTGAGCTATTAACAAAATGCACATTAGTGACAGAAATAAACAGCAGCATTTGATTTCCAGAATCATTTATCAAAACTCTGTGGTGCAGAGGTTGGTCATAGGACATTTAAACAGTTCAAATATGAGGTACACATCGTACCTTTTTTTCCTCCAGGTATTTTTTTTTTTACTGTGAATCCATGGCATTATTTATGAGGATGGGACAAAAGCTTATCATATTGGCCTATTAAATGAAATTGGTTTACGGTTTCACACTATTCCTTCGCTAGGATTCGACCCTATGCCTAATTGTCTCGGAGTGTTCCATGGTTCCCGACCCTACCTGCTCTGACCTGAAAAAAATCCTATTTACATTAGTAAGTACTGTGTCCAGTAGGCATTGAAGAAGCACCGGACCACGGCAATCAGTGGGAGCTCACATTCTGCAACACATTTTGAAACAGCATGTGATCAAACGAAGCTTTGGACATCATTGATCACGTGGTAATAGACCAAATCGAAATGTTAATAAACAAAGGTGTTTTGGTTTTGGTAGTTCTGGTTTGAGAGCATCGGAAAATCAAGAATGCATAGGAAACAATATTCAGACCACTGCTGGACTAGCTAAATTATCGCATAATGAATATGCTCTGTTTTCAAAAAATTTATAAAATCATCAACTCCACTAGATTGTTATCAAGCCTCCATTTTTCTAGGTTGGTAGCTAAATAGTTTGCTTCGTTCATGGAGGAAATGCTAGCTTGCTACATACATTGCAGCTGACCTGTTACAGTATACTAGCTAGCAGGCTATATCTAATTGCAGAGTTGGATAGATAGCTAACCTGTTCCATTTATGAAATTAGAGACAATAATCTCAAAGTATTTTAACTTATCCAATCTTTACCCACCATATGTATGCATATGCAAAAACAGTGGCTAGCTATCAGCTCCAGTTATTGCCTCATTATTTTGCAGCTATCTTGTTTGAACACTGAAAGTACAAGCTGCCTGATAGTGGTTGGTATAGCCAGCTACCAGATTGCAAGATATCCCTGCCTCAGCCAGGCTATAATTGCCTCAAGGACCCATAAGGTCGGTCAGGATTATCCTCCATCTTAGACATTTTCATAAACCAGAAGTCAGAATAACACCAAATTCGAGTTGGCTGAGTTATTGATAAATCTGATTTTACGTGTCCATTTAAATCCTTGTTTAATTCACTTTACAATGGCCTATCAACTTGACATGTTTTAGGGTCAAAGACCTTACCATGATCAACAATGTTAATTTTGGCTTTGATATCTTAAAAAACTATTAACATGCCCCCCCCCCACACACACACACACACATTCTGAAATTGCAATTTAATCATTGGAATGTGATACAAAACGAGGGAACGTTGTGCTTTAGGAGCATGCGGACGCCTCTGAGCGGTCGGGTAGACTATTTGGAGTGTTTATCTGACTGGATAACACTTTTTTATAATAGTAATTATGCCCCCCCACTTCTAAAACCAAAGTTGCTCACCTGTTATCACATACGTTTTTTATGCAAAAAAATGCTAAGAATACTTATTCTCATGAACCATAAGACCAAATGACACCATTTGGTAGTTGAATGTAGGCCCATTGTACATGTCTTAACTTAGTTTGACAAAATCAAAGGGATTAGTCAAAAAATGTCTGAGTTATTGACAAAACAAGTCAGATTGTACATGTCCATTTAAACCACTGTAAATCCACTCCACTGTGGCCTATCAACTTAAAACATGTCATCAATATCATGGACGTCCTTATTAAGATGAACCACACTGAATTTGGTATTGATATCTCAAAAATCAAGGAAACTACTGTCGTGACTTTACTTTCATTAATCTGATGACTATTATTTATTTAATCAACTAACTATGTTTAATTGTTACCCAATTCAGTTAATCATGTAACAGTTAATCATGTAACTCTCGTGGTGCCCCAAAGAGTTACCATCTCCCATCTCTCCTCTAAAAGGTCTTTACTTATCACATCCATAAAATAGTCAACATATGAATCATAACCTCGTATCATATCATCATTCTGAACAGTCGTAACCTCCTGCATCTTCAAAAACATCAGCCTTATGATTCAGTACTACACAAATTGGTTTAATTATTTATTTACTAGCTAACTAAATGATAACACAGGATAAACAGACACACTTAATACATTAGAAAAAGGTCCCTAGCGGACTGACACAATATGGCGGCTTTTTACAAAAAGACATGGAGAGGGCGAGAGAGAGAGGGACAGAGACATAATACATTGGTACATTTAGAACTACTCTCACAGTAATCACACGAATCTTCACCCGTTTGGAGTAAGAAATCATAAATGTATTCACATGTAATTGTCTTTGTCTGTCGTGTAGTCCTGAACAGAACTACAGAGTTGATTCCCTCCCATTCACTCCTGAAACTGCTTATTTGAAGATCGGCTAGCCAGCCATGTCGATGGTTCTCAAGTGTGATGAGAGTAGTAGAATACGACGGTTTGAAGAATAGTCCCACTTAAATTCGCTTTTCTAGATACTTTACTAAGGACAGCTAATCAGCCGTACCAGTGACTGAGCTTCTCGCCTCTACCTCGTGTTGATATTCAGAGTTCAACCACTTACTGTGCAAAGTGTATAGAAAACAAATTATCTCTGAGGGTTCCTAAAATCACATCCATATCTTAACAATAATACTTTCATAATTTTTCATATTTCATGAACAATGTAGAGCATAGAGATTTTGTACATGTAGTGTATATCCTTTTCAAGTTACAGTATTTCCTTTATAACATTTTTAATGACATCACAAAATAACAACCCATATGATATTATTATTCTTTAGATCGCCTCTGACCATTCCCCACATTCTATTTTAGAAATATTGCTCCAGTATTCATTTTAGAACGTGTTAGAGTTTTGGCGGGAAAACGTATCTGGAGATGAAGCACATTTGTTTGTGAATTTGGAGAGGTAGACCCTGTATCTCCTCTCCTTTAATTTACATCAGGACGTGAGGTGTCAACCCCCCACCTAGCGTGGGTGAGAGAGGGTCTGGTTGAAGTCCGTTCATTGCAAACCTGATCTGACCCATTTGAAACCTCACAGGACAGTCATGACAGTCCCCCTCTGGTGGGTTCAATCTTGGAAGAAAAATGACCATGGGATGTCCTGGTTTGTGGATCATCGTAGCAGTCCCCCTCTGGTGGTTTAACCTGGAAGGATTCCTGCAAGCTGCAGACCACTACAAGAATAGCCAGGGGATGTCCTGTTTGTGGATTGTCGTTCCAGACCAGTTAAAACCTCTTACATCTAGATGTTCCGCTAGCGGAACACGTGCTCCAATATCCAATGATGGGCGTGGCGCGAAATACAAATTCCTCTAAAATCCGAAAACTTCCATTTTTCAAACATATGACTATTTTACAGCATTTTAAAGACAAGACTCTCGTTAATCTAACCACACTGTCCGATATCAAAAAGGCTTTACAGCGAAAGCAAAACATTAGATTATGTCAGCAGAGTACCCAGCCAGAAATAATCAGACACCCATTTTTCAAGCTAGCATATAATGTCACAAAAACCCAGAAGACAGCTAAATGCAGCACTAACCTTTGATGATCTTCATCAGATGACAACCCTAGGACATTATGTTATACAATGCATGCATGTTTTGTTCAATCAAGTTCATATTTATATCAAAAACCAGCTTTTTTACATTAGCATGTGACGTTCAGAACTAGCATACCCCCCGCAAACCTCCGGTGAATTTACTAAATTACTCACGATAAACGTTCACAAAAAACATAACAATTATTTTAAGAATTATAGATACAGAACTCCTCTATGCACTCGATATGTCCGATTTTAAAATAGCTTTTCGGTGAAAGCACATTTTACAATATTCTCAGTAGATAGCCCGGCATCACAGGGCTAGCTATTTAGACACCCACCAAGTTTAGCACTCACCAAAATCAGATTTACTATTAGAAAAGTTTGATTACCTATGATGTTCTTCGTCAGAATGCACTCCCAGGACTTCTACTTCAATAACAAATGTAGGTTTGGTCCAAAATAATCCATAGTTATGTTCCATCAGCGACGTTTTGTTCGTGCGTTCTAGACACTATCCGAATGGTAAATAAGGGTCGTGCGCATGGCACATTTTGTGACAAAAGATTTCTAAATATTTCATTACCGTACTTCGAAGCATGTCAACCGCTGTTTAAAATAAATCAATTTTTATGCAATTTTTCTCATAAAAAAGCAATAATTTTCCGACCGGGAATCTGCAATTAGGTAAACAGCCGAAAGAAAATAAATCACGGGGTCGACTCGGACACGAGCATGAAGCCCTTTGTCCTCTGATAGACCACTTAGCAAAAGCGCTCGTGTGTTTCAGCCAGGGCTTTGAATTACGTCATTCAGCTTTTTCCCGGGCTCTGAGGGCCCATGGAAGCCGCAGGAAGTGTCACGTAACAGCAGAGATCCTTTGTAATGGATAGAGAGAATCAAGAAGGGGAAGAAATGGTCAGACAGGGTACTTCCTGAACAGAATCTTCTCATGTTTTGGCCTGCCAAATGAGTTCTGTTATACTCACAGACACCATTCAAACAGTTTTAGAAACTTTGGAGTGTTTTCTATCCAAAGCTAATAATTATATGCATATTCTAGTTTCTGGGCAGGAGTAATAATCAGATTAAACCGGGTACGTTTTTTATCCAGCCGTGAAAATACTGCCCCCTATCCATAACAGGTTAATGACGCACAGCACTCACGCAATACATCATTACATTTCTTCCCCAAATGAGCGGCGTTGTGGCACTGACTGGTGGTCATATGGGGAACTTGTTTGTGGCCGTATCACTTTCTAAGTGTCAAATAAAAAGAAAACAAGAAGTACAAAATATAGTTAACATATCATTTTTGTATGTGCTCTAAAGTTACTTGAAAATGTACTGTATCAATTGACCAGTTCGACACATTTGGGCAGACTTGATACAAAGTAATGTCCAGTATTGCAATTATTCACTGGATCAATCTGAAACTTAGCATGCACACACTGCTGCCACCTAGTGGCCAAAATTGTATTTGCGGACCATATTATATTATGGCCTTTCTCTTGCATTTCAAAGATGATGGAACAAAAAACATAATTTAAAATGCTTGTTTTTTTGTTTGTATTATCTTTTACCAGATCTAATGTGTTATATTCTCCTACATTGATTTCACATTTCCACAAACTTCAAAGTGTTTACTTTCAAATTGTCTCAAGAATATACCTATCCTTGCTTCAGGTCCTGAGCTACAGGCAGTTAGATTTGGCTATGTCATTTTTGCGAAAATTGAAAAAAGGGTTAAGAGGTTTTTTAATTAGTAAATGTTTAAAATAAATCATTTCACTTTGATGTTATGGAGTATTGTGTGTGTAGGCCAGTGACAATTTTTTATTTATTTATTACATTGTAAAATCCAGCTGTAACACAACAAAATGTGGAAAAAGTTAACCTCTCTCGGGGAGGTGGGACGCTATCGTCCCACCCACGGTTCACACTATTTAACAGCCAGTGAAAAATCAGAGGGCCAAATTCAAGACCACAAAATGTCATAATTCAAAGTTCTCAAACAGGACTATTTTACACCATTTTATAGGTACACTTCTCCTGAATCGAACCACGTTGTCCGATTTCAAAAAGGCTTTACAGCGAAAGCAAAACATTAGATTATGTTAGGAGAGTACATAGACAGCCATTTTCCAAGCAACTAGATGCATCACAAATACCCAAAACACAGCTAAATGCAGCACTAACCTTTGACGATCTTCATCAGATGACACTCGTAGGACATCATGTTGTTCGATCAAGTTCATATTTATATCCATAAACCCCATTTTACATTGGCGCATGACGTTCAGAAAATATTTTGCCTCCAATACTGCCGGTGAATCAGCACAACAATTTACAAAAATACTCGACATAAACGTTGATAAAATATTAAACTGTCATTCAAAGAATTATAGATGAACATCTCCTTTATGCTAACGCTGTGACAGATTTTAAAAAAGCTTCAAGAGGAAAGCACACTTTTGCAATAATCTGAGTAATGCGCTCAGAAAAAATACACTAGGCAATACAGATACCCACCATTTTGGAGTCATCTAAAATATTAAATGGCATTAGAAATATTCACTTTTACCTTTGATGATATTCATCAGAAGGCACTTCCAGGGATCCCAGGTCCACAATAAATGTTGCTTTGTTCGATAAAGTCCATAATTTATGTCCAAATAACTCCTTGTTGTTAGCGCGCTCAGTTAGCTACTCCAAGTGTAGGAAGCGCGCGGAAAATGTCACGACGAAAAGTTTAAAAAAGTTATATTTACCTTCATTCAAACATGTCAAACGTTGTATAGCGTCGTGTCTTTGGCTATGCCGGATTAAGTGATATGACATGCTAACCTATAAAATCCTTTCTCTGTAATTAATATTACCTGATTAAGCTAATCATGTAAATGTAATTAACTAGAAAGTCGGGGCACCACGGAAGAACATTTATAGAGCCGTTATCTTCCGAATAAACTCTTAAAATACTTAGTCATATTTTACATCGATAGCAGTCAATATTAACCCTTATCTTATAATCAGTCTCATAATGAAAGTGGTAAATTCTTGGCTATCTTCACGAACCCTGGCTAACAAGTTGAATCAGCAATACAAAATTGGGTTTAATTATTTATTTACTAAATACCTAAACTAATCACACAGAATTACAAATACACCGAATACAAATGATGTCATACATGATGGCTGGTTACACAAAGGAAAGGGGGTTGGGCTTGAATGAAAGAGCGGGAACATTTAGGAACAAACAAACAGCAGCTATGCTATCGTAAATACATTATCTTATGCATTCTAAATTACCGCCCATTTGGAAAAGGAAAATGCAATAAATATTTACTCTGAGCTGCGCTTCGGTAGATTGGTCGTAGATGCTGGCCGGGTTGGCCAACAGATCTTCCTGTCCTCGGAAGAATGTCTCTGGTGGTAAATTGGATACGTGGTGGTATCTTCGTCTGGTTGTTAGACTGGATCCGTCGTCCGTCCTTTCCTAGCCCACGTCTACAGCGGCCGCTGCTAACTCAACGGCTAGGAAGTATCACTTCTGTAGTGAATAAGCTCAAAGTTCATACCATTCGCCACCAAAGCTCACACCGAGGTTGGCTTAGTTCTGTACTTGACATGTGTGTCCTTCTAACGTAGAGGCTGCAGACCTCACGTACTGGAACAACCTGGTTATCTTTTCGTCAAAGGCTTATATAGTGGAGAGGGGGGAAGGATGTGTTTCATCGTTTATAACCCCTCCTCTTCACAGGGGTGGGCCACTGATCAAGCAGGGCACTTTCCTTATGAAAACCCAAATTTCTCATTTGGAAGCTAAAATTACATTTAATCTCCTAACAAACAATTTCAATATCAAACATTTCAATTGCATAACAATTCCATGTGACTCTGATAACTAGAGGGTGTATACTTTCCCAGGTACAGTTTATGTCGTCCTGTCATCAGTCATAATGTCTCAGATGACAACCGAACTGACATCCATACTCATTACGTTCCAAAGCATATTTCCAACTGGTTTTATAACCAAAATATGGTTCCTTTTCCCCATTTGTTTGATGTTCCCAGACTCTCTATATTTAACACAGGCTATTCAAGTCCTTCAGTAGGGTCAGAGAGGGGAAGGGAGAAAGGTATTTATGGGGGGGGGGGTCATAAACCTTACCCACAGGCCAACGTCATGACAATAGCATCAATCTTTAGGGCCTTTATAACGTGAAACTTCAGTAATATTCCAACCGGACGATTCCATTGTCTTGAAAAACGTTTTGGAACACAGCTACCTCTCACGTGAATGCGCGCCAATGAACTGATGTCCTTCCCTGGGTCACCAACTTCCCCACCTTCTTGTTCGCTCTCTGTTCATCATAGATGCCTCAAACAACTTTCTAAAGACTGTTGACATCTAGTGGAAGCCTTAGGAAGTGCAAATTAACCCTAAGTCACTGTATGTTCAATTGGCAATGACTTGAAAGGACTACAAGTACCAGAAATCTCACTTCCTGGTTAGATTTTTCTCAGTTTTTTGCCTGCCATATGAGTTCTGTTATACTCACTGACATCATTCAAACAGTTTTAGAAACGTCAGAGTATTTTCTATCCAAATCTACTAATAATATGCATATTCTAGTTCCTGGGCCCGAGTAGTAGGTCGTTTTATTTGGGTACGTTTTTCATCCGGCCGTGAAAATACTGCCCTCTACCCTAGAGAGGTTTAAGGGACGTGAATACTTTCTGAAGTCACTGTACAAACAGGTCAGTGTCAGTACCTTATTCAATGCGCAGGGGTACTGGAATGTTTGAGGTAGGCTTATACATAAAAAGTGACTGGTAGTAGGATATATATGTAAAAGTGAATTAATCAGAATGAGTTTTTCCACACAAAAGGGCTTTATTACAGACAGAAATACTCCTCAGTTTCATCAGCTGTCTGGGTGCCTGGTCTAAGATGAGGTGAAGAAGCCAGATGTGGAGGTCCTGGGCTGGCGTGGTTACACGTGGTCTGCGGTTGTGAGGCAGCAGACCACGTGTAAGGACGTACTGCCAAATTCTCCAAATCAACATTGGAGGTGGCTTATGGTAAAGAAATGAACATTAAATTCTCGGGAAAAAGCTCTGGTGTATATTCCTGCAGTCAGCATACCAATTGCACGCTCCCTCAAAACTTCAGACATCTGTGGCATTGTGTTAATTGACAAAACTGCACATTTTAGAGTGGCCTTTTATTGTCCCCCGCACAAGGTGCACCTGTGTAATGATCATGTTGTTTAATCAGCTTTTTGATATGCCACACCTGTCAGGTGGATGGATTATCTTACAAAGGAAAAGTGCTCACTAACAGGGATGTAAACAAATTTGTGAACAACATTTGAGAGTAATAAACTTTTTTGGGCGTATGGAACATTTCTGTGATCTTTTATTTCAGCTCATGAAACATGGGACCAACACTTCACATGTTGTGTTTATATTTTTGTTCAGTAGATAATAACAACTGTAGCAGTGATGAATAAACACATGACCATAGGGTGAAATAAAAACAGATTTCTGTATGTATAAAAAAAAGCAAAAATATACATATTAACAACTGCAACAGTGATGAATGTCGTTGGAGTGGGGTGGTGGTGAAATGTCCATAGGGGGAGTAGCAGGAGGGGGGGATTTGTCATGATGCTCCTGTACAGCCCACGTCCGAGTGATTGAAAAAGGGAGAACAGGGCATGGTTTGGGTGTCTGGGTGTCCCTGATGATCTTCTTGGCCTTCCTGCGACACTTGCAGTGTGCACCCAATGGTGCGTTCGGGATGTCTCTGAGATGTGTACGCCGAGAAATTTGAAGTTATTGACCATCTCCACGGTGGCATCGTTGATGAGGATGGGGGCTTGTCCAGCCTTGTTCCTCCTGAAGTCCACGATCAGCTCTTTTGTTTTACTAACATTGAGGGAGAGGTTGTTTACCTAGCATCACTCCGTCAGAGTGCCTATTTCTTCCCTGCAGGCTGTCTCATTGTTGTTGGTGATCAGGCCTACTAATGTTGTGTCATCAGCGAACTTGATGGAGAAGCAGAATAAAACACTATATATAAAAAAGTATGTGGACACCCTTTCAAATTAGTGGATTCTGCTATTTCAGCCACACCCATTGCAATCTCCATAGAAAATATTGGCAGTAAAATGGCCTTGCTGAAGAGCTCAGTGACATTCAACATGGCACCGTCATAGGATCCCACCTTTCCAACAAGTCAGTTTGTCAAATTTCTGCACTGATTGATTTCCCCCATTCAACTATAAGTGTTGTTTTTGTTCAGTGGAATCTTCTAGAAATGGTTTGTCAAGATCGGTGTGGAAGAACTTGACTGGCCTGCACAGAGCCCTGCCCTCAACCCCATCAAACACCTTTGGGATGAATAGGAACGCCGACTGCGAACCAGGCCTAATCGCCAAACATCAGTTTCCTATCTCACCAATGCTCTTGTGGCTGAATGGAAGTCCCCGCAGCAGAGTTTATTAACCTTTATTTAACTAGGCAAGTCAGTTAAGAACAAATTCTTATTTACAATGATGCCTACCAGGGAACAGTGGGTTATCTGCCTTGTTCAGGGGCAGAACGACAGATTTTTACCTTGTCAGCTCAGGGATTCAATCTGGCAAGCTTTCGGTTACTGGCCCAACGCTCTAACCCCAAGGCTACCTACCGTGGCTGCTTCACGTGATGTATTGTTGTCTCTACCTTCTTTCCTTTTGTGCTGTTGTCTGTGCCCAATAATGTTTGTACAATGTTTTGTGCTACTACCATGTTGGGCTGCTGCCATGTTGTGTTGCTACCATGTTGTTGTCGTGTAGTGCTGTTGTCTTAGGTCATGTAGTGTTGTGGTGTCTCACTTGTCGTGATGTGTGTTTTGCCCTATATATATATATATATATATATATATATATATATATATATATATATATAGGGCAAATTACATTATCGATTTCTCGATTCAAACAAGTGTAGTTGTATTAATAAAGAGGAGTAGTTTGAACCCTTTTAAAGAATTATTTGCAAATAATAACAAACAAATAATTATTTACAATGACGTTGGGATTAAAAATAAAATATATATATACACTGCTCAAAAAAATAAAGGGAACACTAAAATAACACATCCTAGATCTGAATGAATGAAATAATCTTATTAAATACTTTTTTCTTTACATAGTTGAATGTGCTGACAACAAAATCACACAAAAATAATCAATGGAAATCCAATGTATCAACCCAAGGAGGTCTGGATTTGGAGTCACACAAAATGAAAGTGGAAAACCACACTACAGGCTGATCCAACTTTGATGTAATGTCCTTAAAACAAGTCAAAATGAGGCTCAGTAGTGTGTGAGGCCTCCACGTGCCTGTTTGACCTCCCTACAACGCCTGGGCATGCTCCTGATGAGGTGGCGGATGGTCTCCTGAGGGATCTCCTCCCAGACCTGGACTAAAGCATCTGCCAACTCCTGGACAGTCTGTGGTGCAACGTGGCGTTGGTGGATGGAGCGAGACATGGTGTCCCAGATGTGCTCAATTGGATTCAGGTCTGGGGAACTGGCGGGCCAGTCCATAGCATCAATGCCTTCCTCTTGCAGGAACTGTTGACACACTCCAGCCACATGAGGTCTAGCATTGTCTTGCATTAGGAGGAACCCAGGGCCAACCGCACCAGCATATGGTCTCACAAGGGGTCTGAGGATCTCATCTCGGTACCTAATGGCAGTCAGGCTACCTCTGGTTAGCACATGGAGGGCTGTGCGGCCCCCCAAAGAAATGCCACCCCACACCATGACTGACCCACTGCCAAACCGGTCATGCTGGAGGATGTTGCAGGCAGCAGAACGTTCTCCATGGTGTCTCCAGACTGTCACGTCTGTCACATGTGCTCAGTGTGAACCTGCTTTCATCTGTGAAGAGCACAGGGCGCCAGTGGCGAATTTGCCAATCTTGGTGTTCTCTGGCAAATGCCAAACGTCCTGCACGGTTTTGGGCTGTAAGCACAACCCCCACCTGTGGACGTCGGGCACTCATACCACCCTCATGGAGTCTGTTTATGACCGTTTGAGCAGACACATGCACATTTGTGGCCTGCTGGAGGTCATTTTGCAGGGCTCTGGCAGTGCTCCTCCTGCTCCTCCTTGCACAAAGGCGGAGGTAGCGGTCCTGCTGCTGGGTTGTTGCCCTCCTACGGCCTCCTCCACGTCTCCTGATGTACTGGCCTGTCTCCTGGTAGCGCCTCCATGCTCTGGACACTACGCTGACAGACACAGCAAACCTTCTTGCCACAGCTCGCATTGATGTGCAATCCTGGATGAGCTGCACTATCTGAGCCACTTGTGTGGGTTGTGGACTCCGTCTCATGCTACCACTAGAGTGAAAGCACCGCCAGCATTCAAAAGTGACCAAAACATCAGCCAGGAAGCATAGGAACTGAGAAGTGGTCTGTGGTTACCACCTGCAGAACCACTCCTTTATTGGGGGTCTCTTGCTAATTGCCTATAATTTCCACCTGTTGTCTATTCCATTTGCACAACAGCATGTGAAATGTATTGTCAATCAGTGTTGCTTCCTAAGTGGACAGTTTGATTTCACAGAAGTGTGATTGACTTGGAGTTACAATGTGTTGTTTATGTGTTCCCTTTATTGTTTTGAGCAGTATATTATTTTTAATTGTTTAAATAATTATTTGTTTTTAACTGACTTGCCTAGTTAAAAAAAATGGACTTGTGTGTGCAAGTGAGTAGGTTATGCAGCGTGAGAAGAGTTAAAAGGGGTGAGGATGGGGTGAGTACAGGAGGGGGGTGGTGGTGAGGATGGGAGAGTAGGGGGTTAGATATTGGGGGATATGAGGGTTCAGACTAGGGGGAGCTGGGAAAGAAAGGGTGAGAAGGGGATAGGAGAGGGTCAGTCAGATATTGGGGGATACGAGGGCCCAGACTGGGGGAGCTAGTTGGGCAAATACAGCTGGGGCTGATATGTTATACTCACAGACACCATTCAAACAGTTTTAGAAACTTTGGAGTGTTTTCTATCCAAAGCTAATATTGTAGTTTCTGGGCAGGAGTAATAATCAGATTAAATCGGGTACGTTTTTTATCCGGCCGTGAAAATACTGACCCCTATCCATAACAGGTTAACAACAAGTTAAGCTTTATTTTGATGTAATGCACTTGTGATTTCATGAAAGTTAAATATTTATAGTAATTTAATTTGAATTTGGCACTCTGCAATTTCGCTAGCGTCCCACTGTTCCATAGAAGTTAATTAGTGGACCCCAGGATTATCAAGATGGCGCCTTAAAGGGGTCCGTCAGGGTTCAATAATTGGCCCACTATTGTTCTCACTTCATATAAACAACATTGGTGATGATGTCAGATACTGTAAATTCCATTTATATGCAGATGACACAGTGATGTACTCTATTGCTCCAACAGCGGACCAAGCTTTAATGCAGTTGGAGTCTGATTTTAGGATACTACAGGGGTCTCTTTTACAGCTTAAACTTGTTTTTAACGCTAAGAAAACAAATGTCATGTTTTTTTCTAGGTCTAAACTCTCAGTTAGAAAAACTTTTGTAATCACTAGCTTGGATTGTACTCAAATCAAACAGGTCTCTGTATATAAATACTTAGGGGTATGGTTAGATGATAGGCTTTCTTTTAAAAAACATGTTACTGAATTGGGAAAAAAGCTCAAATTCAAGATAGGGTTCCTTTACAGAAACAGGGCTTGTCTGTCCTCCGTAAATAGAAAACAAATTGTGCAGGCTACTTTTATGTCCGTTTTAGATTATGGTGATATTATCTATATGCATGCATCGGCAAACACATTAAAACCACTGGATGCTATTTACCATTGTGCACTCAGGTTTATCACAGGTGATAGTTACAAAACTCATCACTGTATCCTATATCAACATGTGGGTTGGGCCTCTCTATCTGTGAGGCGAGAGCAACATACTCTCTAGTTTATTTATAAAGCACTTCTTTTAAAACTACCTCCATATATATCATCATTAATTTCCACTAGATATATTAATTTTAAAACCAGATCACAAATGTGGATTACATTAGACTCCTGCCGTCTCCACAGAGTTGGGTAGGACTGCCTTCAGTTCCTTTGCACCTTATTTATGGAACAAACTGCAGATCCAACTTAAGTTAGACACTCTGGTGTCCCTTGCCCATTTCAAAAATGTTATGGAGGATCAATATGATGTTGTCTGTGATTGTTTCTGTTGAATTGTGTCTTTGTTTTGTATGTTTGAAATGTTCTTGTCTGTATGCCTAGAACTGTACATGTCAACATGTTTACACAGGGCACAGCCGTAAAAGAGATCCAGGTCTCAGTCTGTTTTCCCTGTTAAAATAAAGATAAAAAAAATACAAAATAAAAATAAATAAAATGGTTGATGCGCTCCGACCGAGCGAGCTACGGTCAAGCGGGGCATCTCGTTGAACTCGGCACAGGCTAGAGATAATGGTAATGCCATTGCAGGCTCTGTGTGTCTTTAAGCACAGCACTGTGTCACTCCATCCTTGCTGTGTGTGTGTGTGTTTGAGAGCTTTTCTTTGACATCTGATGGGATAAATGACTGATTTACAGTTCATGAGGGTTGCCTAGTCACACATATGAAGTTTTGGAAAGATGTGACTTTTTTAACCCTTCAAAACAGCTACTGTGACCACAATTTAAGGCACTTCCGGTTGTTCCAGGAAGCTTAGAATCGACACGTATTGTCATTGGGGTAGGCTTTCACAGAATGCTGAGGTTTAAGTCTTTACATTAAGAATTGACTGATTTACACAGGGTTGAATTGAGTGATTTTCACAATCTGCAGGTTGGTTATATCAAAACACCTTTAGGGTGTTTTAAACAACTTCCGGTTGCTCCAGGAAGCTTAGAATCAACACAGGTAGACCTCACAGTAGCCTGATGGATTGTCATCGAAGACAGGTTCATAAGGCATTCATAACCCACATAGGCTTCAGGTTGAATTAAGGGGAATAGGCAATGTATTCCTATGGGAAGAGAAGTCATTGCAAACTGTTTGATGTAAACACCTTCTTTTCACTGTTAAGAGTTAATGCTACATGGTCAAGGTTAGGCTTGCACAGATCGGGAGGACCTCAGGAACATTCCTGAGGTCAAATTGTGCTTCTAACCCGAATGGTTCTCTTGCTGTCACCCAAAAGCACTTGAAATTTAGGTCTAGGCTTCATTTTGGGCCTACTTTTTTTCAAGGTAGCTGAAAAAAGCTGCCCTGTGTGCCATTGATACTAAGAAATCCATAGGCGCTGACAATTTAGACCCGTACTTACTTAAGTGTGCTGCACCTATCATTGCTGGTTCAGTGTCACACATTTTTAATCTAACATTAAGCACAGGAAATATCCCTAAGGTGTGGAAAGCAGCTTTTGTTCTGCCATTACATAAGGGAGGTGACGGTAGTGATTTGGATAACTATCGACCCATCTCTAGGCTCCCTTGTCTGGCAAAGATCCTAGAATCTATAGTCAACAAACAGTTACAATATTTTCTTTCTGCTAACAGTATTCTTAGCACCAATCAATCTGGTTTTAGATCTAAACACAGTACCACATCGGCCACTATGCTTGTTGTAAATGATATTGCAAATGCCTTAGATGATAGAAAGCACTGTGCTGCATTGTTTGTAGATTTGTCAAAAGCTTTTGACACTGTAGACCATGCTATCCTTTTGAGTAAGCTGTCATCTATAGGACTGGGCACTGATGCCTGCCGATGGTTTTATGACTATCTTAAAGATAGAACTCAGGCCGTCGTGGTCGACGGGGTCAAGTCTGACCCCTTACAGTTACTTAAACAAATCAAAATATATTTTATATGTGAGATTCTTCAAAGCAGCCACCCTTTGCCTTGATGACAGCTTTGCACGCTCCTGGCATTCTCTCAAACAGCTTCACAAGGTAGTCACCTGGAACTCAGTTCAATTAGTCAAACAAGCAAAGATAAATGACAGTCCATCATTACTTTAAGACATGAAGGTCAGTCAATCTGGAACATTTCACAAACTTTGAAAGTTTCTTCAAGTGCAGTTGCAAAAACCATTAAGTGCTATGATGAAACTGGCTCTCATGAGGACCACCACAGGAAAGGAAGACCCAAAGTTACCTCTGCTGCAGACGATAAGTTCATTAGAGTTTCCAGCCTCAGAAATTGCAGCCCAAATAAATCTTTCACAGAGTTAAAATAATGAAAAATAAAAAGGTGAAATGTATTGAGTCATTAAGTATTCAACCCCTTTGTTATGGCATGCCTAAATAAGTACAGGAGTAAAAAATATTGCCTAACAAGTCACATAATAAGTTGCATGGACTCACTCTGTGCAATAATAGTGTTTAACATTGTTTTTTGAATGACTACCTCATCTCTGTACCCCATACAATTATCTGTAAGGTCCCTCAGTTGAGCAGTGAGTTACAAACACAGATTCAACCACAAAGACCAGGGAGGTTTTACAATGCCTCGCAAAGAAGGGCACCTATTGGTAGATGGGTAAAAATAAAATAAAGCAGACGTTGAACAACCCTTTGAGCATGGTGAAATTATTAATTACAACTTGGATGGTATATCAATACACGGAGTCACTAAAAAGATACAGGCATCCTTCCTAATTCAGTTGCCGGAGAGGAAGGAAACCGTTCAGGGATTTCACCATGAGGGTCAAAGGTGACTTTAAAACAGTTACAGAGTTTAATGGAGTGACAGGAGAAAACTGAGGATGGATCAACAATACTAACCTACTTGACAGAGTGAAAAGAAGGAAGCCTGTACAGAATACAAATATTCCAAAATGTGAATCCTGATTGTAACAAGGCACTAAAGTAATACTTTGAAAAATGTGGCAAAGAAATTAACATTTTGTCCTGAATACAAAGTGTTATGTTTGGGGCAAATCCAATACAACACATTACTGAGTACCACTTCATATTTTCAAGCATAGTCGCGGCTGCATCATGTTATGGGTATGCTTGTAATCATTAAGGACTGGGCAGTTTTCAGGATTAAAAAAACAGAATAGAGCTACGCACAAGCAAAATCCTATACACTGGGGGATTCATTTACCTTTCAGCAGGAGAATAATGTAAAACACAAAGTCAAATCTACACTGGGGTTGCTTACCAAGAAGACAATGAATGTTCCTGAGTGGCTGAGTTACAGTTTTTACTTAAATCTAGTTGAAAATCTATGGCAAGACCTAAAAATGGTTGTCTAGCAATGATCAACAACCAACTTGACAGAGCTTGAAAAATTTTGAAAAGAATAATGGGAAAATGTTATACAATCCAGGTTTGGAAAGCCTAGACTTACTCATCGCTGTCAAAGGTGCTTCTACAAAGTATTGATTCAGGGGTGAGAATACGTATGTAAATGAGATATTTCTGTGTTTCATTTTCAATAAATTTGCTCAAATTTCAAAAAACATGTTTTCAATTTGTCATTATGGGGTATTGTGTGTAGATGGGTGAAGAAAAAACCATTTTTCAATTCAGGTTGTAACACAAGTCAAGTCAAAGGGTATGAATACTTTCTGAAGGGACTGCATCCTCGTGTTCCTCAACCTATCCTCAACCTTCTTATTTAGTTTTTTAAATTCTATTTTCTATTATTATCTATGTTATTATTATTTTCACTGCATTGTTGAGAAAGAGCTCTCAAGGTAAGAATTTCATTGTATTGTTTTACTCCTTTTGTGTCCTGTGCACGTGGCGAATAAACTTTGAAACTAACCCCTCCTCTCACCTCCTCATCCAACCCAATGCCCTGTGGTCACGAGCAAGTGGAGATAGAGGGCACAGCTGTACTAAGGTATTAGCTACCCACCCACATACTGTATAGCTTAGCTGTACATACTGTACATATGCACATGGACCCACAAATGCTTGTTTTTTTTATTCCCATGCATTCCCAAGCTATCGAAAATATCAGGATTATGCTCTCACGCTCCACAAAGCACACCACCATTACTATGCACTTTCTGATCACACACACACACACACACACACACACACACACACACACACACACACACACACACACACACACACACACACACACACACACACACACACACACACACACACACAAACACACACAGTCCCGCAAAGCCATTCCAACCATACCATGAAACACACATGGCCCACCATATACTTTGTCTCCCTCTTCTCCTCTCCAGCATACCCACATTCCTTGCCAGCGTCCCAGAGAGCCCTCTGCACCAGCTGGCTGAGCTTTGAGTCACCTTGGCAACACTACCAGGAAGTTGCCCAGGCTTCACTGGCACAGCTGAAAGGATGCCACTTCCTGATTGATTATCTTCTTTCTCTCTCTCTGTGCAGCCGTTTTCCCATTTGGCAATGGCCACTCTTCCCCATTCATCAACTAATCCAATGAAAAGAAAAAGGGCAGCACACTCAATTTATCACTGGGGAGACTGCAGGTTCAAATGGGTACAGGCAAACCTAAAACAATAGTGTAGTTGTATAGGCTACAGTAGCTGTGTCTTGTTTGGCACCTATTCAAGGATTTTCTGTAAATCCGTAACTGGGGAAAAACGGTCATTACCGTTATATTTTTAAAAAAGTAGTGCAATTATCATTGCAGTTGTCCAATATGAGACACAAGAACATTCAAATTTTTTTGGTACTTTTCACCCCTTTTCTCCCCAATTTCG
The DNA here is from genome assembly GCF_901001165.1 of Salmo trutta. NCBI lineage: Eukaryota > Metazoa > Chordata > Actinopteri > Salmoniformes > Salmonidae > Salmo > Salmo trutta. The sequence continues at coordinate 141,850 of NC_042966.1, forward strand.
TGATAACCAATTGGTAGTTTCATTCTTGTCCCATCGCTGCAACTCCCGTACGGACTCAGGAGAGGTGAAGGTTGAGAGCCATGCGTCCTCCGAAACATAACCCTGCCAAGCTACACTGCTCCTTGACACACTGCTCTCTTAACCCGGAAGCCAGCCGCACCAATGTGTCGGAGGAAAAACCTTTCGGCTGGCAACCGAAGTCAACTTGCATGCGCCTGGCCATCACAAGGAGTTGCTAGAGCGCAATGGGACAAGGGCTTCCCAGCTGGCAAAACCCTACCGTAACCCGGGCGATGCTGGGCCAACTGTGTTCTGCCTCATGGGTCTCCCAGTCGTGGCCGTCTGCGACACAGCCGGGATCGAACCCGGATCTGTAGTGATGCCTTTAGCACTGTAATGCTGTACCTTAGATTGCTGCGCCACTCAGGAAGCCAAAAAATCTAATTTTGTATGCCTACTCAGTATAGAGTCTTGCCTGGCAACTGATGACTTCCTAATATCGATACAGTAATAGACTGCTTCCGTGGGTTTCATCTCACGAATGACAAACACACTGTATTAGCTTGGAGTGTAAACTTGGTTTGGGGAACTCTGTTTGAGTGCAAAGCCTGTATACTAATAGATATCAAATCAAATCAAATTTTATTGGTCACATACACATGGTTAGCAGATGTTAACCTGTTTAGGATAGGGGGCAGTATTTTCACGGCCGGATAAAAAACGTACCCGATTGAGACAAAGCTCAATTATATGGGGACAAGATTACAACTAACAATACCTCTCTGCATGTGAGTAGTATTCGCAATATGGTGATTGGACAATAATCTAGGAATTGCATAAAGGTTGTTAACTGTAGTTTGTTCTATATTTGCAATTGAGGGACTAATTAACCTGTTTTGGACAGGGGGCAGTATTTTCACATCCGGATAAAAACGTACCCGATTTAAAAAACAACCCAACAAACAAGTTCTGTCACCCATATCATCATGATCTCTGACCTCATGAGGTCAAAGCCCATCTCCTGAGCCTCTCCAGAAACTAGAATATGCATATAATTAGTAGATTTGGATAGAAAACACCCTAAAGTTTCTAAACTGTTTGAATGGTGTCTGTGAGTATAACAGAACTCATATGGCAGGCCAAAACCTGAGAAGATTCTATATGGGAAGTGCCCTGTCTGACCATTTCTTGGCCTTCTGTTGCCACTTAATCGAAAATAAAGGATCTCTGCTCTAACGTGACATTTTCTAAGGCTCCCATAGGCTCTCAGATGGCGCCAGAACGTTGAATGATAACTCTGCAGTCCCTGGGTGAAAAACAGTAGGGGTTTTGGAAAGTGGTCGTTCTGAGAACAATGACACTGGTGCGCGCATGCATGTGAAGACTCCATTTTCTATTTTCAGTGTTTGAACGAAAACAAGGTTTCCCGGTTGGAATATTATCGCTATTTTACGAGAAAAATCGCATAAAAATTTATTTTAAACAGCGTTTGACATGCTTCGAAGTACGGTAATGGAATATTTTGAATTTTTTTGTCACGATATGCACCGGCGCGTCACCCTTCGGATAGTGTCTTGAACGCAAGAACAAAACGCCGCTATTTGGATATAACTATGGATTATTTGGAACCAAAACAACATTGGGTGTTGAAGCAGAAGTCCTGGGAGTGCATTCTGACGAAGAACAGCAAAGGTAATCCAATTTTCCTTATAGTAAATCTGAGTTTGGTGAGTGCCAAACTTGGTGGGTGTCAAAATAGCTAGCCATGATGGCCGGGCTATCTACTCAGAATATTGCAAAATGTGCTTTCACCGAAAAGCTATTTTCAAATCGGACACCGCGATTGCATAAAGGAGTTCTGTATCTATAATTCTTAAAATAATTTATGTTTTTTTGTGAACGTTTATCGTGAGTAATTTAGTAAATTCACCAGAAGTTTTCGGTGGGTATGCTAGTTCTGAACAAAACATGCTAATGTAAAAAGCTGTTTTTTGATATAAATATGAACTTGATTGAACAAAACATGTATGTATTGTATAACATAATGTCCTAGGAGTGTCATCTGACGAAGATCATCAAAGGTTAGTGCTTTATTTAGCTGTGGTTTTGGTTTTGTGACATTATATGCTAGCTTGAAAAATGGGTGTGTGATTATTTCTGGCTGGGTACTCTCCTGACATAATCTAATGTTTTGCTTTCGCTGTAAAGCCTTTTTGGAATCGGATAATGTGGTTAGATAAAGGAGAGTCTTATATGCATATTCTAGTTTCTGGGCAGGAGTAATAACCAGATTAAATCGGGTACGGTTTTTAATCGGCCTTGAAAATACTGCCCCCTATCCTAAACAGGTTAAAATGGTGTAAAATAGTCATATGTTTGAAAAATTGAAGTTTTGGGATTTTTTAGGTATTTGTAATTCGCGCCACGCTCTATCATTGGATATTGGCGAGGCGTTCCGCTAGCGAAACATCTAGATGTAAGAGGTTAATGTGAGTGTAGCGAAATGCTTGTGCTTCTAGTTCCAACAGTGCAGTAATATCTAACAAGTAATCTAACAAATTCACAATGACTACCTTATACACACAATGTAAGGGGATGGAATATGAATATGTACATATGAATATATGGCTACACGATGGCTGTGCAGCATAGGCAAGATGCAATACATGGTATAAAATACAGTATATACATATGAGATGAGTAATGTAGGATATGTAAACATTATTAAAGTGCCGTTATTTAAAGTGACTAGTGATACCATTATTAAATCCATTTATAAAAGTGGCCAGTGATTTGAGTCTGAATGTTGGCAGAAGCCTCTCTATGTTAGTGATGGCTGTTTAACAGTGGCCATGAGATAGAAGCTGTTTTTCAGTCTCTCAGTCCCAGCTTTGATGCACCTGTACTGATCTCGCCTTTCGGATGATAGCAGGGTAAACAGGCAGTGGCTCGGGTGGTTGTTGTCTTTCATTATCTTTTTGGCCTTCCTGTGACATCGGATGCTGTAGATATGCTGGAGTGCAGGTAGTTTGCGTTGTGAAGACCGCACTACCCTCTGGAGAGCCTTGCGGTTGAGGGCGGTGCAGTTGCGGTATCAGGCGGTGATACAGCCCGACAGGATGCTCCCGATTGTGCATCTGTAGAAGTTTGTGAGGGTTTTAGGTGACAAGCCAAATTTCTTCAGCCTCCTGAGGTTGAAGAGGCGCTGTTGCTCCTTCTTCACCACGCTGTCTGTGTGGGTGGACCATTTCAGTTTGTCTGTGATGTGTACGCCGAGGAACTTTCCACCTTCTCCGCTACTATCCCATCGATGTGGATAGGGGGGTGCTCCCTCTGCTGTTTCCTGAAGTCCACGATCATCTCCTTTGTTTTGTTGACGTTGAGTGTGAGGTTATTTTCCTGACACCACACTCCGAGGGCCATCACCTCCTCCCTGTAGGCTGTCTCGTTGTTGTTGGTAATCAAGCCTACCACTGTGGTGTCGTCTGCAAACTTGATGATTGAGTTGGAGGCGTGCATGGCCACACAGTCATGGGTGAACAGGGAGTACAGGAGAGGTCTGAAAATGCACCCTTGTGGGGCCCCAGTGTTGAGGATCAGTGGGGTGGAGATGTTGTTTCCTACCTTCACCACCTGGGGGCAGCCCGTCAAGGTCCAGGACCCAGTTGCACAGGGCAGAGTCGAGACCCAGGGTCTCAAGCGTAATGATGAGTTTGAAGGGTAGTATGGTGTTGAATGCTGAGCGGTAGTCAATGAACAGCATTTTTACATAGGTAGTCCTCTTGTCCACATGGGATAGGGCAGTGTGCAGTGTGATTGTGATTGCATCGTCTGTGGACCTATTGGGGTGGTAAGCGAATTGGAGTGGGTCTAGGGTATCAGATAGTTTGGAGGTGGAAGTGATATGATCCTTGACTATTCTCTCAAAGCACTTCATGATATTGACAGTGCATTGATGTCATATGGCCAGTATTTATTAATGCTCACTGACCAGTTGTCCCTGGACTAAGATGGACATGTCCAGACCTGTTAGTAAGTGGCTAAAGCAGAAAAGGTTTCCACACTGATCTAACGTCAGTTTAGTGTTTTTCCGGCTTAATAGTTAGACTTTGAGGAGAGTAAGCTGATCCTCGATCTGTTCTTAAGGGTATATTCCAGCTGTAGTGATGGTGACACCAGAGGTATATCTCTATATATGGTCCTTGTTGAAGGACAGAGAGGTGGGCAGAGTTGAGTGAAGAGATGTAGAGATGGCAGGGGTGAGTGGACATCCTAAGAGAGGTAAGGGGAAGTGTGAGGACCATGTGAAGCCATATGGGTCCATAGGGCCCTGAGTCCCAGTGAGGGAGATGGATGATGGAAACAAGACAGGGGTTAGGGGTCATCCACACAGTCATGCACACAATCAGTCAATCAAATGTATTTATAAAGCCCTTCTTACATCAGCTGATGTCACTAAGTGCTGTACAGAAACCCAGCCTAAAACCCCAAACAGCAAGCAATGCAGGTGTAGAAGCACGGTGGCTAGGAAAAACTCCCTAGAAAGGCCGGAACCTAGAAAGAAACCCATGAGGGGTGGCCAGTCCTCTTCTGGCTGTGCCGGGTGGAGATTATAACAGAACATGGCCACGATGTTCAAATGTTCATAGATGACAAGCAGGGTCAAATAATAATAATCACAGAGGTTGTAGAGGGTGCAACAGGTCAGCATATAGGTTCTGGATGTCCGGAAGCTTGGCTCCAGTGATGTATTGGGCCGTACGGAATACCCTCTGTAGCGCCTTCTGGTCAGATGCGGAGCAGTTACCATACTAGGCGGTAATGCAACCGGTCAGGATGCTTTCGATGGTGCAGCTGTAGAACCTTTTGAGGATCTCAGGACCCATGCCAAATCTTTTCAGTCTCCATGTATTTGATGACATTTCATTCGCTCTGTTCCAGACATTATTATGATATGTGCTCCCCTCAGCAGCCTCCTGTGTATTGTACAAATAATTTCAGTTATTGTCTGACACTTTAAATATATTTCATTGATAGGTGTTGTTTACATGTCTGTTCTTAGCAGACACTGTTGTACTATTGAGAAACATTTGTTATATTGATAAAAATTATTTGCATTTACACACTGACACTTTAATTATATTTAATTGAGACGTGTTATTTACGTCTGTTCTTAGCAGGCACTTTTGTGTTGTGGTTTACTTTCAGAGCCCAGAAGAAAGAATAAGAGTTTGTATGATGAAAAATATCTATTTGAATTTCTTCATCTCAATACAAGGTACAAACTATACAATGCTATACAATGCATTCTATTTGTACATCAAGTACTGACAACATTGAGAAAAGCTGTGTGCCACAGACTTGACAGGCTTTTTTCTACTTGTATGGTGCAGTTCAATCTAATCTACATTGATGAACAATGACATATCAAAGAATTAAGTTTCATTTTATTAACAAGATTAAAAACGTCTTTGGGGTATGGGGCAGTATTTTCACGTCCGGATGAAAAGCGTGCCCAGAGTAAACTGCCTGCTACTCAGGCCCAGAAGCTAGGATATGCATATTATTAGTAGATTTGGATAGAAAACACTGACATTTCTAAAACTGTTTGAATGATGTCTGTGAGTATAACAGAACTCATATGGCAAGCAAAAACCTGAGAAAAGTCCAACCAGGAAGTGGGAAATCTGAGGTTTTAGTTTTTCAAGTGATTGCCTATCCAATATACAGTGTCTGTGGGGTCATATTGCACTTTCTAAGGCTTCCACTAGATGTCAAAAGTCATTAGAACGTTGTTTCTGGCTTCTATTGTAAAGGGGGAGCGAATAAGACCACCTAGAGTAAGTGGACCAGCTGAAAGCTATGAGTTGTTTATCGCGCACAGCCGTGTGCACGAGCTCCGTTCCTTTTCATTTCTAAAGACAAAGGAATTGTCCAGTTGGAATATTATTGAAGATTTATGATAAAAACATCCTAAAGATTGATTCTATACATCGTTTGGCATGTTTCTACAAACTGTAATAGAACTTTTTTGACTTTTCGTCTGGACCTAGTGCACGCGCCTTGTGCATTTGGAATAGTGAACCTAACGTGCGAACAAAATTGAGGTATTTGGACATAAAGATTAACTTTATCGATCAAAACAAACATTTATTTTGGAACTGTGATTCCTGGAAGTGCATTCCGATGAAGATCATCAAAGGTAGGTGAATATTTATAACACTATTTATGACTTTTGTTGACTCTACAACATGGCTGGTATCTGTATGGCTTGTTTTGGTGGCTGAGCTCTGTACTCAGATTATCGCATGGTGTGCTTTCACCGTAAATCTTTTTTGAAATCTGACACAGCGGTTGCATTAAGGAGAAGTGTATCTATAATCCTATGCATAACACTTGTATCTTTCATCAAAGTTTATGATGAGTATTTCTGTAAATTGATGTGGCTCTCTGCAAAATCACCGGATGCAAAACATTACTGAACATAACGCGCCAATGTAAACTGAGATTTTTGGATATAAATATGAACTTTATCGAACAAAACTTACATGTATTGTGTAACATGAAGTCCTATGAGTGCCATCTGATGAAGGTCATCAAAGGTTAGTGATTCATTTTATCTCTTTCTGCTTTTTGTGTCTCCTCTCTTTGGCTGGAAAATGGCTGTATGTTTTTTTTGTGACTATGCGCTGACCTAACATAATCATATGGTATGCTATCGCTGTAAAGCCTTTTTGAAATCAGACACTGTGGCTGGATTAACTTCTATGGGCTTTACCTGCGGGACACAGCCAGTGAAGTATCAGGGCGGAAAATTGAAAAACAACAAAATGTCATAATTCAACTTTCTCAAACATACGACTATTTTACACCCTTTTAAAGATACACTTCTCGTTAATCTAACCACATTGTCCGATTTCAAAAAGGCTTTACAGCAAAAGCAAAACATTAGATTATGTTAGGAGAGTACATAGACAAAAATAATCACACAGCCATTTTCCAAGCAAGGACATGTGTCAATAAAACCCAAAACACAGCGAAATGAAGCACTAACCTTTGACGATCTTCATCAGATGACACTCCTAGGACATTATGATACACAATACATGTATGTTTTGTTCGATAAAGTTCATATTTATATCCAAAAACAGCATTTTACATGTCGTGTGATATTCAGAAAATGTATTCCCACCAAAACTTCCGGTGAATGTGCACATCAATTTACAAAAATACTCATCATAAACGTTGACAAAATACATAACAATTATTTTAAGAATTATAGATAGACTACTCCTTTATGCAACCGCTGTGTCAGATTTTAAAATAGCTTTACAGAGAAAACACATTTTTCAATATTCTGAGTACATAGCTCAGCCATCACGGCGAGCTATTCAGACACCTGTCAAATTTGGGGCAACCTAAACTCAGAATTAGTATTATAAATATTGCATTACCTTTGCTGATCTTCGTCAGAATGCACTCCCAGGACTGCTACTTCCACAAGAAATGTTGTTTTTGTTCGAAATACTCCATATTTATGTCCAAATACCTCCGTTTTGTTCGTGCGTACTTATCCAAAGGCATAACGCGCGAGTGCGGAACGAGAGATGAAGAGGCAAAATGTTCCATTACCGTACTTAGAAGCATGTCAAACGCTGTTTAAAATCAATCTTTATGGTATTTTTTATGTAGAATTGCAATAATATTCCAACCGGACAATAGCATATTCATTCAAGAAGAAAAAGGAGGGGTGTGCTCGCGGGACCGAGCATATCCAATCCCTTTGTTGCCAGGCAGACCACTCAGTAACTGAGCTCCTATACTCTGCCCAGTGACAGGAAAATGCTCAAACCACTTTCTGAAGGCTTTAGACAGCCAATGGAAGCCTTAGGAAGTGCAACGTCACCCCACAGACACTGGAGCTTCGATAGAGAATCAAAAGAAGAACTACAATTTTCAGACTTTTCACTTCCTGCTTGGATGTTTCTCAGGTTTTTGCCTGCCATATGAGTTATGTTATACTCAGACACCATTCAAACAGTTTTAGAAACTTCAGAGTGTTTTCTATCCAAATCTACTAATAATATGCATTTTCTAGTTTCTGGGCCAGAGTAGTAACCTGTTTAAATTGGGTACATTTTTCATCCGGCCGTGAAAATACTGCCCCCTAGCCCAGACAGGTTAACAAGAAGTTTATCTTTAAAATAATGTATAATACTTGTATGTTTGAGGAATTTTTGTTATGAGATTTCTGTGGTTTTGAATTTGGCGCCCTGCAATTTCACTGGCTGTTGTCGCTAGCGTCCCACATACCCCAGAGAAGTTAAAAGTCTACATTTTAGTACAAAGTACTTTGGTTCACAGTGCTCACAAAGAACGGTGTGCATCCGTGAAGTTTTTTTTGTGTGTGATGCCTTTATGGGGCTAATTATGTGTGTGTGTGTGTGTGTGTGTGTGTGTGTGTGTGTGTGTGTGTGTGTGTGTGTGTGTGTGTGTGTGTGTGTGTGTGTGTGTGTGTTGGCCCATACAAAGGACTGAAGTAAGGGGGGAAAGGAGGGTCTTCCAGGGAGGGGCAAGAAAAGGCTGCCATAATATTTCACACATTCCTGAAGTACACTAAATTAAAGAAAGCATGGCGGTCCATTGACACATGAACACACTCACAACGCACATACCTAAGTGTGAGCATGTACACATACAGGCTCACTTACCAATACACATACAAAGGCTCTGTACACAACACATTTCACACAATGGTTGTGATACAACTGATATTTTTTGTGTTAAAATGGAGAGTTTGTCCACACAAAAAATGTACAAAGTCATTGTGTGGTATCTTTTGTACAGAAAAACGCTCTGTTGTATCACAACTGTTGTGCCAGAAGCATTGTACATCAGTTGTACGTGGCCATATACACATGCAACCACATACACACGCATACTCCAACACATCCTAAAGAATCAAGAGGGATTCTAAGTTAGCTGGACACAAGGCATTATGAGAGATTTGATTTGGATGGAAACAAGAGTCATGATTCATCCTGCCTTGTTTAGTTTGGGTGAATCTGTGATAGCTGTTCCTTCTGCAGTTGCTCTTATAACTGATAGGCCTTATTCAGCTAACGACTCTCTAATGATTCCCATTGACTCCCAGGCCATCTCTTTACTAATTGCTTTCACAGCTGCCCATCCGGTCTGCAGAACAGGGGTTCCAACCTATGGGGCGCCAATATTTTGTGGGGGTGGGGGGGTGGACATTCCATAGTTTTAGGGGTCAATGTGCGAATGTTTATGCCGATCTAAAATTATGCGTACATCCGCTATGCTTCAGGCTAGAAACAAGCGATAAAATGCCAGAGGAAAACGCGACTCTGATACACATGGGAATATATTTGGCTCTATGACATTCAGAAGCTGGAGTCGAGGAGTCGAGGAGTCAAAGAAATTGGACTTTGCTTGGGAAGTAATCTTGTACAAAGTGTGACTCTGTCACTATCAGTTGATCTATTCACTTTCTGTAAAAGACTATATGTATAATTAAATTGAAAGTTCATATAAATTATCATAATAAAACATATTCGTTAGCGGAATAACATTTGGGGAAATCGGGTCTGGAATGTATTTTTGTTATCTATTATATTTGAATAATTATTATTAATATTAGGAAATGAGCTTCAAAACAACATTTAACTAGGTCCCTCAAATTAAACAAAATCAAGTTGGTTACACATTCAATATAGGCTATTTCAATAAACAATCATTTCAAAAAAGAAAGGGGGGGTTGAAGGTGAAAAGGGGGGCCCTGGGGAAAAAAAGGTTGGGAACCCTGCTGTAGAAAAATATTGATGCTTAACATCTACTGTATGTCTATGGTTTATGTTCAAGATTCATAAAAAAAAGACACAAGTTGTTTATTTCTAAAGTTTTAACTCCTCTACTTCTTTGAATAGAATAATTAGTGTTTCCCTACACTCAATCTAGTTATTTGTTGTCATGGAAAGTTTCTGAAAGTATCTTGTCTTGATCCTAGAAGCGTGAAGCCGGCAGATCCCAAATTGGATGGTAATCAAATCACTGAAAGGAGTTTGACAAACGACCAGTGACAACCACTGATCCCCAGAGTACGTGAGGGGTCACCAGAGGTCAAGGCTGGGGGCCAGGGGTCAGCCCATTCAGAGCCGCTCAATCATAGGGTCATTAAATACCATCTTTGTGCCATCTTGAAGGATCTCACAGTATGGAGCGGTTCCATTGGATTCTTCCCAGGTTCCAACAGGGAAATCAATATAATTGTTTGTGTCTATAATTGCTTTTGTCTGTGAAGCAAACCACCATTTTGAACAACCCAAATAACTTATCTATTGAAGATTTCAAATTTTCATAGTGGGCCTAATACAACAAATATGTATTGGTGTGTCATTGTGTCTATGCAATTAAATTCATGCAAAATAGAAACATTTCAATACATCCGCAAAGCCTTTTGTTGAAGAGGTCATAAACGAAATAAAAGGTGGTGTTAATATGGTCAAGGTTAGCTAATTATGTATCAAGTAAAACCTAAAACACAAAACGATTTTTACATCTCGTGGATTTTCTATGAAAACAACCTAGTGTTGGACTTGACTGAAAAAAACCATGCAAAATTCTTGATGACATCTCACATTTGGGGACTTTTTATTGCATTTGGTGATTTCTTGTGTTATCTCATGTGTAAAGTATGTTGTCTCTTGGGCGTCTTGATCTTTGTTTTCCTGCGCCTGCCGCCCAAATTTCCATCATAAATATTTCACCCTGGCTGACCCAGCGCCTTTCTCCCCATTGGAGGCCCCTGATTAGAACGCACACATGCATGTGCAGATAGACCCAGCCGCAAGGACAAAGTCAGGACTGTTTGTGTGTGTGTGTGTGTGTGTGTCAGAATTTCAAGACAAATGCATAGCATACCCCTTTAATATGCTCTAATTATTCAACAGCCCCCTTTCTCTTTATCCCGCTTTCTTTCATCCCAATTCACTGCAGCAGACACTGTTGGCTCCAGAGTGATAACTCTATTGAAAAGTCACCCAGTCAGAGGACAGACTGTGTTTTGTCTGCTCTCTCTCTCATTCTCTCTCTCCCTTTCTCTATATTTTTTTGTCCTCTCCCAACCTCGTCTGTTCTACAGCATTGAGGTCAGATGCCGAAAAAGCCAAATGATCACACAGAATTGTGAGATAAATATTGATCGTTGAGATGCTTCCCTGAATCCTAAATATCTATAAAATTAGAAAAGCATACAGATGTCATATCTTAATTTGATCATTCTGTTGTTGGTGAGATTTGTCCTGCGCCGCAGCAAATTCAAATCAAATCAAACTTTATTTGTCACATGCGCCGAATACAAGTGTAGACCTTACCGTGAAATGCTTACTTACAAGCCCTTAACCAACAGTGCAGTTCAATAAGAGTTAAGAAATGATTTACAAAATAAACGAAAGTAAAAAAAATATTATAATAAAAAGTAACACAATAACGAGGCTATATACAGGGGATACCGGTACCGAGTCAGTGTGCTGGGGTACAGGATAGTTGAGGTAATTTGTACATGTAGGTAGGGGTGAAGTGACTGTGCATAGATAATAAACAGCGAGTAGCAGCAGTGTAGAAAAGAAATGGAGGGGGGGTCAATGTAAATAGTCCGGTGGCCATTTGATTAATAGTTCAGCAGTCTTATGGCTTGGGATTAGAAGCTGTTAAAGAGCCTTTTGGTCCTGGACTTAGCGCTCCGGTACCGCTTGCCGTGTGGTAGCTGGAGTGACTGGGTGACTGGAATCTCTGACAGTTTCATGGGCTTTCCTCTGACACCGCCTATTATATAGGTCCTGGATAGCAGGAAGCTTGCCCCCAGTGATGTACTGGGCCGTATGTACCTTACAGTCAGATGCCGAGCTGGATGCTCTCGATGGTGCAGCTGTAGAACCTTTTGAGGATCTGGGGACCCATGCCAAAACTTTTCAGTCTCCTGAGGGGGAAAAGGTGTTGTCGTGCCCTCTTCACGACTGTCTTGGTGTTTGGACCATGATAGTTTGTTGGAGAGGTGGATACCAAGGAACTTGAAACTCTCGACCTGCTCCACTACAGCCCTGTCAATGTTAATGGGGGCCTGTTCGGCCCGCCGTTTCCTGTAGTCCATGACCAGCTCTTTTGTCTTGCTCACATTGAGGGAGAGGTTGTTGTCCTGGCACCACACTGCCAGTTCTCTGACCGCCTCCCTATAGGCTGCTCCATCATTGTCGGTGAGCAGGCCTACCACTGTTGTGTCGTCAGCAAATTTAATGATGGTGTTGGAGTCGTGTTTGGCCACACAGTCGTGGGTAAACAGGGAGTACAGGAGGGGACTAAGTACACGCCCCAGTGTTGAGGATCAGTGTGGCAGATGTGTTGTTGCCTACCCTTACCACCTGGGGACGGCCCGTCAGGATGTCTAGGATCCAGTTGCAGAGGAAGGTGTTTAGTCCAGGGTCCTTAGCTTAGTGATGAGCTTCGTGGGCACCATGGTGTGGAACGCTGAGCTGTACAATTAACCTCCCTGGGCAAGGTGGGACGCAACAGTCAACAGCCAGTGGAATCGTGTGGCGCGAAATACAAATACCTCATAAATGCTATAACTTCAACTTCTCAAACATATGACTATTTTACACCATTTTAAAGACAAGACTCTCATTAATCTAACCACACTGTCCGATTTCAAAAAGGCTTTACAACGAAAGCAAAACATTAGATTATGTCAGGAGAGTACCCTGCCAAAAATAATCACACAGCCATTTTCAAAGCATGCGTATATGTCACAAAAACCAAAACCACAGCTAAATGCAGCACTAACCTTTGATGATCTTCATCAGATGACACTCCTAGGACATTATGTTATATAATACATGCATGTTTTGTTCAATCAAGTTCATATTTATATTAAAACCAGCTTTTTACATTAGCATGTGATGTTCAGAACTAGCATACCCACCGCAAACTTCCAGTGAATTTACTAAATTACTCACGATTAACGTTCACAAAATACATAACAATTATTTTAAGAATTATAGAAAACAGAACTCCTTTATGCAATCGCGGTGTCAGATTTTAAAATAGCTTTTCGGCGAAAGCACATTTTGCAATATTCTGAGTAGATAGCCCGGCCATCACGGCTAGCTAATTTGACACCCATCAAGTTTAGCCCTCACCAAACTCAGATTTACTATAAAAAAAATTGGATTACCTTTGCTGTTCTTCGTCAGAATGCATTCCCAGGACTTCTACTTCAACTACAAATGTTATTTTGGTTCGAAATAATCCATAGTTATATTGAAATAGCTCCGTTTTGTTCGTGCATTGAGGTCAGTATCCGAAGGGTGACGCGCGAGCGCATTTCGTGACAAAAAGTTTCTAAATATTCCATTACTGTACTTCGAAGCATGTCAAGCGCTGTTTAAAATACATTTTTATGCGATTTTTCTCGTAAAATAGCGATAATATTCCAACCGGGCAACGTTGTATTCGTTCAAAGAGAGAAAGAAAAAATTGGAGTCCTCTCGTGGGAGTATTGTGGGAGTATTGTGTGTAGACTGATGAGGAAAAAATATAATTTAATCCATTTTAGAATAAGGCTGTAACATAACATTTTTTAAAAAGGGAAGTGGTCTGAATACTTTCTGAATGCCCTGTATATACAAAAGTGTGTGAAGTAGAATGGCCTTACTGAATTTCTCAGTGACTTTCCATGTGTAACCGTCATAGGATGCCATCTTTCGAACAAGTCGGTTTGTCAAATTTATGCCCTGCTAGAGCTTCCCTGGTTAACTGTAAGTGCTGTTATTGTGAAGTGGAGATCGTTGTGGAAGAACTAGTTCCAACTTCAAGTGGAAAGCCTTCCCAAAAGAGTGGAGGCAGTTACAGCAGCAAAGGGGGGTCCAACTCCATATTAATGCCCATGATTTTGGAATGAGATGTTCAACAAGCAGGTGTCCACATACTTTTAGTCATGTAGTGTAAATGATGAACTTGTTAATTGTATTGTATATATTGTATACATCCAATAATCTTTCAGCTATAAGATTTTGATGCTGCAGTTGGTTAAGTTAATTAAACAAAAATGTAGACTGTGTGGTTTTCTACATACTTTCTAGATTCATTACAGTATTTACGCATTTATAGGTTATCTATTTTTAGACTCTACTGTATATTCACCAAAGCAGCCTCAGTATGATGTAAGGCTCTGTAGCTGGATTTAAATGTATGTTAAACTAACTAATCCTGATGTACATACTATATTCAGACCTGCCAGACCACAACACACACACTGACCTGAAATTGTATATCGTTATTCAATGACAGCAATAGAAACCAATTCCAAAAAACTTAATGAGATGGTATCTTACCTACAGTGGGGGAAAAAAGTATTTGATCCCCTGCTGATTTTGTACGTTTGCCCACTGATAAAGAAAGGATCAGTCTATAATTTTAATGGTAGGTTTATTTGAACAGTGAGAGACAGAATAACAACAAAAAAATCCAGAAAAACGCATGTCAAAAATGTTATAAATTTATTTGCATTTTAATGAGGGAAATAAGTATTTGAACCCCTCTCAATCAGAAACATTTCTGGCTCCCAGGTGTCTTTTATACAGGTAACGAGCTGAGATTAGGAGCACACTCTTAAAGGGAGTGCTCCTAACCGCAGCTTGTTACCTGTAAAAAAGACACCTGTCCACAGAAGCAATCAATCAATCAGATTCCAAACTCTCCACCATGGCCAAGACCAAAGAGCTCTCCAAGGATGTCAGGGACAAGATTGTAGACCTACACAAGGCTGGAATGGGCTACAAGACCATCGCCAAGCAGCTTGGTGAGAAGGTGACAACATTTGGTGCGATTATTCGCAAATGGAAGAAACACAAAATAACTGACAATATCCCTCGGCCTGGGGCTCCATGCAAGATCTCACTTCGTGGGGTTGCAATGATCATGAGAACGGTGAGGAATCAGCCCAGAACTACACGGGAGGATCTTGTCGAGGATCTTGTCAATGATCTTAAACCTTATAATGCATGTAATGCTAATCTGTGGTCCAGGACCCTATAAATGTAGTGGGGGGGTCTTATAGCCCTTCCCCTTCTATTAATACAACATAAGCATAATCAATTATTATAATGCATCAATCATTTGGTGCAGCCCCTATCATGACCCATAAGGTGACCCCATCGTCCCCCCATTTGAGACTAATTAGTCTCACAGTTTCAATCGTAATATTCTCCTCTGAAATCAAACCGATTTGGCAAATCTTCCAGATCCATTTGATCCCAGGGATGGCCTGCTAAAGAGAGAAACAACTCCTGAGGTTCCTGGAATGCTGGTGGGGTGGGGTGAGTCTGTCTATATTTCCATTCCTCCTGAGTCCTGGGAAGAACCTCACGAGTTGGATAGACAATGGGATTAAGAGACACCAGAAATGCACCAGTCTCACCTTCAGCACGATTTGTATCAGCTTCCACCAGCACCATAACTCCAGCATGTTCAAGAGCAGTTACAGTCATGTTCTTACAAATATAAACAGTAGCCAAAATCACCAAACCTCCTACAAGTATAGGAGTAAACAATGAAAACAAAGTTAACATAACCCATTACATTTCCAAATGTACCACTAAACCAGTCACCAATTTTGTCAAAGACAGATTTTTCAGATTTTGAGAGAGTTTTACTAAGATCAGCGATCTTATCAATTATCGCAGTCATATTCTCAGAGGAGTCAGAGTTGGCTAAATCCTCAGATCGTTAAATTCATATGGGCCTGTAAAGAGTAGGTTAAATTGTTTACCCACTTTCCCAGGACAGCCACACCCCAGGAGGGTATGACTGACATACCAAAAATCTCACCCGGGTGTAGGACATGACCATAGGCTTCCTGATTGTCTGGGATGAGTCGTTTCGCGCGCTTCAGTTCTCCAGAGTTGGTTTGACCTGTCTCATTGAAAAGGTCGGTGACCGAAATTCTTAACATGTGTACATTTCTGTTCTCCCCAAATAACAACATCCCCTCCATCCAGGAGGAAAAGTTAGGCACCCCTTGTCACTGCATACCCACATCCACCCAAAAGGTGCTCCCATGCCTTCCTCTATCCTGGAGAGGTTTACACCTGTCACCTGTTGCTGTAAGTCTAACTGACTAAAATCCCCTTTAGCATAGTTTCTCCTATCACTATACTCTTCTCTCAGTTGACCCATATACACACGACAAGCTCTAGTATCTCCCATATCTTCCTTCCCATCATTACAAAGACACAAGGCAGGGGTTGACTTCGGGCTTTAGGAGGTCAGTGTGGGATTGATGCTCAAGCTTCCATTTCCTAACAATTCTATCCACGGGTGCCTGCTGGGATAATTACACCGCACAGAATGGGTAGTTCTTACCGTGAAGACTGACTCACCTCTCCCAAGGCGAGTTCTAGGCCATAGAGGGATCTGCCTGCTTCCTTCTACCACATTAGGTAAGTTTGATCCCTTCTTGTGACCACCCCAACATACATGTGTCCCATGATCCCCAGCTAACCTCTCAGTTCTTCTCCCAAAGAACAATTCTGTGGTCTCCCTTCACCTAGTAGGTTGTTTTTCATTACCTCTCTGCATAAAGTATAAAAACCCACATTCAAACTCCATCCTTATCATAGGCTCAACCTGACTCCTGAAAAGCTCAGAGGTTGATGTAGGCTTTCTAAATACTAAAACCTGGGTTCCTGGCCTCTTAGTCTGATTTCCAATTTTTCTCACCATTTGTATCCATTTGTTGTTTTCCTCAGATCCCCAGGGGGTCCCGTGGCTGCGCCAACAATTAGACCCATGGAAAGGATGATGGGGAAAACAAACCACCAGACCCGGTGTAGTCTCTGGTTCCTAGTTATAGAACCTGCATGTGAGTGTGAAACGATGTCTCATTCTTCTGCTCGTTAGCTAGAGCCTTCTTCTTCATCTTTCTTTCCAGCCTTTTGGTCTGGGCCTTCTGCTTCTGTCCTTTGGCTCGGACACTGTCCTTTAGCTCCTTCAGATGTTCTCGGGGCCCTGCTCTCCCTCCCTCCAGTCACTCATCCATGCCTTCCACTCTGGGAGGTGCTTGCAGTGGGAGAGATGATGCCAGCCGGACCTCTCCACCACTTGCAGGGCTTTTAGTGTCACCATGGTTACCTGGAATGGACCCATCCATCGTGGTTGGTTCCATTTTCATTTGTGGACTCTGAGTTTCACACAGTCTCCAACATTTATGGGAAGCTCGTCAGGGTGTTCACCTGGGGGAACCTCGTTTGCTTTCCTGTGGGCAGAGTGAAGAGACATGACATTAGAGGTTAGTTCTTTCATGTACTCAATGTGATCACACTGTGCCTCAGTTATGTCTATCTGTCGGTCAGTCATTAGTCGAACACCTGGTGTGTCTGTCCTGTTAACCTGTTTAGGATAGGGGGCAGTATTTTCACGGCCAGATAAAAAACCGTACCCAATTTAATCTGGTTATTACTCCTGCCTAGAAACTAGAATATGCATATAATTGTTTGATTTGGATAGAAAACACCCTAAAGTTTCTAAAACTGTTTGAATGGTGTCTGTGAGTATAACAGAACTCATATGGCAGGCCAAAACCTGAGAAGATTGCATACAGGAAGTGCCCTCTCTGACCATTTCTTGGCCTTCTATAGCCTCTTTATGGAAAATAGAGGATCTCTGCTGTAACGTGACATTTTCTAAGGCTCCTTCCTATAGGCTCTCAGAAGGCGCCAGAACGTTGAATGATGACTCTGCAGTCCCTGGCTGAAAAACAGTAGTGCATTTGGATAGTGGTCGATCTGAGAACAATGAAACAGGCACGCACGTGTACGTGAAGAGTCCATTTTAAATTTTCAGTCTTTGAACGAAAACGACGTCTCCCGGTCGGAATATTATCGCTATTTTACGAGATAAATCGCATAAAAATTGATTTTAACTTATTTGGGCTAGGGGGCAGTATTTTCACATCCGGATAAAAAACGTACCCAATTTAATCTGGTTACGACTCCTGCCCAGTAACTAGAATATGCATATAATTATTGGCTTTGGATAGAAAACACCCTAAAGTTTCTAAAACTGTTTGAATGGTGTCTGTGAGTATAACAGAACTCCTATGGCAGGCAAAAACCTGAGAAAATTTCATGCAGGAAGTGGCCTGTCTGACAAGGTGTTGTTGTTCTTGCTTCTGTTTATTGAAGAGTCAGGATCTTAGCTGTAACGTGACACTTCCTACGGCTCCAATAGGCTCTCAGAGCCCGGGAAAAACCTGAACGATGACGAGGCAGCCTCAGGCTGAAACACATTATCGCCTTTTCCAAGTGGCCCATCAGAGGACAACGGAATTAGGCGCGTGCCCGAGTCGACCCCGTGCAGTATTTTCCTTCGGCTGTTTAGCCAATTGCAGATTCCCGGTCGGAATATTATCGCTTTTTTACGAGAATAATGGCATAAAAATTGATTTTAAACAGCGGTTGACATGCTTCGAAGTACGGTAATTAAATATTTAGAAATCTTTTGTCACGAAATGCGCCGTGCGCGCGACCGTTATTTACCATTGGGCTAGTGTCTAGAACGCACGAACAAAACGTCGCTGATGGAACATAACTATGGATTATTTGGGACCAAACCTACATTTGTTATTGAAGTAGAAGTCCTGGGAGTGCATTCTGACGAAGAACAGGAAAGGTAAGACCATTTTTGTTATAGTAAATGTGATTTTGGTGAAGGCTAAACTTGCCGGGGGTCTAAATAGCTAGCCCTGTGATGCCGGGCTATCTACTCAGAATATTGCAAAATGTGCTTCATCCGAAAAGCTATTTTAAAATCGGACATATCGAGTGCATAGAGGAGTAATGTATCTATAATTCTTAAAATAATTGTTATGCTTTTTGTGAACGTTTATCGTGAGTAATTTAGTAAATTGTTAGTAAATTCCCCGGAAGTTTGCGGGGGGTATGCTTTTTCTGAACGTCACATGCTAATGCAAAAAGCTGGTTTTTGATATAAATATGAACTTGATTGAACAAAACATGCATGTATTGTATAACATAATGTCCTAGGTGTGTCATCTGATGAAGATCATCAAAGGTTAGTGCTGCATTTAGCTGTCTTCTGGGTTTTTGTGACATTATATGCTAGCTTGAAAAATGGGTGTCTGATTATTTCTGGCTGTGTACTCTGCTGACATAATCTAATGTTTTGCTTTCGCTGTAAAGCCTTTTTGAAATCGGACAGTGTGGTTAGATTAACGAGTGTCTTGTCTTTAAATAGCTGTAAAATAGTCATATGTTTGAGAAATTGAAGTAATAGCATTTCAAAGGTTTTGAAAATCGCGCCACAGGATTCAACTTGCTGTTACGTAGGTGGGACGAATTCGTCCCGCCGGTCCCATAGAGGTTAACCTGTTGGGGCTAGGGTGCAGTATTTGCACGGCCGGAAAAAAACGTACCCAAATTAAACTGGTTACTACTCTTGTCCAGAAATTACAATATACATATAATTAGTAGATGTGGATAGAAAACACTCTAAAGTTTCTAAAACTGTTTGAATGGTGTCTGTGAGTATAACAAAACTCATATCGCAGGCCAAAACCTGAGAAGATTCCATACAGGAAGTGCCCTGTCTGACAATTTGTTGTCCTTCTGTTGCATCTCTATCAAAAATACAGCATCTGTGCTGTAAAGTGCCATTTTCTAAGGCTTCCATTGGCTCTCTAAAGCCGCCAGAAAGTGGAATGGGGTGTCTGCTGTTTCTGGGCAAAGAACAGCAGCAGAATTTGAAAGTGGTCAGCCTGGGGACAGTGAGACTGAGATGCGCATTCACGAGACTACTCCTTTTTTTTCTTTCAGCCTTTGAATGAATACAACGTCGCCCGGTTGGAATATTATCGCTATTTTACGAGAAAAGTAGCATAAAAATTGATTTTAAACAGCGTTTGACATGCGTCTAAGTACGGTAATGGAATATTTTGACATTTTTTGTCACGAAATGCGCTCGCCCTTCGGATAGTGACCTGAACGCACGAACAAAACGCAGCTATTTGAATATAACTATGGATTATTTGGAACCAAAACAACATTTGTTGTTGAAGTAGAAGACCTGGGAGTGCATTCTGACGAAGAACAGCAAAGGTTAATCCAATTTTTCTGATAGTAATTCTGAGTTTAGTGAGCCCCGTGATGGCCGAGCTATGTACTCAGAATATTGCAAAATGTGTTTTCGCCGAAAAGCTATTTTAAAATCTGACACCGCGTTTGCATTAAGCAGTTCTGTATCTATAATTCTTAAAATAATTTTTATATATTTTGTCAACGTTTATCGTGAGTAATTTAGTAAATTCACCGGAAGTTTTCGGTGGGTATGCTAGTTCTGAACATCACATGCTAATGTAAAAAGCTGTTTTTTTGATATAAATATGAACTTGATTGAACAAAACGTGCGTGTATTGTATAACATAATGTCCTATGAGTGTCATCTGATGAAGATCATCAAAAGTTAGTGTTACATTTAGCTGTGGTTTTGGTTTTTGTGACATATATGCTTGCTTTGAAAATGTCTATGTGATTATTTTTGGCAGGGTACTCTCCTGACATAATCTAATGTTTTGCTTTCGCTGTAAAGCCTTTTTGAAATCGGACAATGTGGTTAGATTAACGAGAGTCTTGTCTTTAAAATGGTGTAAAATAGTCATACGCTTGAGAAATTTAAGTTATAGCATTTTTGAGGTATTTGTATTTCGCGCCACGCGATTCCACTGGCTGTTGACTAGGGTGGGATGCAAACGTCCCACCTAGCCCATAGAAGTTAAAAGCCCAATGAATACTGGCCTTTGTGTCATGATTTAACTCCCACCACTTGTGGGACATTTATTTTGAAGGCACGTATAATTAACAACTGCACGAGGACAGACAGTGACTGACAGGCTGACACACACGTCACAGTTAAGTTGAATAACAAATACGTTTTAAGAAAGTTTACAATCGCACATTTTTTATGTGATCTGTTCATGATTCCGGGGGCCGTATTGAATCAGGTCATGGGCCGCATACGGCCCCCGGGCCGGCCTTTGCCCAGCCTGCCCTAGAGTGACACTACTCTGGAGTTATCATGACCGAAATCGGGGATAACACTATATATAAGGTAAATGACGGGACAGGCCATGGTTAGAGTAAAATTAAGTTCAACAGCAGCTTGTTTCCATTCAGGCTACAGTAAATAGCTGGGGGGCCTTAACAGTACAGTAACCCTATTATACTGTATTTGCATCTCAAACCAAATACCACGGTAGTCTTCCTGTGTGTATTCTGTGGCTGCTTTACTTCTTCCTCTCTTTTTCCCTATCTCCCACCTGTGGAGCCTGTGACCATGCATTGATTCTCATGAGACAACGTAGCGCCAGTAAATCCGTCTGCCATGTTTGCTGATAAGCTGAAGCATTCTCCCGTGTGCTTTTGAACAGTAAGGAATGCCAGAACCAACTCAAACCCCAGTTAAGGTTGGCTGCTCTGTTGACGTTCCCCTCTTTTGAAAGCCAATTTAATTTGAATCAAATTAATTATCTCCCTTGCTTGTGGTAGAGAGAGGTGGAGATCACCCCCCCCCCCTCTCAGGAGAAAATATTTGGTAATCAATTTGTGAAGGTTTATCAATATTAATCGATAGTATACTTAAAAAATAAATACATATCTTAAACAAAGGACAAATAGCTTTCAAATTGCATTCCTGTCCCTTCTTACAGCTTAAAACATAAAAAAGAATGACTATCAGTTCACTCTCCTATCCCTGTTGATTCATATGGTTAGATTTTTGTTTAGCTTTTATTCAATTCAAGTCATAAAAGCCATATTCCCTCCAAAGTTGCCCTCCAAAACAAGACAGCTGGATGACTTGGAGGGGGTTGGGGAATGACAAAAGCACTGGTAGTAATATGTATAGAAACTATCTACACAGAGTGCAAGATATTACATTCCATTTGGTCTACTCTCAACCCCAGAAATACATGTTTTTAGTCAGTCTAAATCTTTAGACAATGATCAGTTGCATTGCTCAGATAGTGATAGGGTGCTGTGACGAGGGAGAAATGTGACAGGGACCTTCACACCACAACCACAGAGAAACACACATATAATAGGCTCTGTTGTGGTACCAGTGGGTGACAGACCTGTGTGATTATAAGTCAGGTTGTGGTCAAGTGCTTCAGTTGTGTTAAAAGTAAAGTACACAGAGAAGTAGATACAGTGTAACTGGTTTAATGCGTAGCTTTTCCCTTCGTATGAAATTATGGGAACCAAGACCAACTTAAATCAAATCATTCATATTACCAAAGAGCAGCCTCTCTGGGAGCACCAATAACTTCAGAACAAAGTTTACTACAAATACAAAGTTGCCAACATCTTTGCAATTGATACAAACAAACGACGTATAAAAAAGATGCTTCAAATTAAAATGGAGATGACTGCATTAAAACATACAGTGCATTTGGAAAGTATTCAGACACCTTCACTTTTTCCACATTTTGTGACGTTACAGCCTTATTCGAAAATTGATTAAATTGTTTTTTTCCTCATCAATCCACACACAATACACCATAATGACAAAGCAAAAACTGGTATTTAGATATTTTTGCAAATGTATTAGAAATAAGAAACTGAAATAACACATTTACATAAGTATTCAGACCCTTTACTCAGTACTTTGTCGAAGCGCCTTGGACAGCGATTACAGCCTCAAGACATTCAGAGACGCTTGGCATTGCGCATGGTGATCTTAGGCTTGTATGCGGCTGCTCGGCCATGGAAATCCATTTCATGAAGCTCCCTATGAACACTTATAGTGCTGACGTTGCTTCCAGAGGCAGTTTGGAACTCGGTAGTGAGTGTTGCAACTGAGGAGAGATGATTTTTTACACGTTACGCGCTTCAACACTGCAGTCCCATTTTGTGAGCTTGTGTGTCCTACCACTATGCGGCTGAGCCGTTATTGCTCCTAGACATTTCCACTTCACAATAACAGCACTTACAGTTGACCGGGGCAGCTCTAGCAGGGCGGAAATGTGACAAATTTACTTCTTGGAAAGGAGGCATCCTCTGACAGTGCCACGTTGAAAGTCACTGAACACGTCAGTAAGGCCATTCTACTGCCAATGTTTGTCTATAGAGATTGCATGTCTGTGTGCTTGATTGCATACAACGGGTGTGGCTGAAATAGCGGAATCCATTCACTTGAAGGGGTGTCCACATACTTTTGTAAAAATGGTGTACTTGTACGGGGAGGAAATCAAATCAAATCAAATATATTTATATAGCCCTTCTTACATCAGCTGATATCTCAAAGTGCTGTATTGAAACCCAGCCTAAAACCCCAAACAACAAGCAATGCAGGTGTAGAAGCACGGTGGCTAGGAAAAACTCCCTAGAAAGGCCAAAACCTAGGAAGAAACCTAGAAAGGAACCAGGCTATGAAGGGTGGCCAGTCCTCTTCTGGCTGTGCCGGGTAGAGATTATAACATAACATGGCCAAGATGTTGCCAGCACCATGCTTCACCATAGGAATGGTGACAGGGTTCCTCCAGACGTGACGCTTGGTATTGAGGTTTCATCAGACCAGAGAATATTGTTTCTCATGGTCTGAGAGTCCTTTAGGTGCCTTTTGGCAAACTCCAAGCAGGCTGTCATGTGCCTTTTACTGCAGAGAAAAGTGGCTTCCGTCTGGCCACTCTACCATAAATACTTGATTGGTGGAATGCTGCAAAGATTGTTGTCCTTTTGGAAGGTTCTCCCATCTCCACAGAGGAAGTCTGGAGCTATGACAGAGTGACCATCAATTTCTTTGTCACCTCCCTAACCAAGTTCCTTCTCCCCCGAATGGCCAGTTTGGCCTGGTAGCCAGGTCTAGGATGAGTCTTTGTGGTTCCAAACTTCTTCCATTTAGTAATGATGGAGGTCAATGTGTTCTTGTGTTCTCTTTTTAACGTCTCTGGGCTAGGTGGGACGTTTGCGTCCCACCCTAGTCAACAGCCAGTGGAATCCCGTGGCGCAATATTCAAATACCTTAGAAATGCTATTACGTCAATTTCTCAAACATATTACTATTTTACACCATTTTAAAGACAAGACTCTTGTTAATCTAACCACACTGTCCGATTTCAAAAAGGCTTTACAACGAAAGCAAAACATTAGATTATGTCAGCAGAGTACCCAGCCAGAAATAATCAGACACCCATTTTTCAAGCTAGCATATAATGTCACAAAAACCAAAACCACAGCTAAATGCAGCACTAACCTTTGATGATCTTCATCAGATGACACTCCTAGGACATTATGTTATACAATACATGAATGTTTTGTTCAATCAAGTTCATATTTATATCAAAAACCAGCTTTTTACATTAGCATGTGACTAGCATGTGACTAGCATTCCCACCGAACACTTCCGGTGAATTTACTAAATTACTCACGATAAACGTTCACAAAAAACATAACAATTATTTTAAGAATTATAGATACAGAACTCCTTTATGCAATCGCGGTGTCCGATTTTAAAATAGCTTTTCGGTGAAAGCACATTTTGCAATATTCTGAGTAGATAGCCCGGCCATCACAGGCTAGCTATTTTGACACCCACCAAGTTTGGTACTCACCAAACTAAGATTTACTATAAGAAAAATGTTATTACCTTTGCTGTTCTTCGTCAGAATGCACTCCCAGGACTTCTACTTCAATAACAAATGTTGGTTTGGTTCCAAATAATCCATAGTTATATCCAAATAGCGGCGTTTTGTTTGTGCGTTCAAGACAGTATCCGAAGGGTAACAAAGGGTGACACGCCCGGCGCGTTTCGTGACAAAAAAATTCAAAATATTCCATTACCGTACTTCGAAGCATGTCAAACGCTTTTAAAATAAATTTTAATGTGATTTTTCTCGTAAAATAGCGATAATATTCCGACCGGGAGTCGTTGTTTTGGTTCAAAGACTGAGAAAGTAAAATGGACTCTTCACGTTCACGCGCGCACCCATCTCATTGTTCTCAGATCGACCACTTACCAAATGCGCTACTGTTTTTCAGCCAGTAACTGTAGAGACATCATTCAACGTTCTGGCGCCTTCTGAGAGCCTATGGGAGCCTTAGAGAATGTCAAGTTACAGCAGAGATCCTTTGTTTTGGATAGAGATGACAAAGAAGGCCAAGAAATGGTCAGAGAGGACGCTTCCTGCTTGGAATCTTCTCAGGTTTTGGCCTGCCATATGAGTTCTGTTATACTCACAGACACCATTCAAACAGTTTTAGAAACTAGGGTGTTTTCTATCCAAATCAAATTATATGCATATTCTAGTTTCTGGGCAGGAGTAGTAACCAGATTAAATCAGGTACGTTTTTTATCCGGCCGTGCAAATACTGCCCCCTATCCCCAACAGGTTAATCCATTTTAGAATAAGGCTGTAACGTAACAAATGTGGATAAAGTCAAGGGGTCTGAATACTTTCCGTATGCACTGTAAATACACAAAGTGCACACACACAAGATTGGACATACACACACACACACACACACACAGAGAGTGGCAAATAAATATACACAGTGTTTAATATACACATGCAAAGTGTCATACTCACACAAGGACAGTGTTTAAAGATACTGCATTCACAAGCCAGTGAGAATACTGTGAACACAGACTCATATGAGAAGATGAGTAAACTCTACAACAGAGAAAATCTGGTTCGCTGTTTGAAGCATGGGAACTGTCAAACCTTTGTTTTGTAATCAATGATCACATTGTGCTAAGAATGAGGATATTTTACAATACTTACACACTCAAACACACCTCTGACTACTCACTAAATTGGCAAAAGCATCCTCTCTGTTCTCTGAAACTGTGCTGTGTGCTGAACTGCAGGTGTAAACTGGAACTGCAATAATGCAACCCAAGCAAGAACACAAGTGATGATGATGGATGGAGGTCAGATGGAGGTGCCCTCCCTGGGGACCTGCTTAGGTCATGGTAAGTGTGTCAAATGAAATTGTATTTGTCACATGCACCAAATACAACAAGTGTAGACTTCACCATGAAATGCTTACTTACGAGCCCTTTCCCAACAATGCAAAGTTAAAAAGTAAGAACATTTGCACCAAAACAAAAGCTATATACAAGGAGTAAAGTACGGAGTCAATATTCTGGGGGATTGAGGTAATATGGACATGTAGGTTGGGTTAAAAGTGACTAGTTAATCAGGATTGTGTGTGTGTGTCGTCAATATGCATGTGTTTTGTGTGTGTGAGCGTGTGTGTGTGTGTGTGTGTATGTGTGTGTTGGAGTGTCAGTGTAGTATGTGTGAGTGTGTGGGTAGAGTCCAGTGAGTGTGCATAGTGCAGTGCAAGAGAATCAGTGCAACAACAAAAAATTGTGCATCAATACAAATAGTCCGGGTAGCCATTTGATCAACTGTTCAGCAGTCTTATGGCTAGAAGCTGTTCAGGAGACTTTTGGTCCCAGACTTGACGCTCTGGTACAGTTTTGCCATGCGGTAGCAGAGAGAAGTCTATGACTTGGGTGGCTGGAGTCTGACAATTTATAGAGCCTTCCTCTGACACGCCAAGTATAGAGGTCCTGGATGGCGGGTAGCTCGGCCCCAGTGATGTACTGGGCCGTACGCACAACCCTCTGTAGTGTCTTGCGGGCGGATACCAAGCAGTTGCCATACCAAGCGGTGATACAGCCAGTCAAGATACTCTCAATGATGCAGCTGTAGAACTTTTTGAGGATCTGAGGGCCCATGTCAAATCTTTTAAGCCTCCTGAGGGGGAAAAGGCATTGTAGTGCCCTCTTCACGACTGTGTTGGTGTGTTTGGACCATGATAGGTCCAAAGGGATGTGGACACCGAGGAAGTGAAGCTCTCAACTCGCTCCACTACAGCCTCGTCGATGTGAATGCTCGGCCCTCTGTTTCCTGTAGTCCCCGTTCAGCTCTTTTGCATTGATGATGTAGAGGGAGAGTTTGTTGTACTGGCACCAACTGCCAGGTCTCTGACCTCCTCCCGTAGGCTGTCTCATCATTGTCGGTGATCAGGCCTAGCACTGTCGTGTCGTTGGCAAAATTAATAATGGGGTTGGAGTCGTGTGACGGCCCCGCAGTCGTGTGTGAACAGGGTGTACAAGAGGGGACTAAGCACGTTCCCCTGAGGGGCCCCTGTGTTGAGGGTCAGTGTGATGGATGTGTTGTTTCCTACCCTCACCACCTGGGGGCGGCTCGTCAGGAATTCCAGGATCCAGTTGCAGAGGGAGGTGTTTAATCCTTACATTAATCATTACCTTAGTGATGAGCTTGGAGGGCACAATGGTGTTGAATGCTGAGCTGTAGTCAATGAACAGCATTCTCACGGTGTTCCTTTTGTCCAGGTGGGAAAGGGCTGTGTGGAGTGCAACAGAGATTGCGTCACATTTGGATCTGTTGGGGTGGTATGAGAATTGGAGTGGGTCCAGGGTGTCTGGGGTTATGATGTTGATGTGAGCCATGACCAGCATTTCAAAGCATTTCATGGCTACATATGTGAGTGCTACGGAGCGATAAACATTCAGACAGGTTACCTGGCGTTCTTGAGCACTGGGACTATGGTGGTCTGCTTGAAACATGTAGGTATTACAGACTGGGTCAGGACGGGGTTGAAAATGTCAGTGAAGACACTTGCCAGCTGGCAGCGCATGCTCTGAGTATGCGTCCTGGTAATCCATCTGGCCATGCTGCCTTGTGAATGTTAACCTGTTTAAATGTCTTACTCACATCGGCTACGGAGAGAGTGATCACACAGTCATCCGGAACAGCTAGTCCTCTCCATGCATGGTTCAGTATGGCTTACCTCGAAGCCAGTATAGAAGGCATTTAACTCGTCTGATAGGCTTGTGTCACTGGGCTGCTCGTGGTTGGGTTTCCTTTTCTAATCAGTGATTTGCAAGCCCTGCCAAATCTGATAAACATCAAATAATTGTATTCAATCTTTGTCCTGTATTGATGCTTTGCCTGCTTGGTGGTTCATGGGAGGCCTTAGAGGGATTTCTTATAAGCATCCAGATCAGTGTCCCGCTGCTTGAAAGAGGCTGTCACGATTTCCTGCTCGGGTGGCGCTCGGCGGTCGTCGTCACCGTTCTATTAGCTGCCACTGATTCCCTTTTTTGTTTTCCCCCTTTTTTTGATTGTGTGCACCTGTTCTTAGTGGGGGTGATTAGCGGGGCTATTAGTATTAGCTGGTCCGCCTTCTCATTGTGCGGGATTGTCATTCCTGTTTGTGCTTGTGTTTACGCTTGTGCATTTGTTTTTGCGCCGCATGTGATTTCCCCTGTGTTTGGGGCACTTTATTTTGTGTGCGTGTTATTCGCTGTTTGGGGTGGCTTGTGTGTGCTCACCTGTTTGACCCATTAAAAAGCCACTACCCTGTGCTCGCTGCTTCCTGCGTTTGATTCCTCACTCACGACGCCCGAGCCTTACAGCGGCACCTCTTACCTTTAGCTCAGTCGGATGTTGCCTGTAATCCATGACTTCTGGTTGGGATATGTACGTATGGTCACTGTGGGATTTATTGATTTTATGGATACACGTGTACTGTACAGTGTGTGTAATCATACGTTTGTGTGCAAGATGCAAAATGTGCAAATGAATGCATATTCATATCAATAGTGCCCATGACTAAGTTTAGCCACTAATATATTCATATTGTCGTTGACTCTATTACCCTCCGCCTCTGTTTCCTTGAGATGCTGGTCCTTTGAATTGCTCCGGGGCAAAAAAGCTCTCTCCTCACAGAGACAATGGTGTCTGAGGCCTTGTCATAACTCAAATCAGAAGAAGGCCTTTCCCTGCTTTTCCACACACGCAGAAATGCATGCAGACACACACACCATAGGCCGTATAAAACACACACATGCCGAGAGAAACAGAAGCATGCACACACACACACACATACATACAGTATCAGTCAAAAGTTGACACACCTACTCATTCAATTTTTTGTAACTATTTTGTACAGTGTAGAATAATAGTGAAGACATCAAATCAATGAAAAAACACATATAGAATCATGTAGTAACCAAAAAAAGTGTTAAACAAATCAAAATATATTTTATATTTTAGGTTCTTCAAAGCCACCCTTTGCCTTGATGACAGCTTTGCACACTCTTGGCATTCTCTCAACCAGCTTCATGAAGTAGTCACCTGGAATTCATTTCAATTAAGAGATGTGCCTTGTTAAAACTTAATTTGTGGAATTTATTTTCTTCTTAACTCTTGAAGCGCTGATCCCGTAATCGGGATCAACATCCAGCGAAAAATCAGAGCGCCATATTCATAACCAAATCTAATAATTTCTGTTTCTCAAACATAGGACTATTTTACACCGTTTTATAGATACACTTCTCCTGAATCGAACCACGTTGTCCGATTTCAAAAAGGCTTTACAGGGAAAGCAAAACATTACAATATGTTAGGAGAGTACATCGTCAAAATAGCCACACCGCCATTTTCCGACCAACCACATGCATCACAAATAACCAAAACACAGCTAAATGAAGCACTAACCTTTGACAATCTTCATCAGATGACACTCCTAGGACATCATGTTACACAATACATGCATTCTTTTGTTCGATAAAGTTCATATTTATATATAAAAACAGCATTTTACATCGGCACGTGAAGTTTGGAAAATATTTTCCCTCAAATGCATCCGGTGAATCAGCGCTACAATTTACTAAATTACTATTCAAAAACATTTTTTAAATTTAATATTGTCATTCAAAGAATTATAGATTAACATCTCGTGAATGCAACCGCATTGCCAGATTTAAAAATAACTTTACTGGGAAATCACACTTTGCAATAAACGAGGAGCTATGCTCAGAAAAATAGGCTATGCAATACAGGTTAGCGCCATCTTGGAACCATCTAAAATAAAATATACTATTGTAAATATTCCCTTACCTTTGATTATCTTCATCAGAAGGCACTTCCAGGATTCCCAGGTCCACAACAAATGTAGTTTTGTTTGAAAAAGTTAATAATTTCTGTCCCAATAGCTCCTTCTTGTTAGCGCGTTCCGAAGGCTATTCAAAATGTACTGAAGCGCGCAGGACTTGTCGTCATGAATGTGCAAAAAATATATATTTACGTTCGTTCAAACATGTCAAACGTTGTATAACATAAATCTTTAGGGCATTTTTCAATCAGAGCTTCAATAATATTCAAGGCGGACGATTGCATTGTCTTACTAAACATTTCGGAACGAAAGGGTACCCATGGACGCCCGCGTCATAGTAGTAATGGCCCTCCCCCTATGACCAAATTTCCAGGCCTCTCTTTCGGTCAGTTTCTACCGGAGAAGACTCAAACCACTTTGTAAAGACTGTTGACATCTAGTGGAATCCTTAGGAAGTGCTCAATGAATCCTAACTCACGGTGTGTTTCATAGGCAAAGACTTGAAAGTGATTCCACAAATCAGATTTCCACTTCCTGTTAGGATCTGTCTCGGGTTTTTGACTGCCATATGAGTTCTGTTATACTCACAGACACCATTCAAACAGTTTTAGAAACTTTAGAGTGTTTTCTATCCAAATCTACTAATTATATGCATATCCTAGCTTCTGAGTTTGAGTAGGAGGCCGTTTAAAATGGGCATGTATTTTTTTCCAAATTCTCTGTAGCGCCCCCTATCCTTAACGTGCGTCAAGAGGTTAAAAATTGTTAGCCAATCAGTTGTGTTGTGACAAGGTAGGGGTGCTATACAGAAGATAGCCCTATTTGGTTAAATACCAAGTCCATATTAGAGGCAGAACAACACATTTTTACCTTGTCAGCTCAGGGATTCAATCTAGCAACCTTTCGGTTACTGGCCCAACACTCTAACCATTAGGCTACAAGCCACCCTTACCACTAGGCTACCTGTTCAGAGGAGACTGCGTGAATCAGGCCTTCATGTTCAATTGCTGAAAAGAAAACACTACTAAAGGACAACAATCATAAGATGAGACTTGCTTGGGCCAAGAAACACGAGCAATGGACATTAGACCGGTGGAAATCTGTCCTTTGGTCTGATGAGTCCAAATGTGAGATTTTTGGTTCCAACCGCCGTGTCTTTGTGAGACGCAGAGTAGGTATACGGATGATCTCCGCATGTGTGGCTCCCATCGTGAAGCATGGAGGAGGAGGTTACATGGTGTGGGGGTGCATTGCTGGTGACACTGTCAGCGATTTATTTAGAATTTAATAAGGCACACTTAAAACCTCTTACATCTAGACGTTCCGCTAGCGGAACACCTGCTCCAATATCCAATGATGGGCGTGGCGCGAAATACAAAGTCCTCGAAAATCCGAAAACTTCCATTTTTCAAACATATGACTATTTTACACCATTTTAAAGACAAGACTGATGATGATCTTCATCAGATGACACTCCTAGGACATTATGTTATACAATACATGCATGTTTTGTTCAATCAAGTTCATATTTATATCAAAAAACAGCTTTTTACATTAGCATGTGACGTTCAGAACTAGCATTCCCACCGAACACTTCCGGTGAATTTACTAAATTACTCACGATAAAGGTTCACAAAAAACATAACAATTGTAGAAAAAGCCCATGGAGTTGGTGGAATAATCCTTTAATTCATTGCCACTTACTCAGCTGGGCCAGGGGCGCTTTAATTAGGTCAGGTGGAAATGTCCAACAGAACTCCACTCCATAAAAGGAGGAAATCACCATCGCCTGATCGCGCTGCTTTCTCTTCCTTCACTCTGTCTAATCCAGAAGTTCTGTGCGTCCATGAATCCACGTAAGTCCACTGACTCTGTTACCTTTCATCTGAACTTTCATCTGAACTTTCATCTGAACTTTCATCTGAACTTTCATCTGAACTTTCATCTGAACTTTCATCTGAACTTTCATCTGAACTTTCATCTGAACTTTCATCTGAACTTTCATCTGAACTTTCATCTGAACTTTCATCTGAACTTTCATCTGAACTTTCATCTGAACTTTCATCTGAACTATCTGTTGCGATCGGGAGAGTGGGCCATCAGTTGTTGTTTGAAGTTATTATCGCGTGGCTTGGAGCGCACGCTTCAAACATTTTGTCTAGTGTGAATGGTCAATGATTCCGGCCCTACGGATCATAATAGGACAATTATGCAATTGGTATAGTTAATATGGAATGAAATTCCGTGTACACATGAAGACACTTGAAAGGGTGAAATAAGAAAGCAATTGTTTGTTGAACTGATCGGCTCTGATATCCAACTAATGGCGATTATAGATTGAATAACCGATCACTGTTTATATTCTTTCATGATTTATGATAAATAGTTACAAGCCTAAATTACTCACCGACGATTCCTATTGACTTATTAATGAACTGGATTGTTGAATTCCCTAAATGATGTTAACAATTAATGATTGTTATGATTAGATCTTTGTGATGATGGATTTGATTGGATACACGTTATTCTGTTTCCTTTGTTATGCAACACAGACTACTCAGTAAATATACCACTTTATGGTTAACCTGTTACATCTAGGGGGCAGTAATTTCACGGCTGGATAAAAAACGTACCCGATTTAATCTGATTATTAGTCCTGCCCAGAAACTGGAATATGCATATAATTATTAGCTTTGGAGAGAAAACACTCCAAAGTTTCTGAAACTGTTTGAATGGTGTCTGTGAGTATAACAGAACTCCTATGGCAGGCAAAAACCTGAGATGCTTCTGTTCAGGAAGTACCCTGTCTGAACATTTCTTGCCCTTCTTTATTATCTCTGTCGTTTACAAAGGATCTCTGCTCTTACGTGACACTTGTCACGTCAACAATGGAGTCTCACAGCCCGGGAAAAACAGGAATGATGTCATTCAAAGCCCTGGCTGAAGCACACGAGAGCAAATGCTGAGTGGTCAGTCAATGGACTAAGCCTTAGGCGCGTGACACGCCCCGCCCCCGGCTTTTGGTTTTTTCCTCAGTTTACAGACAGGCAGATTCCCGGTCGGAATATTATCGCTTCTCTACGAGATAAATTGCATAAATATTGGTTTTAAACAGCGGTTGACATGCTTCGAAGTACGGTAATGGAATATTTCGAAATTTTTTGTCATATTTTGCGTCATGCTCGTGGCCGAGATTTAGCGTTGGGATAGTGTCTAGAACGCACGAACAAAACGTCGCTGTTTGGATATAACGATGGATTATTTGGGACCAAACCTACATTTGTTATTGAAGTAGAAGTCCTGGCAGTGTATTCTGATGAAGAACAAGCAAGGTAAGAACATTTTTCTTATAGGAAATGTGATTTTGGTGAAGGCTACACTGGGTGGGTGTCTAAATAGCTAGCCCTGTAACGCCGGGCTATGTACTTACATTATTGCAAAATGTGCTTCATCCGAAAAGCTATTTTAAAATCGGACATATCGAGTGCATAGAGGAGTTCTGTATCTATAATTCTTAAAATAATTGTTATGCTTTTTGTGAACGTTTATCGTGAGTAATTTAGTAAAATCACCGGAAGTGTTCGGTGGGAATGCTAGTTCTGAACGTCACATGCTAATGTAAAAAGCTGGTTTTTGATATAAATATGAACTTGATTGAACAGACATGCATGTATTGTATAACACAATGTCCTAGGTGTGTCATCTGATGAAGATCATCAAAGGTTAGTGCTGCATTTAGATATGGTTTGGGTTTATGTGACATGATATGCTAGCTTGAAAAATGGCTGTGTGATTATTCCTGGCTGGGTACTCTGCTGACATAATCTAATGTTTTGCTTTCGCTGTAAAGCCTTTTTGAAATCGGACAGTTTGGTTAGATAAAGGAGAGTCTTGTCTTTAAATAGCTGTAACATAGTCATATGTTTGAAAAGTGTAAGTTTTCGGATTTAGAGGAGTTTGAATTTCGCGCCCCGCCCATCATTGGATATTGGAGCAGACGTTCCGCTAGCGGAACGTGTAGATGTAAGAAGTTAAAGGAATTCCTGCCTCAGTCTCATCCATTCCTCTGTCACCTGACCCGTGACCACCTGTTCACCCTCACTGTCAGTCATCCTACCTGTCCAGCTACCCACACAGATTCCACGAATCTTTCAATGGTCCTTTGAGCCGGATGATGACGGAACCAAAGACAGGTGGAAAGGAAATGAAGGAGGAGAATGAGGAATTGTCTCCACTGGAAGGAGGGAGAAAGGAAGAGAGAGCAGCGGAGGAAAAGGTCCAGGAGCTAAGCCTAAAGTAAAAAAGGCTTCATCCTCAACCACCAGTAGTACCAGGAGAACCAGGCAAGCACCTGGTTATCTTAAGGATTATGTGGTTGAGTTTCCCACATCCAAGGGCAAGCCCACCAGAGCTCAAATTGGTGATGGATCAGCTGTACGTTTCAGCCATCAACCATCCCCTCTGGACCAAGGACCAGAAACTGCTTTGGGACGGGAAAGTGGTCTACAGGAAGAACCTATGGAGGAGGTAACTCCCACCGCACAGGTCGACCAGCTTCCTGAGACCGGCTCCGCTCACCCCTTAACTGAAGGGAAATCGTCGAGGCACTCTAGACGGAGTGAGAGTTCAACCAGTGGATACCCCTTTGGATGTGGCCATAGCAGCCGCCATTCACTAGCCCTCAGCGGATCACAGACCGCTGTCCTACAAGAGAGGATGAAACTATTAGCGTTGGAGGAAATTGAGCGTCAGATTGAGGAGGAACGACAGGCTGACGAACGATGTCACCTATTGGATGTGCAAGCCCGTAGAGCTCTACAGGAAAGGGAATTCATTGCCAAGGACCTGGCAGAGCAGCGACGGCACCGTCAAGCAAGAAGGGAATTGGAGGAGGCACGGATGGTCTCATCCTTCCTGGAGAGGAACGAACAGGGAGCTGACCTGACCACCATTCCAGATGGACCTGACCTGACCTGTCTGCCTTTCTTTCCCAATCTGCCCCTCTGGTACAGCATGGCACACAGTCCCCGGAGGCTCCAAGGTCAACAGCCAACACGGAGCACAGGGGACAGACCATTCCGCAAACGCCCTCTATGCCAGTGACAGAAGTTAGCATTCATCCATCTGGACAAAGCATCACTCCTTCACCTTTCCGCCAATTACCAACCACGGCAAATCGTTCCTCTCGTCCAGGGCCTGGACCAGGCCAGTCCACAGACGGCAGCTGGGAGGGCTCTCACCCAATTCCGGCTGCCACCCATGGAGGGTCTGGGACAGTAGGGGACAGGCCCAATGAGGCCACAGTGGGCTCATCAGAAGTCCCGGGTTTATCCTTCACGCAACCAGAAGATGGAGCCAACATTATGAAACTGCTAGTAGCCTCAGCCTATGGAATTCCCAGACCCAAACTGCCATACTTTGAGAGTGGAAAGGAGAGTGAATTTGTCCTTTTGGAAATGGCATTGGAGAGCCTACTGGGTATTCACAGTCATCTGTCAGAACGCTACAAGTA
The DNA here is from genome assembly GCF_901001165.1 of Salmo trutta. Taxonomy (NCBI): domain Eukaryota; kingdom Metazoa; phylum Chordata; class Actinopteri; order Salmoniformes; family Salmonidae; genus Salmo; species Salmo trutta. Next base: position 177,385 of record NC_042966.1, read on the forward strand.
CCAAGTACTAATGGATCACTTGCGGTTTCCCAGTGCATACAAGCTGGCCCAATCCTTTATGCACTCCGCAATAGCATACACTGCCGCTCTCCAGGCCCTGAAAGCGAGATATGGTGAGCCACGCCAGCTAGTCCAGAATGAACTAAACAACATCCTGAACATGTCTCCAATTAAAATGGGAGACCATGCTGCCTTCCAAGAGTTCTCCCTGGCTGTCCAATCCCTGACCTCGATGCTCCAATCCGTTGAAGGAGAAGACGGGAACGAGCTGAAATGTGGCTCCCACGTGGACAGGCTTCTTAGCAAGCTTCCAGCGTCCCTCAGAGACAGTTTCATTGAACATTGTTTGAACAAAGGCATCCTGAAAGAGGGCTTGAGAAGCACCTATGCTCTCAGAGACCTGGCCGCATGGTTGCAGGTGAAAGCGAGGGCGAAGAGCATCGCTCACCAGGCCACAATCTCAGCCATAGTCTACGGGGGAAGGAAGGAGTTTGAACGCCAGGAGGGACAGAAAAGGCCAACTCCCACTACTATGTACTTAAATAGTGAAGCTGGGGAGGAACCCAGGAAGAAGACCCCTCTCAAGAGCAAGAACATCAAATTTCAGCCTTACTGCCCATATTGCAATAGTAAGGGGCACTTCCTTGGCTCATGCCCCAGGGTAAAAAAGCTCACTCAACCTCAATTGAAGGCTTGGATCACTTCAGGCGAGCGATGCTACAAGTGTGCCCGTAGCCATAAGGCGGAGGGAGACCTGCACATTGAGGAAACCCTGCAATCGCTGTACGGAAATCCATCTCACAGTGTTGCATGAGGTAATTCCCCAAGCACAGAAAGAGCAGAGTATGCTCATGGTAGGAGCTGTAAAGGAGCTCTACCTCGACCAGCAGAACCGGTCTCCAAGGGTCATGTTGAAGGTGGTCAAGGTCACTCTGTGGAGTGGAGGGAGAAGCATTGATACATTCGCCGTTGTAGATGATGGGTCTGAACGAACAATCATTCTCCCGGCGGCCACCCGACAGCTTAACCTGGAGGGGATCCCCGAGACCCTTAATCTCAGAACGGTGCGACATGATGTTATCCAAATGAAAGGCTCTGCTGTGACCTTCAGCATTTCCCCTTCAGGAAACAGGGACGTGACCTATACTATCACCAATGCCTTCACGGCGGATGGCCTGAATCTTGCAGAGCACTCCTGCCCGGTAAGTGTTCTACAGAAACAATATCCTCATCTCCGAGGATTGCCTCTTCCTAGCCTGGTCAGAGTAGCTCCACTTATCCTGATTGGGTCAGACCACCCACATCTCGTCACCCCGACTGAGCCTATACGAGCTGGACCAGAAAGCGGGCCCGTTGCTGTCCATACATCCTTGGGTTGGGCTGTGCAAGGTCCAGCCCATTAACTTCTCTCCACCCTAGCTGTACAGTCACCGCAAGTCCTCTTCACCAGAAGCAATCCAGCTCCATCCCCCTGTCCAGCTACTGACCTCCTTCAGAATGTTGAGATGCTATGGAAGATGGACACCTTCTCCAACCGAAAGCTACAGGAGGTCACTCACTCTAAACAAGACTCCTATGCATTAGACCTCCTGGAGAAGCGCACCACCACCACTGAAATGGATGGCGTTCGGAGGTACGCAACCCCATTGCTACGGGTGCCCAACCATCCTCCTCTGGCAACCACGACGCGGGCTGTACTCCCACTATTGCATGGAACGGAGCGACCCCTGGTGAAGAATCCTGAGCTTGCTGAAGTTCATAACCGAGAGATTCATAACCTTGTAAAGGCAGGCTATGTCACCAAAGTGACAACTCAAGAAGAGGGAAACACACTCAGCGAATCCTGGTATCTCCCTCACCATGTTATCCAGCAACACGGTGGGAAGTACAGACTTGTCTTCAACTGTTCATTCCAAGCTGCTGGTCAAAGCCTGAATGACTGTCTACTCCCCAGAACAAATTTAGATCCTTCCTTGCTCGGTGTCCTTCTCCGGTTCCGGCAGCACTCTACAGCCATCAGTGGAGACATCAAAGCCATGTTTCATCAGATTCGTCTGCTGCCTTCCGACACTACACTGCTCCGGTTCATATGGCGAGATATGGAACGAGACGCAGAGCCCACAATCTATGAATGGCAAGTACTCCCATTTGGCACCACCTGCAGTCCTTGCTGTGCCATATACGCTCTGCAGAGACACGCACGGGAGCACCCAGACAGTGACCCAGAAGTATGGGATTCAGTGGAAAATGCCTTCTATGTGGATAACTGCTTACAGAGCGTCCCATTCACGGCTGAAGCGAAGGCACTCCTTGACAAAGTACGGAATCTCCTGTCCAAAGGGGGATTTGAGGTCCGACAGTGGGCGAGTAACAGAGCGGCGGTTATCCAGCACCTCCCGCCACAAGCCAGGTCTAGTAGCAGTGAACTATGGCTATCGCAGTCTGGCGCTAACCCACAAGAGCCCACTCTAGGACTGAGATGGAGCTGCATACCGGATACCCTGGGGTACAAGCACCGCTCTGCCCTGAGTACCGAAACCCCCACTCTGCGCACCATCTATCGGACCCTGGCCAGTCAATACGATCCCCTTGGGTATATTCTGCCATACACAACCCGGGCCAAAGTCTTAGTCCAGGACCTGTGGCAGACCAAGAGGGACTGGGATGAACCGATCCACCCGGCTGACCTAGTGGAACGATGGATCTGTTGGGAAACAGAGTTATCGGAGCTCTCTGAAGTCCAAATGCCAAGATGTTATGTACCACCCTGTGCTGACCAACTGGGATCATGCCTGGAACTGCATGTGTTCTGTGACGCTTCAGAGCGAGCTTATGGGGCGGTTTCCTATCTAAGAGTAGAGGATGAGGCAGGCCACATCCATGTATCCTTCGTCATGGCCAAGTCCAGGGTCGCACCCAAGAAGCAGTTGTCAATGCCTAGGCTGGAACTCAGTGCTGCCCTTTCCGGAGCCCAGTTGGCATCAACCTTGCGAGCCGAGCTCACCTTGCCAATCCAAAGGGTCATCTACTGGAGTGATTCAACTACTGTATTGACCTGGCTCAAGTCGGAGTCCTGCAGGTATAAGGTGTTCGTCGGAACTCGCATTGTGGAAATCCAAGACCTAACAGAAGTCCAAGACTGGAGGTATGTTGACAGCGTAAACAATCCTGCTGATGACGTTAATCGTGGTAAAACACTTAAGGAACTGGCTCAACCCCATCGCTGGAGTTTGGGGCCACCATTCTTGTCCCAACCAGAGAATGAGTGGCCGACAGCCCCCAGGCATGCAGCCCCTCCGCAACCAACTGAAGCTCATGAGTTAAGGAAGTCCGCCCAATGCTACAGCATCTCTACGGAACCAACAACAGCTCTCCCTGACCTGACACAATCCCAAACCCTGCCGGATCTGATCACCGCCACAAACCAGACCTCAGATGGGGTGGCTTCCATACCCACCTCCCTCGCGGCAGAGACACTACTCCTCCAGCATGCACAAGCAGTTAGCTTCCCTGAGGAGCTAAAAGCTCTGAAAGCCGGTAGGGAGGTGGCTAAGGACAGCCGTCTTCTCTCTCTGGCCCCAGAATATGATCGAATCCTTGGAGTGATCAGAGTCGGAAGGAGGCTGCGCCAAGCAGAAGTTTTGGATCCCGACGCCATCCACCCAATTATCCTTGACTCCAGACACCCTAGTACCAGGCTCCTCATCAAGAGTTATGATGAGAGGCTTCTCCACCCAGGGCCAGAGAGAGTCTATGGGGAGATGAGGCGGAAGTACTGGATACTTGGAGGACGAGGAGCCATTCGTAAGCACCAATACGCCTGTGTGGAATGTCAGAGATGGCAGGCCAGAGCCACGGTGCCCAAAATGGCAGATTTACCCCCTGCTCGCTTGCGCCTCCTCAAACCACCCTTCTGGTCAACAGGAGTGGATTGCTTTGGCCCCTTGACGATCAAGTTAGGTCGTCGAGTGGAAAAGCGCTGGGGCATTCTATTCAAGTGTTTGACCACTAGATGTGTCCACCTGGACCTACTGGAGAGTTTGGATACTGAAGCGTTCCTCATGGCCCTACAGCGGTTTATCTCCCAACGGGGGAAACCCTACGAGATCCTGGCTGACAGAGGTACAAACTTCAAGGCAGGAGAAGCCAGATTGGAGGAAGCCTTCCAAGCCATGGAACCCAGCCTCCGGGATCAGCTGATGGAGCAACAAATCTCATTCAAATTTAACCCTCCAGGAGCTCCTCATTTTGGAGGAACATGGGAGCGAGAGATCAAATCTGTAAAGACGGCCTTACGAGTCGTACTGGGGGACCAAACTGTCACGGAAACTGTCTTGCGGACTGTCCTGATAGAGGTGGAAGGGATACTGAACTCCAAACCCTTGGGATATCTCTCTGCAGACGTCGCTGACCCCGATCCGGTTACACCGAATATGCTCTTGATGGGACGCCGAGATGCGTCACTTCCTCAAGCCATGTACGCTGATACCAACCTCGTTGGCAGGCGCCGGTGGCGACACAGCCAGATCTTGGCTGAACATTTCTGGGCCCGATTCATTCGGGATTACCTACCAAGTCTACAGCACAGAGGGAAATGGCGGAGAGAAATGGCCAGCCTGGAAACTGGCCAAGTCGTAATGATGGTGGACCCTCAGCTGCCTCGAGCCTCCTGGCCTGTGGGCCGTATCACTAAGATCATGCCTGGGCCCGATGGTCGTGTTAGATCGGTGGAGATCCAGGTAAAGAACCGGACATCTATCCGGCCAGTTGCCCGACTAATAATCATTTAATTCATTGCCACTTACTCAGCTGGGCCAGGGGCGCTTTAATTAGGTCAGGTGGAAATGTCCGACAGAACTCCACTTCATAAAAGGAGGAAATCACCATTGCCTGATCGCGCTGCTTTCTCTTCCTTCACTCTGTCTAATCCAGAAGTTCTGTGCGTCCATGAATCCACGTAAGTCCACTGACTCTGTTACCTTTCATCTGAACTTTCATCTGAACTTTCATCTGAACTTTCATCTGAACTTTCATCTGAACTTTCATCTGAACTTTCATCTGAACTTTCATCTGAACTTTCATCTGAACTTTCATCTGAACTTTCATCTGAACTTTTATCTGAACTTTCATCTGAACTATCTGTTGCGATCGGGAGAGTGGGCCATCAGTTGTTGTTTGAGGTTATTATCGCGTGGCTTGGAGCGCACGCTTCAAACATTTTGTCTAATGTGAATGGTCAATGATTCCGGCCCTACGGATCATAATAGGACAATTATGCAATTGGTATAGTTAATATGGAATGAAATTCTGTGTACACATGAAGACACTTGAAAGGGTGAAATAAGAAAGCAATTGTTTGTTGAACTGATCGGCTCTGATATCCAACTAATGGCGATTATAGATTGAATAACCGATCACTGTTTATATTCTTTCATGATTTATGATAAATAGTTACAAGCCTAAATTACTCACCGACGATTCCTAGTGACTTATTAATGAACTGGATTGTTGAATTCCCTAAATGATGTTAACAATTAATGATTGTTATGATTAGATCGTTGTGATGATGGATTTGATTGGATACACGTTATTCTGTTTCTTTTGTTATGCAACACAGACTACTCAGTAAATATACCACTTTATGGTTAAAGGAATTCCTGCCTCAGTCTCATCCATTCCTCTGTCACCTGACCCGTGACCACCTGTTCACCCTCACTGTCAGTCATCCTACCTGTCCAGCTACCCACACAGATTCCACTAATCTTTCAACAATTATTTTAAGAATTATAGATACAGAACTCCTTTATGCAATCGCGGTGTCCAATTTTAAAATAGCTTTTCGGTGAAAGCACATTTTGCAATATTCTGAGTAGATAGCCCGGCATCACGGGCTAGCTATTTTGACACCCACCAAGTTTGGCATTCACCAAACTCAGATTTACTATAAGAAAAATTGGATTACCTTTGCTGTTCTTCGTCAGAATGCACTCCCAGGAATTCTACTTCAATAACAAATGTTGGTTTGGTTCCAAATAATGCATAGTTATATCCAAATAGCGGCGTTTTGTTCGTGCGTTCAAGACACTATCCGAAGGGTAAAGAAGGGTGACGCGCCCGGCGCGTTTCGTGACAAAAAAATGCAAAATATTCCATTACTGTACTTCGAAGCATGTCAAACACTGTTTAAAATCAATTTTTATGCGATTTTTCTCGTAAAAAAGCGATAATATTCCGACCGGGAAACCCTGTTTTCGTTCAAAGACGAAAAAAGAAAAACATGGAGTCTTCTCGTGCATGCGCCCCCAGTCTCATTGTTCTCAGATCGACCACTATCCAAATGTGCTACTGTTTTTCAGCCATGGCCTGCAAAGTCATCATTCAATGGTCTGGCGCCTTCTGAGAGCCTTTTGGGAGCGTTAGAAAATGTCACGTTACAGCAGAGATCCCCTGTTTTGGATAGAGATGATCAAGAAGGCCAAGAAATAGTCAGAGAGGGCGCTTCCTGTTTGGAATCTTCTCAGGTTTTGGCCTGCCAAATGTGTTGTGTTATACTCACAGACACCATTCAAACAGTTTTAGAAACTGGAGTGTTTTCTATCCAAAGCTAATAATTATATGCATATTCTAGTTTCTGGGCAGGAGTAATAATCAGATTAAATCGGGTACGTTTTTTATCCGGCCGTGAAAATACTGCCCCCTATCCATAACAAGTTAACCAACATGGCTACCCCAGCATTTTGCAGCAATACACATCGCATCTGGTTTGCGCTTAGTGGCACCATAATTTGTTTTTCAACAGGACAATGACCCAACACACCTCCAAGCTGTGTAAGGGTTATTTGACCAAGGAGAGTGATGGAGTGCTGCATCAGATGACCTGGTCTCCACAATCATCCGACCTCAACCCAATTGAGATGGTTTGGGATGAGTTGGATCACTGAGTGACGGAAAAGCAGCCAACAGTGCTCATTATATGTGGGAACTCCTTGAAGACTGTTGGAAAAGCATTCCTCATGAAGCTGGTTGAGAGAATGCGAAGAGTGTGCAAAGCTGTCATCAAGGCAAAGGGGGCTACTTTGAAGAATCTAAAATATGTTTGTTTTGTTTAACACTTTTTTGGTTACTACATGATTCCATATGTGTTATTTCGTAGTTTTGATGTCTTCACTATTATTCTACAATGTAGAAATAGTAAAAATAAAGAAAAAACCCTTGAATGAGTAGGGTTGTCCAAACTTTTTGACTGGTACTGTACATACATACCTACATTCAAAGTTACTGTTTCAGTCCAGGAAGATGGATGGGGATACGAGTACAAATTAGCATTAGCACAATAAGGAAAACGTATCTACTCCGTCCATACTGCTCTGTCTCTAGGTTTAATTTTCTCTGTCAGTCTTGCTTGTGCTTCTAAAATTTGTTTCTAAACCTCTTCTTGTTCATGATGGAATCATTGTTTTCCACTGAGAGGTTTCTTCTACTTTTGAGGAAGTGGGGTCCAACACATGTAGTCCTATTTTGTCAAGAACATTCAAGTCAATATTTTCACTCACCCTGATAAAATATGTTTTCTGTGATTTTGCTTATTATATGTCAAAGAAAATACGAGGACATAGTGACCTCACATTTCAACAAAGGAGGTCAGATTGGGTTATCATCTCCAAACTCGTATTTCTGCCCATGCAATTAATTATTATCCTACTTTGCACATGCTTGTTTGACACAATGGTAAATGCCTCTTAACTATTACCAACAGTTTATTATTGCATACTGATAGATCATTCTTCTTCTGTCACAGGCAACAGATCACACTCCTCCCCCTCTATCGTGTGAGTGGTTTAAAGTTGATCCTCTCCAACTCTGATTGGTCGACCAACTTGTGCTCACGGGCAAAACCATCAGACGACTCCTCTCTTTATGCGCTAGGATCAGTGAGTCAGAATAGAGGTAGGGACACTCCTTTAAAACTGTAGCTGGAAATCAGCAAGAAGAGGAGGCTACCGCGCTATGGAGGTTGCCAAGAACAGCAAAATACGATTTGCTTAGATAGTGGAGATTCCCATGCTTAAAGGTTGAAGGGACTGCATCTTTGGAACATTTAAGTTTTTCTCAAATTTTTAGCACGTACTGAAGGAAATGGCTATTTCTTGGATTTACAAAGTTTGGATCCTACTCTTACCCATTGTTGACAGAGCTCTGTCCAGTTATTCCGAAGACCAATGCAGCTGGAGGGGGAGGCAAGTATCACTTTATAACGGTTTATTCAAGAATGTAGGAAGGTGCAAAATAGAATTGAATTTTTATTAGTTCTGAATGTATTCGAAGAGTTCCGTTCAGCTTTGGTGATCAATTATCAGACCTTAGTTGGATCAAGACCAGACAGTTGTTGGGCGCAATTAAATGTTTCCAGTGCTTTGCAACAATGTATCGCGCGCGCTTTGGGGTTGCAGTCTTGCAGAGTGAGCTAGAGAGGAGAGAATTATGCCTTTAAAATATGATTTTTATGTTAATTCCACATGACACCGACGCAGTCCTTTGGTGACCAATAGGCGGCACTCCTTTTTTTTCTGCGAATGGAAACCTCAGTTCAATGTGTATTTTGAAAGCCTGCTTTCCAATGATGCACTTAAAATGAGTGAAATGCACTCCAATCAAAATAGCAGGCTTGAAAGGTTCATCTGTTGTCATTAATTTTAGCCAGATTTCTTTGATGTTGCAAGCTCTCCCTCAGTCCCTCTCAAGTTTCCCCACATCTAAAGCCCTACACCCAAACCAAATATCCTGCAAGGTTTAGTTCAATTTCCTTCATGGTTTTTGAGAATTGCACCACATCCTACAAGCGGTATATTGGTGACTCCATTTTCAGCCAAGAGGACAACTTCTGAGGACTAGTCTGTCTGGCTTGGAGGTCATAGAAGTCCACTTGTATAACTATCTCCTTTCTCTCCCTCCTTTCCCTCCATCTTTCCATCCCACAGTGGTCTGTCCCAGCAGCAAGGCAGTGTGGAGCAGATCTCCCTCCACTGTTCTGAGGGTACTCTGGACTGGCTCTATCCTAAGGGGGCGCTCCGCCTCACCCTGTCCCCCAGGTTGCCCTCTGCGGCAGTGGGGCCCGGGGGAAGCAGCTCGGGCCTGATCACGGCCTGCGTTAAGCCCTCCGAGCACTTCCATGGGGCCCAGCTCTACTTGGAGAGAGACGGGGTCCTGGAGCTCCTGGTAGGGGACCGTCTGGAGGAGTCTCCCCCAACCCGGGTGCGCTGCTTTAGCCGCCTGCCCGGCGAGAAGGTGGCCCTCTTCCTCCAGGCCACTCCCCACCAGGACATCAGCCGTCGCATTGCATCTTTCCGCTACGAGCTGCGAGGGGATTGGACTGCGCGCCTGTCACTTGACTCAAACCCCGTCAGCAGTAATGAAGGTGAGTTGGACCAAGGAGGGAGGCAGCCATGTTGGATCAGTTTGGGTCATGGAAGTGTAATATGGGCTGAAATAGATAAACATAAAATAAATAAACATAAAAGCGTGAACTATAAAGATTTCTCTCAATGCAAGGAAAATAGTGTTTGAATATGCTCCTTTATAGCCGATGGGCCTAACAAACAACTTTTAGAATTTGTTTTAGCTCAGATTTTATCATTCAATTCTCCTCTCCCCTACATATTTCCTGTATTTCTCTTTTTGTGGGTCTCTGAGTCATATTACATTATATTTCGTCGGCAGAGTAGAATAGGGGAAGTGTCCTCTAGTTTCCCTGCAGACTCTGTCCCCTGGTTTAGATTTGAAGGCGAATGGAGAGAGGAGGGGGGAGGGTTAGGGGGTAAAAAAGCCCAGTATGCGGGGCCTTCTCTCCAGAGCCTACAGCTCCTTTCAATGGAGAGTGTTCTGAGATTACTGCCGTTGCCTTGGCGACAGGGAGACCTCTGCCCCAGCTGAGATGCTCCCCTCTTTTGTTGAACGGCCCCTCTTTAAAAAGGCTTGGCTCTAAGAATACACCCCCTCCCCGCTCTAGAGTCTACACACACACACACACACACACACTGGTTGGGCATGTGGGGAGGTTTGCTCTATGGCCAGGGAGGAGGCAGGAATCTCATTTATCAGACATTTTCACTAAGAAGGGGAATGTGTGGAGGGGCAGCTAGGTGGGTTGGGGGGTGAACTTCTTGGAACTTGCAAGGCCAGCAGAATGAAAACAAATGCTAGGGTGTTTTTGTACAATGCAGTCAATTCAATGCAGCCAGGGTTTGGTTTCGCTCTGTGTAACTTGTGGCCATCTGTGGAATGGGTCCTTGTATGAAACGGAAGAGGATGTATTTGATTTTCCAATGTGAAGTTTTAAAACCGATTAACAGCTGTGAACAGTAGTGGTGTGTGGGTAAAATCACTGGGGAAGCCAAGCCAGGAAAAAAGCCATATTACAACCTATTTTGTGATAATTGCATTGTTTGCTCTATAACCCATCCATTCATACGCCACCGTGATATACAATAAGGCAGAGACAACAAAAAGATAAGTCACACATTGGCGGAATAAATTCAACCACACACACCTTTGTTTCATCACAAAACCGGAGAGCAACATGTATCTGGTGAAGTCCAAAAAACAAATATTGCATGTAAAACAGTTGCTTAACCATGTTGTAAGCCTTGTAAGTTAATGTTTCTAACAGTTACAGCAAGTCAACACAAAGAAAACAGGAGCACTGCCTCTGCTATTCCAGCACCATTTCAACTTAACCTGTTGGGGATAGGGGGCAGTATTTGCACGGCCGGATAAAAAAAGTACCCGATTTAATCTGGTTACTACTCCTGCCCAGTAACTAGAATATGCATATAATTGTTTGATTTTGATAGAAAACACCCTAAAGTTTCTAAAACTGTTTGAATGGTGTCTGTGAGTATAACAGAACTCATTTGGCAGGCCAAAACCTGAGAAGATTCCAAACAGGAAGCGCTCTCTCTGACCATTTCATGGCCTTCTTGATCATCTCTAACCAAAACAGGGGATCTCTGGCATAACGTGACATTTTCTAACGCGGCTCTCAGAAGGCGCCAGAAAGATGAATGGTGGCTTTGCAGGCCATGGCTGAAAAACATTAGCGCATTTGGATAATGGTCGATCTGAGGACAATGAGACTGGAGGCGCGTGCAAGAGCCGACACCATGTTTACTTTCTCTCTCTTTGAACGAAAACAACGACTCCCGGTCGGAATATTATCGCTTTTTTACGAGAAAAATAGCATAAAAATTGATTTTAAACAGCGGTTGACATGCTTCGAAGTACGGTAATGGAATATTTAGAATTTTTTTGTCACGAAACGCGTCGGGCGCGTCACCCTTCTTTACCCTTCGGATAGTGTCTTGAACGCACGAACAAAACGCCGCTATTTGGATATAACTATGGATTATTTGGAACCAAACCAACATTTGTTATTGAAGTAGAAGTCCTGGGAGTGCATTCTGACGAAGAACAGCAAAGGTAATCAAACTTTTTCCACCTAGCCCAGAGACATTAAAACCATTTTCACAAAAAATTGCTGATCTTTTTTTTTTTATTCATTTTTGTGACACAAAAACAGTGACTCCGGTCATGCCGAACTAGCGACATTCTGGATAGGCCTAAAAAAAAAACATTTTAAAACCACAGGTTAAACATTTAAAAAATGTTGTATTTTTTATTTAGCCAGGTAGGCTAGTTGAGAACAAGTTCTCATTTACAACTGCGACCTGGCCAAGATAAAGCAAAGCAGCGCGACAAAAAACAACAACACAGAGTTACACATGGAATAAACATACAGTCAATAATACAATAGAGAAAATCTATATACAGTGTGTGCAAATGAGGCAGGATAAGGGGGTGAGGCAATAAATAGGCCATAGTGGTGAAATTATTACAGTATGGCAAATTAAACACTGGAGTGATAGATGTGCAGAAGATGAGTAAGCAAGTAGCTGTACTGGGGTGCAAAGGAGCAAAATAAATAACAATATGGTGATGAGGTAGTTGGATGGGCTATTTACAGATTGACTATGTGCAGTAATCTGTGAGCTGCTCTGACAGCTGGTGCTTAAAGCTAGTGAGGGAGATATGAGTCTCTAGCTTCAGTGTTTTTTGTAGTTCGTTCCAGTCATTGGCAGCAGAGAACTGGAAGGAAAGGCGACCAAAGGAGGAATTGGCTTTGGGGGTGACCAGGGAAATACACCTGCTGGAGAGCGTGCTGCGGGTGGGTGCTGCTATGGTGACCAGTGAGCTGAGATAAGGCGGGGCTTTACCTAGCAACGACTTATAGATGACCTGGAGCCAGTGGTTTTGGCGACGGATATGAAGCGAGGGCCAGCCAACGAGAGCATACAGGTCATACTGGTGGGTAGTATATGGGGCTTTGGTGACAAAACGGATGGCACTGTGATAGACTGCATCCAATTTGCTGAGTAGAGTGTTGGAGGCTATTTTGTAAATGACATCGCCGAAGTCAAGGATCGGTAGGATAGTCAGTTTTACGAGGGTATGTTTGGCAGCATGAGTGAAGGATGCTTTGTTGCGAAATAGGAAGCCGATTCTAGATTTAATTTTGGATTGGAGATTGTTAATGTGAGTCTGGAAGGGGAGACACCTAGGTATTTATAGTTGTCCACATATTCTAAGTCAGAACCAGCCGAAGTAGTGATGCTGGACGGGTGGGTAGGTGTGGGCAGCGATCGTTTGAAGAGCATGCATTTAGTTTTGCTTGCATTTAAGAGCAGTTGGAGGCAACGGAAGGAGAGTTGTATGGCATTGAAGCTTGTCTGGAGGTTAGTTAACACAGTGTCCAAAGAAGGGCCAGAAGTATACAGAATGGTGTCGTCTGCGTAGAGGTGGATCAGAGAATCACCAGCAGCAAGAGCGACATCATTGATGTATACAGAGAAAAGAGTCGGCCCGAGGATTGAACCCTGTGGCACCCCATAGAGACTGCCAGAGGTCCAGACAACAGGCCCTCCGATTTGACACACTGAACTCTGTCAGAGAAGTAGTTGGTGAACCAGGCAAGGCAGTCATTTGAGAAACCAAGGCTGTTGAGTCTGCCAATAAGAATGTGGTGATTGACAGAGTTGAAAGCCTTGGCCAGGTCGATGAATACAGCTGCACAGTATTGTCTCTTATCGATGGCGGTTATGATGTCGTTTAGGACCTTGAGCGTGGCTGAGGTGCACCCATGACCAGCTCTGAAACCAGATTGCTATAGCGGAGAAGGTACGGTGGGATTCAAAATGGTCGGTGATCTGTTTGTTAACTTGGCTTTCGAAGACCTTAGAAAGGCAGGGTAGGATAGATATAGGTCTGTAGGAGTTTGGGTCTAGAGTGTCTCCCCCTTTGAAGAGGGGGATGACCGCAGAAGCTTTACAATCTTTGGGGATCTCAGAAGATATGAAAGAGAGGTTGAACAAGCTAGTAGTAGGGGTTGCAACATTTTCGGTGGATCATTTTAGGAAGAGAGGGTCCAGATTGTCTAGGCCTGCTGATTTGTAGGGGTCCAGATTTTGCAGCTCTTTCAGAACATCAGCTATCTGGAATTGGGTGAAGGAGAAATGGGGGGAGGCTTGGGCAAGTTGCAGTGAGGGGTGCAGGGCTGTTGACCGGGGTAGGGGTAGCTAGGTGGAAAGCATGGTAAGCCGAAGAAAAATGCTTATTGAAGTGATCAATTATTGTGGATTTATCGGTGGTGACAGTGTTTCCTATCCTCAGTGCAGTGGGCAGCTGGGAGGAGGTGCTCTTATTCTCCATGGAGTTTACAGTGTCCCAGAACTTTTTGGAGTTAGGATGCAAATTTCTGTTTGAAAAAGCTAGCCTTTGCTTTCCTAACTGCCTGTGTATATTGGTTCCTAACTTCCATGAAAAGTTGCGTATCGTGGGGGCTATTCGATGCTAATGCAGAACGCCACAGGATGTTTTTGTGCTGGTCAAGGGCAGTCAGGTCTGGAGTGAACCAAGGGATATATCTGTTCCTGGTTCCAATTTTTTTTTTTTGGGGCATGCTTATTTAAGATGGTGAGGAAAGCACCTTTATAGAATAACCAGGCATCCTCTACTGACGGAATGAGGTCAATATCATTCCAGGATACCCGGGCCAGGTCGATTTAGAAAGGCCTGCTCGCTGAAGTTTTTTAGGGAGCGTTTGACAGTGATGAGGGGTGGTCGCTTGACCGCATCAAATTACAAAATTTAGTAGGGTTATATTGTATATGATTAGCCTAATACAGTGAAAACAAACTTAACGATATCAACTATTTAGTCCAATCAATATTGCTAAATATCATTTGACTGTCCATTGTACTGATTTCTGTGTGTGTATACGCGCAAGTAGAAAAAACATGTTTACCTACCCTACTTGTGGACTAGATGAACACCAATGCCATCCTCCTCGCTTTCATGTTGGCACAGGGGTCTGACTGTCATACAGTAGTACACACTTTTTTTATGCCCTAGAGGGCTTGCTAGCCTAACTTTCTCGCATGTGCAACAATGAAGTTAGCTAGTTAGTTAACGTGAGCCTGCTACATATTGAACTTCAATCGTCTCAGGCCAGTGGCAAAAGGAATTAATTAATGGTTAGATCAGAATAGCAGTTATAATCATTGGCCTGTTTGGAGAATAAGTAAAAACACCAAGTCCACCCATGGCAGATTTTTAGCTAGCTAGCTACTTCAGGACAACTTTTTTGCTTTTGATGAGATTTCATTTGTGTGATGCCAAATCCAAACTGGCCTCCCTATGTGGGCCTTTTGCTGCACCAGGACCACCAACCATTGAGCTCAGCTCAATGCTGATTGGCTAATTATTTATAAACAAATGTATCAACTGAGGCCAAATGCAAAATGCTTCAGCGGCAACATGTCACACTATTTTTGTCCAGACAGCATCCAGATGCATGGGCTACACATATTTAGACAGAGGTGCTGTTTCCCTCGCTTGGATGACTTCTCCAGTAAGATACAACCAATTACAAATTGAAGAAATATTATGAAAACACATTGAGACGAAAGATAAATTTGACCAATACATTTTTTTGGGGGGAGCCTGGCTTCGCTTGGCATCCACGAATACACGCCACTGGCTGTAAATGAACACCTAGGAAGGAAGTGCCTTCTGAAAAAGTGTAGAAGTGGCGCTCTGCCCATTTAAATCTTTTAAAGTTCTCCACCCTCCTCTCTTGGCCCTGTCTGGTTCACTTTGATGAGGTGTGGGTGCAGACACCCTAGCAGGATCTGAAACCCCACCTCTTTAAGGAATACCTGGGATAGGATAAAGTAATCCTTCTAACCCCCCCGCCCCAAAAGATTTAGATGCACCATTGTAAAGTGGTTGTTCCACTGGATATCATAAGGTGAATGCACCGATTTGTAAGTCGCTCTGGATAAGAGCGTCTGCTAAATGACTTAAATGTAAATGTAGGGTGGAGGTGGGAGGTAGGGTGGCTGATTCATTTGGCTTTAAAAACGTTTGGGGCCAGTGGAGTCTCACACCTTTTTTAAGTTTCACTGGCCTTCCTCTCCGCACCGTAAAAGTAGCTGCTGTCTGAACACTGTGGTGTGTATCTCTTTGCATGGTGGTTTGTTCTGGCTATTCATATCACGCCTCCAGAGCATTTGATCTTCTTTATAAGCTCATCTCCACCCTTTTTTTGTGTCCTTTATGTGTGCAACAGGATAGGTTAAAGCTCAACAACTTTTTTTACATAAAGCTTTGAAATATAATAACTTAACCATGTCATACCTACTTTTTTTGTTTTATGTGGTTTACAATATCAAACAAGGGAGTAAGCGAAGAGTGGATGGAATTGCCGTTTGTTTGATTAGTGGAGCTCCAACTGACTGGTTCTTTCTCTCCCCAGGTGCTTGCAGACCCTGTAACAACACAGAGCTCCTTATGGCTGTCTGCACCAGTGACTTTGGTGAGTTCTCCTCTTTTACAACCTCCTGTTTTGTTGTCCGGGCTGACTTATAACAATAAAATAACATGCCAGACCAGGAATAGTTTGGCAGAGGTGTGGACTCGAGTCACATGACTGAGACTCGAGTCACAAATTGGATGACTTGAGACTCAACTTGATACAGAATAAAGTAACTTGACTTGGAGCCTCAAGACGGGACTTTGACTTGAGACTGATGACTTGAAATTATCTGGCCAGGGTTTGTCACTTATTTTGTGGCACTTCAAGAGCAAAAAATCAAACAAGCAATATATATCATGACAGGTCAACCAATAGTGGCCGAGTCTTTGAAAGCTGCATCCTCTGAAGATTTATGGCGATCCATCCTCTACAATTTGACATTTTGTGCTTCACCTAATCCTACAGCAAATCAACAATCATTACAGCCATAAATGGTGATGCATTTTCAAAATGGAGGATACAGAAATAAACTGCGCTTTACATCAGCATATTGAGCTTAACGTCATTTGAGACTCGGACCTTGTGACTTACTTCCATGTGGCTCGAATAATAGTGACTTGGTCCCACATCTGCAGTTTGGTGTCATTGCATTTTCTACCCCAATTCAAACTACATTTACTTCAATACAAAATGGCTAGAAAAGCCATTCAGTTTCAACCAAAAAAAGTAATAATTTTGTGTCATGATTGAGGAACTACAATCGGTTGTCAAATCATCTTAAAGTGAGGGTACCCCAGCTCTAAGGTTGGGCTGACAGTGATCCAAATTCTCATCCCTCTGAACTACTTAATGAATGCAGAGGTGAAACTGAACAACTGTTTCCTCTCCAGTTCCCTGAAGCTTCCCTAAACCCCCCTTCTCGAAGCACTGTAGTGGACTAATCCCCCCCCCCCCCGGGAGACAGTGCAGTGGACTAATCCACATGGCTCTAATTCAGACATAATCAGGCTGAATTATGTCAGGAATTATGGAACTGTTCCAGGAAGTTCTCCAATACTCATTTAACTGACTCTAATTAATGTTACCCTCTGGTGGGCTAGGATCTTTTTTATTACTTTATTACTTCAGCTGTTTTTTTATAGCTAAACATGACCGGTTTCCCAGCAATTTCTAAAATGTTTTTAGAATGTGAAGAGCAGGTATTCAAGAAAATGACATTCATTGAAATATATTTCTTCCAACTTAGTCCACATTTTGTTGAATTATGATCTTCATATTTGTAACCGCTGTCACAAGCTCTATTGCCCAGATTAGTTTGTAACTAACTGGTGTGTCTCTTCTCCCCACAGTGGTGCGTGGTAACATCAAGGCAGTGTATGAGGACAGTGAGCTACGGGCGGCGGTAATAAAGGTCAGCACCACCCGAATATTTCGCCAGAAATATGCCCTGTTCACCGGGACAGGCCACCTGACCCTCTCAGGTGAGATCAGGACCCTGCTGCAGTGTGGTGTCCGGCCCGGGGCAGGAAGCTTCCTCTTCACCGGCCGCATACACTTCGGCGAGGCGTGGCTGGGCTGCGCGCCCCGCTACAAGGACTTCCTCCAGGCCTACACTCAGGCCAAGTTGGTCCAGCAGCTACCCTGTGAACTGGCTGTGGACTGAGCAGACCACCCCAAATCTTGGCTGACTACTTCCCTGTAATAGGGCTTGCCTCACAATACAGCCTTAACTCGATCAGCCTGTCCTCTGGTTTGCCAAACCTCAGAGTGAAAGACAAGGAAGATGGAAGCTCACCCGATGGTGAAGCTTCTTAGTCTTCCCCAAAGGACTGAGGAGTTGGGCATGGACATTCTCAGCAACATTCCCAGTGCAATATGCAGTCCTGTGGAGATATGAAGGACACCGTGTGGACGAGATGAGATTAAATCATTTGGCACGGGACAAATTTTCCAGATGCCAATATGCTTATTCGGAATTCTCAGAAGAGCTTTCCGTAACAACAAGCAACAATTTGTCAGGCATGAATTCAGAGCTATTGAGTGTGACTTTGTCTTTTAAACTCAGGAATATATGTGAAAAATTCTGTGGTGAAGTTAGTCTGTTTTAGAAGTTACACAATTGCAAATTCCAGTAATTAACCACAAGTGTGTGATGTTTTTCTGTGGTAGTCTTCAAAATGGCCACTCATTTTATTCAATGTTTTTGGTTTGGGAAATCTACCATTTTGTGTGCAAGATGTTCGCACAAATGTGTAGTTGAAACAAACGATGGTGGACTATTCTTAGTGTTACGATTCTTTATTGTAGATTAGGGAGGGGCTTTCTCTTTTTCAAATGTTTTTTTTTATCGTAATTTGCACTGATAAGGGAATCATCTGGAAAGTCTGATGCTGCAAGCACTGAAAACCAAAATGAAAAGCTGATTTATGTAGCATAGAAGAGGTGTGATCAGAACTTAATATATGTACAGATATTGCTAGCGCATCTTAATGCTAGGCTAGGGCTGGCACATGTTAGCGCTAGTGTAGAAGGTTCAAAGCTCGCTTCGCTCTAGTGCTGAAAGCACTTTCACGACATTAGTCAACTCAAGAGAAAAATAATCTCAAAGTACACACAGGGCAATTCTGCCTTTTAGAACCCTGCATAAATATTTAATGAAGAGTTTTTATGATACTGTTCACTTCCAAGATTTCATTGTGTTATCTCAGTTTGGTTGAAAACTTTTAAAGTTTTATATGCTGATTTATTTTAATTTCAAACCGTCCAGTTGAATATAATTATTTTGCAGTAGTGTTTCCCATTGCAGCCATTTTGTAGTTATTCATACCCATTTTCCACATAAAAAAATTGCCAACTGTAAGCCTGTCTGCAAAATTCTAACAAAACGGATGTCTTGATATTGAGATGCTATATGCCTACTGGCCCAGATTTATGTCATTGAAACTGTATTAATGGGAGTTTGTGAGGACATTTTTTATGTTTGTGGGACTACAACTGTTGACAACAGCAATATTCCCCTCAGTAAAAGTCCAATGGGATATGTCTGGCAGAAAGAGTTGCAGTAGCAATTTCACAAGCATGCGTCCGAAATGTTGATCACCATGTTGAGCCGTGAAAACCTCAAGCAATTTAGTCCAAATATCAATACTGAATTCTTCAAGCAATATTCAATGTATTTGCATAATAGTCCTTACATCAGCTTTGGGGTTAGCAGTAAGTATGTCTGGGATAATTTACGAGGGGGACAAAACATGTCTGTACGTCAATTCTGGTCAGTCAAAAGACATCACGCCTTATGTGCACAAATCGATGAAGGGAGCGGTTAATATCAAATTAACGTGATGTGTTATGTAAAAAAGAAATACACAATACTGCCATGTTTGCTGATATTGTCAATTTTCTGTGTGATTTTTGTGTTCATAACAACGTGAATGTTAATATGTACAGTGAGGGGAAAAAAGTATTTGATACCCTGCTGATTTTGTACGTTTGCCCACTGACAAAGAAATGATCAGTCTATAATTTTAATGGTAGGTTTATTTGAACAGTGAGAGACAGAATAACAACAAAAAAATCCAGAAAATCGCATGTCAAAAATGTTATAAATTGATTTGCATTTTAATGAGGGAAATAAGTATTTGACCCCCTCACAATCAGAAATATTTCTGGCTACCAGGTGTCTTTTATACAGGTAACGAGCTGAGATTAGGAGCACACTCTTAAAGGGAGTGCTCATAACCGCAGTTTGTTACCTATACAAAAGACACCTGTCAACAGAAGCAATCAATCAATCAGATTCCAAACTCTCCACCATGGCCAAGACCAAAGAGCTCTCCAAGGATGTCAGGGACAAGATTGTAGACCTACACAAGGCTGGAATGGGCTACAAGACCATCGCCAAGCAGCTTGGTGAGAAGGTGACAACAGTTGGTGCGATTATTCGCAAATGGAAGAAACACAAAAGAACTGTCAATCTCCCTCAGCCTGGGGCTCCATGCAAGATCTCACCTCGTGGAGTTGCAATGATCATGAGAACGGTGAGGAATCAGCCCAGAACAACACGGGAGGATCTTGTCAATGATCTCAAGGCAGCTGGGACCATAGTCACCAAGAAAACAATTGGTAACACACTACGCCGTGAAGGACTGAAATCCTGCAGCGCCCGCAAGGTCCCCCTGCTCAAGAAAGCACATATACATGCCCGTCAGAAGTTTGCCAATGAACATTTGAATGATTCAGAGGACAACTGGGTGAAAGTGTTGTGGTCAGATGAGACCAAAATGGAGCTCTTTGGCATCAACTCAACTCGCCATGTTTAGAGGAGGAGGAATGCTGCCTATGACCCCAAGAACACCATCCCCACCGTCAAACATGGAGGTGGAAACATTATGCTTTGGGGGTGTTTTTCTGCTAAGGGGACAGGACAACTTCACCGCATCAAAGGGACGATGGACGGGGCCATGTACCGTCAAATCTTCGGTGAGAACCTCCTTCCCTCAGCCAGGGCATTGAAAATGGGTCGTGGACGGGTATTCCAGCATGACAATGACCCAAAACACACGGCCAAGGCAACAGAGGAGTGGCTCAAGAAGAAGCACATTAAGGTCCTGGAGTGGCCTAGCCAGTCTCCAGACCTTAATCCCATAGAAAATCTGTGGAGGGAGCTGAAGGTTCGAGTTGCCAAGCGTCAGCCTCGAAACCTTAATGACTTGGAGAAGATCTGCAAAGAGGAGTGGGACAAAATCCTTCCAGAGATGTGTGCAAACCTGGTGGCCAACTACAAGAAATGTCTGACCTCTGTGATTGCCAACAAGGGTTTTGCCACCAAGTACTAAGTTATGTTTTGCAGAGGGGTCAAATATTTATTTCCCTCATTAAAATGCAAATCAATTTATAACATTTTTGACATGCGGTTTTCTGGATTTTGTTGTTGTTATTCTGTCTCTTACTGTTCAAATAAACCTACCATTAAAATTATAGACTGATCATTTCTTTGTCAGTGGGCAAACGTACAAAATCAGCAGGGGATCAAATACTTTTTTCCCTCACTGTAAATAAGAACATCTAAAAACAAACTACTTATGGAGGGGAAAAAACATTGTCTCAGTATTGTGGAGTGTTTGTGGTCTGTGACAAAGTCTGAAAAGCTCATTTGAATCTCATGGATTTTTCTTAAATCTCTGCATGGTTGCTTCTTTCACTAACTTTTTATACTAAAGTTATATAGCTGTACAGTGTTATAGTTGTTCTCTCTCATGCACACGTCTTTAAAACATTAGGCTAACTGAGACTACAGATGACCATGGTTGAAAAACATGGCCTAATTTCATTACACTGATTCAAACCACAACCTATAGTTGTCCCTTGGATATATGTGGGAGAAAATACTTTTCCAACAATGTTAAGTCACTATAAGTGTCCTTAACCCTGATCTCTGAGATCCCAAAATGAATTGCTTGAATGAAAGAGAGATTTAGAGGGGTGCAAACAGACCTAATGGGTTGCAGGGAGGGAGTGAGAAAAGGACGGTTGGAATTCTGTTGTGCTCTGACTCCCGTTTTCAGGATTCAGGAAGCTATTGCTTCCATTACCATTAAGGGAGCAGTGTTCAGAGCGGGCTGGGAGGAATGGAGATGCCGCAGTCGCTCACTCTGTCCTCATGCCAGTCAGCCACGTTTAAAGGGTTATATACTCCCTCTCAACCAACAGAATGCAAGACTGAACGCATAGTGTCTTAATGTGTTGATACACCTTGGCTTACTCCACATTCTGTTGTTATAGCCTGAATTCAAAATTGATTGAAAAAAAATTAAATCCTCACCCATCTACACGCAATACCCCATAATGACAAAGTGAAAACATGTTTTAGAAATTGTTGCAAATGTATTGATATTTAAATGAGATTTCTGTATTTAATTAAGTATTCACACCCTGAGTCAGTACTTTGTAGAAGCACCTTTGGTGGGGATGACAGCGCTGAGTCATCTTGGGTCTGGATTTTGTGATTTTTTTCTCCCATTTTATGTACAGATTTTCTCAAGCTCTGTCAAATTCTTGTTATGAAGCCATTCCAGCATTGCTTTGGCTGTTTACGCTGGGCGTCATTGTCCTGTTAGAATGTAAATCTTTACCCCAGTTTAAGGTAGTTTGCACTCTGAAGCAGATTCTCATCAAAGATTTGACTGTATTTGGCTCCAATCATTGTTTTTCTCTCCTTACCAGTCTCCCAGTCCCTGCCCCTGAAAAGCATCCCCATAGCATGATGCTGCCACCACCATGCTTCACGGTAGGGATGGTGTTAGATGGGTGATGAGCTGTGCCTGGTTTTCTCAAGACACAGCGCCTTACATTCAGGCTAAAGAGTTACATTTCTGTCTCATCAGACCACAGAATCTGCATTTTGATCTCAGTTTTTCATGTGCCTTTTTTGTCAATTCCAGGCATGCTGTCATGTGCCTTTTCTCAGGATTGGCTTCCGTCTGGCCACTCTCCCATAAAGCCCAGATTGGTCAAGTGCTGTAGAGACCATTATCCTCTGGCAGGTTTTCCCATCTCATCCAAGGAACTTCGTAGTTCTGTCAGAGTGGTCACTGGGTTCTTGGTCACATCCTTGACCAAGGTCCTTCTTGCCTGGTTGCTCAGTTTGGTCAGAAGGCCAGCTCTAGGCAGAGTCTGGATAGTTCTGTATTTTTTACAGTTCCCAGTGACGGAGCCCATAGTGCTCTTGGAAACTTTCAATACTCTAGATTTTTTTTTATACCCTTTCCCAGATACAGTGCATTCGGAAAGTATTCAGACCCCTTGACTTTTTCCACATTTTGTTACGTTACAACCTTATTCTAAAATGTATTAACCTTATTAACCTTATTCTAAAATGTATTTTCCCACTCATCTATCCCCATAATGATGAAGCAAAAACAGGTTTTTAGAAATGTTTGTAAACAAATAAGTAAAAAGCCTAGAGTCTTCTTGGGTTTCTCCCATTCTTCTCTGCAGAACCATCGGGTTCTTGGTCACCTCCCTGACCAAGGCCCTTCTCCCATGATTGCTCAGTTTGGCTGGGCGGTCAGCTCTAGGAAGAGTCTTGGTGGTTCCAAACTTCTTCCATTTAAGAATGATGGAGCCCACTGTGTTCTTGGGGACCTTCATTGCTGCAGAAATGTTTTGGTTTACCCTTCCCCAGATCTGTGCCTCGACACAATCCGGTCTCGGAGCTCTACAGACAACTCCTTCGACCTCATGGCTTGTTTATGATCTGACATGCACTGTCAACTGTGGAACCTTATACAGTGTAGACAGGTGTGTGCCTTTCCAACCAATTGAATTTATTGTACTACAGGTGGACTCGAATCAAGTTTTAGAAACATCTCAGGGATGATCAATGGAAATAGGATGCACCTGAGCTCAATTTTGAGTCTCATAGCAAAAGGTCTGAATACTTATGTAAACAAGGTATTTATGTTTATCAATTAATAAATGTGCAAAAAATTATATAATCCTGTTTTCACTTTTACATTATAGGGTATTGTGTGTAGATTGATGTGTAGATTGATGATTTTTATTTATTTAATCCATTTTAGAATAAGGCTATAACGTAACAAAATGTGGAAATTGTCAAGGGGTCTGAATACTTTCCGAATGCACTGTATATTTGTATTTGTATTTATTATAGATCCCGATTTAGCTCCTGGTGTCTGGCAAAATGAAGGCAGTTATACAATTTAAAAGCATTACAATACATTCATTACAGAATTCACAACACACTGTGTGCCCTCAGGCCCATACTCCACTACCACAAATCTACAATGCAAAATCCATGTGTACGTGTGTGTATCATGTTTCATGAGCTGAAATAAAAGATTCCAGAAATGTTCCATACACGCAAAAAGCTTATTTCTCTCAAATTGTGTGCACAAATTTGTTTACATAGTGAGCATTTTTCCTTTGCCAAGATTATCCATCCACCTGACAGGGGTGGCATATCAAGAAGCTGATCAAACGTCATGAAACATATAAGAAGCCAGGAATGGTATTTATAGCGGATTTTGAAAAGGCATTTGATAAAGTAAGACTGGATTTTATTTATAAATGCCTGGATTTTTTCAATTTCGGTAATTCTCTTATAAAATGGGTAAAAAAATAATGTATAGCAACCCCAGGTGTAAAATAGTAAATAACGGTTACTTCTCAGAGAGTTTTGAATTGTCAAGAGGAGTTAAACAAGGGTGTCCGCTGTCACCATATCTATTCGTTATGGCCATTGAAATGCTAGCTATTCAAATCAGATCCAATAACAACATTAGAGGATTATAAATCCAAGGCTTAAAAACAAAGATGTCCATGTATGCCGATGACTCAAGTTTTATGTTAAGTCCGCAAGCTAGATCCCTGCAATGTCTCATTAAAGATCTAGATAACTTTTCTGTACTCTCTGAACTAAAAACCTAATTATGATAAGTGTACAATATTACGTATTGGATCCTTAAAAAATACAACTTTTACATTACCCTGCAGCTTACCTAGAAAATGGGCTGATGGTGAAATAGACATACTCGGTATTCATATCACAAAAGATATAAATAAGCTCTCCACAATGAATTTCAATAGAAAACTTGTAAAAATAGACAAGATCCTGCCACCACGGAGAGGTAAATACCTGTCTATTTATGGAAAAATTGCCTCCTTAGTCATATCTCAGTTTACTCACTTACTTATGGCGCTGCCTACTCCTGATGATTCGTTTTTCAAATCATATGAGCAAAAAAATTGTTCACTTTATCTGGGACGCTAAACCAGACAAAATAAAACGAGCCTATCTATATAATGAATATGAATTGGGTGGGTTGAGATGATTAAATATAAAAGCACTAAACCTCTCTCTAAAATCTTCACTCATTCAAAAGTTGTATTTGTATCCTAAATGGTTCTCATGTAGATTAATAAGACAAGCTCATCCATTGTTTAAAAATGGCCTTTTGCCTTTGTGCAGATTGTCATGTCTCATTTTCGATTAATTGAAAATTATACTTTTTTCAAAGTTTTTGTATTTTTCAAACAAGCATTGCAGAGCTGGCTACAATTTCAATTTCATCCCCCTGAAAAGATAGAACAAATATTACAACAAACATTATGGCTGAACTCAAATGTGCTGGTTGATAAAATACCTGTATTTATGGGAAATATGTTTGAAAAGGTATTTTGTTCTTAAATTATATTGTGATGGTAGAGTTATGTCCTTTATGGAGTTGTACGGGAAGGTCTGCTCAATCCAAGAGTACAACCAATTGATTACAGCATTGCCCCAAAAATGAAGGAGGCGGGTAGCAGCGGAAGGAGGTTGGGAAATGGTCTGTCTGCCCAATATAAAGGATCAAAACTGGCGGAGGAATAAAAATAGCATAAATAGGAAAGTATAGCAGTTTCATTTGAGGACCAGGATGTTGACAACTGTGCCATACAGACTGCAAAATACAGATTTTTGATGTACCGATTCCTAGGTACAGGGTGTATGAGTTGATATATAAAACAACGCAAGATTCAAGACTTCGTGCTTTTCAGCTAAAATTATTATATAGAATTCTTGCCACCAACAAAATGTTGAATATTTGGGGCATAAAATCATCAAAGCTCTGCAGATTTTGTTGTGAGGATACAGAATCAATAGACCATTTATTTCGGTATTGCCCTCAGGTAGCCTGTTTCTGGTCTCAGGTTCAGGAATGGCGGAAAATGCATAGCATTGATCTAAAATTGACCCTAGAAATAGTACTGTTAGGAGAAGCTGAGGGTTGGTATGTGGAATTGGAGACAAGTGGGAGTGGATTTGCTGTGTGTGAGAGAGAGACGGTCAAAAGATAAAGGAGAAAAAAAGTCCAAATTAAACATAATAAAAGTACATTTGAATGACACTAAGTGGCAGTGTTTTTACAACTAATGCCGGTTTGCCTGAGGCTGATGCCGTGCAGGTGTTTGTACACATGCATATACACACACTCTCATTCAAATAAACATACAAAAACACACACATACATGTAATAGTGCCTGACATGCACACAAACATATACAGTTGGCATTGCTGTTATGATTTCAGTTGTCCTTGATGTCCTTTGTTTCAAAAATATATATATATTTTTTGCATTGTTGTTTGCTGTTTTCTTCTGTCTTTTCCTTTTTTGTCTTTAGTTCATTCTCTTGGTTGTTGGTGCATTGGGGGGTTATTGGGGGTGGGGAATGGAATTAGTATTTTTTTATTTAGTTTCTTCCGGGGGGGGACTGTGGGAGGTTCTCGAATGGTTGAGGGACAGCTATTGGGGAACTGTGGGGGGATCTTGGAGGGTTCGGGTTTCACAAGATTGTGATCATGAAAAAGGAAACTATGACATATATTTTATATCACTATCATGCACACGCACCTTCACACATAAGGATGGCTCTGTTGCGGAAAGACTGATACATGTTTGATAGTGTCTGTAAACGGTGCGTAACTGGCTGCAGGGAAGTCAGGCGCAGGAGAGCAGAAATGGGTAACAACTGGAGCACTTTAATAATGCAAAAAAACAAGCTGCACCCAGAACATTTTTACATTTTTTTTTTACATTTTAGTCATTTAGCAGACGCGCTTATCCAGAGCGACTTACAGTAGTGAATGCATACATTTCATTCATTTTTTCCCCCGTACTGGCTCCCCGTGGGAATCGAACCCACAATCCTGGTGTTGCAAACACCATGCTCTACCAACTGAGCTACAGGGAAGGCAGAACAACAAAATACGGGTAAAATAACCCGTCGCAAAACCAGTCAGAAGTGCACATACACTTTACAACAAACAAATCCACACACAGACATGGGGGGAACAGAGGTTTATATACATGTCAAATAATGAGGGAATGTAAACCAGGTGTGTGGGAAAACAAGACAAAACAAATGGAAAATGAAAGGTGGATCGCAATGGCTAGAAGACCAGTGACGCCGAATGCCGCCCGTACAAGGAGAGGAACCGACTTCGGCGGAAGTCGTGACAGTACCCCCCTTTGACGCGCGGCTCTAGCAGCGCGCCGACACCGGCCTCGGGGATGACCCGGAGGGCGAGGTGCAGGGCGATCCGGACGGAGACGGTAGAACTCCCGCAGCATTGAACGGTCCAACACGTCCTCCACCGGAACCCAGCATCTCTCCTCCGGACCGTACCCCTCCCACTCCACGAGGTACTGAAGGCCCCTCGCCCGATGCCTCGAATCTAGTATGGAGCGTATGCCGGGGCCCCCTCAATGTCCAGAGGGGGGCGGAGGAACCTCCCGCGCCTCAGACTCCTGGAGCGGACCAGCCACCACCGGCCTGAGGAGAGACACATGGAATGAGGGGTTAATACGGTAATCGGGGGGAGCTGTAACCTGTAACACACCTCGTTCAGTCTCCTCAGGACTTTGAACGGCCCCACAAATCGCGGACCCAGCTTCCGGCAGGGCAGGCGGAGGGGCAGGTTTCGGGTCGAGAGCCAGACCCGGTCCCCCGGTGCGAACACCGGGGCCTCACTGCGGTGACAGTCTGCGCTGGCTTTCTGGCGCAGCACGGCGCGCTGAAGGTGAACATGAGCAGCGTCCCATGTCTCCTCCGGGCGCAGGAACCAGTCGTCCACCGCAGGAGCTTCGGTCTGACTCTGATGCCAAGGAGCCAGAACCGGCTGATACCCCAGTACGCACTGGAAGGGGGAGAGGTTAGTGGAGGAGTGGCGAAGCGAGTTCTGGGCCATCTCTGCCCATCTCTGGCACGAACGCCGCCCACTCCCCCGGCCGGTCCTGGCAATAAGACCGCAGAAACCTACCCACATCCTGGTTAACTCTCTCCACCTGCCCGTTACTCTCGGGGTGAAAACCTGAGGTAAGGCTGATCGAGACCCCCAGACGCTCCATGAACGCTCTCCAGACCCTCGACATGAACTGGGGACCTTGGTCAGACACTATATCCTCAGGCACCCCGTAGTGCCAGAAGACGTGAGTGAACAAGGCCTCCGCAGTCTTTAGGGCCGTAGGGAGACCGGGCAGAGGAAAGAGATGGCAGGACTTGGAGAAACGGTCCACAACAACCAGGATCATGGTGTTACCCTGTGAGGGAGGGAAATCTGTGAGAAAATCTATCGACAGGTGAGACCATGGCATTAATCGCACAATCCCCCCGTCGATGGGATGGTAATTGAGTCGCCTTATTTTTGGAGAAGGCGAGAGCCAAACCGGCATATTCGGGGGGAATGTGCACGGTGGAGACCTGGTCTGGACTTTCCACCGTAGTAGCACCAATGGAAACCCCTAAACACCTCCCCGAGCACTCCCACGACCACCCCGTGAGAGCCCTCTGTTGCCATGAAACAGTGGGGTCATGACAGGCTAACCAGGGTAGTCCTAGCACCATGGGAAACGCAGGAGAGTCAATGAGAAAGAGAAGGATTCTCTCCTTGTGACCCCCCTGCATCACCATGCCCAGGGGAGCGGTGGCCTCCCTAATCAACCCTGACCCCAATGGACGACTGTCTAAGGCGTGAACTGGGAAGGGCACAGCCACTGGAACAATGGGGATCCCTAAACTATGACCCATAAAATTCCCAGCCGCGCCTGAATCGACGAGCGCCTTATGCTGGGAATGCAGGGAAAACTCAGGAAACATGACATGCAAAAACAGGTCTGTAGCCGAGAGCTCTGGGTGAGAATGGCGCCGACTCACCTGGGGTGACACTAGAGTGCCCTGCCTGCTGCCTCGACCCCCAGAGGAACCAACTCAACACCGACCGGCAGTGTGCCCTCTGCGGCCACAGATGGTGTACGCGAAGGCCCCTCCTCCGGCCCCCCTAAGCGCAGCACCTCCCAGCTCCATAGGGATTGGAGCGGTGGTGCTGGGGGATGGAACCAACAGAGGCCGATCTGGACGTCCGCGGTTGGCCAGCAGGTTATCCAGCCGGATGGACAGGTCCACCAGCTGGTCAAATGTGAGGGTGGTGTCCCTGCAGGCCAACTCCCGACGGACATCCTCACGCAAGCTGAAGCGATAGTTGTCCATCAGGACCCTGTCGTTCCATCCCGCGGCCAGGGTCGGAAAGTCCAGAGCGAACTCCTGGGCGCTCCGCGTCCCCTGCCGCAGGTGGAAGAGATGTTCACCCGCCGCTCTACCCTCGGGCGGGTGGTCGAAGACTGCCCGGAAACGACGGGTGAACTCCTCAAAGTGGTCCAGCACCGCATCACCTTCCACCCACACGGCGTTTGCCCACTCCAGGGCTTTGCCCGAGAGGCACGAGACGAGGGTGGACACCCTCTCACGGCCCGAAGGAGCCGGGTGGACGATCGCCAGGTATAACTCCAATTGCAGCAGGAAACCCTGGCAGTTGGCAGCCGTTCCATCGTACTCCCCGGGGAGGGCGAGGCGAATCCCACTGGAACCGGGTGCAGGGGGAGCGAGTAGTGGAGGCCCCTGTTGTGCTGGTGGAGGCGCTGGAGGGAAACCCTGTCTCTCCCAGCGGTCCATTGTTTGGACGACGCGGTACATGGCGGTGCCGAGATGGTGGAGCATTGCTGCGTGTTCCTGGACGCGCTCCTCTACCCCAATCACAGGGGCACCTGCTCCTGCTGACTCTATCAGAGGTGGGGTATTCTGTCAATGGTGGGTGTAGCTGGTGCATGGAAGTCAGGTGCAGGAGAGCAGAGATGAGTGGACAAAGCACTTTACTTAGGCAATCATATGATCAGAACGCAACCGCGTCACAAAACAAATGCCCAGACCGCATTGTGCGTCTGGCACGCAGGAATAGACACAACCAAGTTATTCTTTCTTGCCGATAACAAACAATTAGGCCTATACGTTTAGTATAGTTGCTTTTTCATAACATTTTAGTTTAAGTAGGTCTAACGTGATGATATTATAAAAACATAAAGTGCATATTTTTCTCTAATGACCATATTAATAAAAACATTGCAACTCACCATGTCGCTGAACTCACCATGTCGCTGAATCGGCAACAAGACGGTCCCATATAGGGGTGATGGGAGACAGTGACTGTTCCTTATGTCTACTCCGTAATTTAGTTTTTGTTGCCATCATTGCGGAAAACCATGCTTCACAGAGATATAGTAGGATGTTTGAAATGGAAGCAACGTTTTCAGTGCTTTTGTGGCTATTAGGATATTCAGCCTTGATTTTAATCCAGAAGGTCGGCAGAGATGAAGTTATCTCAAACATACTTTTAAGGCCAACGTCATTTGTAACCTCAAGGAGTAGATCTTCTTCCTGCATTGGACATGGACGATTCACCTGGGACATTCACAAATGGGTCATTCCTTCGCACTTCGTGGGTCTTGGAAAGTAACACTTGAACTCCATTGACAGAGTAGCTAGGTGATCGGGCACCAACTGGGAGAAAGACAGCCTAGTCTCAATCTCTCCCAAAATGTTTGGAACATGTCAAATATGCCCGTCCACTTGCCGTCCACACAGTTCCAGTTTGACGTTGAATGCAGCCACTTTATCTGCCATCTTAAAGACAGTTGACATTCTCCCCTGAAGTGACAGATTGAGTTCGCTGAGCAGGTTGAATATGTCGCACAGGTAAGCGAGTTATGTGACCCTCACTGAAATGTGCTGCCACTGGTGACTTTTTTTCTGACAGAAATCTCTGCAGTGGCTCTCGTAACTCAAACACTCTGGCAATTTATCTCCCCCTGGATAGCCATCTGACTTCTGTGTATAAGAGAAGGCGTTTGTGCTCTGCGTCCATTTCCTCACAAACCTGCCCTAACAGACGCAAGTTATGGGCGTGTGCTTTGATGTGATTGATAACTTTAATAACATCATGCAATAAGACGTTAAATTCAGGTGACATTTTTCGGCTAGCCAGTATTTCTCTGTGAATGACACATTCAGGCGCAACCTCTTTAACCCGGGTAGGGAAACCATACAGCCGCCCAGTCATGGCAGCAGCCCCATCCGTGCACACGCCAACACAGAATGACCAATCCAATTTTCCTGACATGTAATCATCCAAAGACTTGAATAGTTCTGCTGCCGTTGTGTTAGTCGGCAGGGACATCATATCCTGTTAGTTGGCATGGACATCGTATCTTCATGCACATCGTCCTGAAATATATATCGCACATACTGTAAACAAGCAGTATTGCATTGTTCTCGACAACGGTAGATTCGTCGACCTGGATTCAATACCACAGTGACTCATTAAGCCTTATCTAACAATTGTGCCTCAATGTTCTCTGTTATTTCATCAATTCACCTAGTGACGGTGGTAGCCGAAAGAGGAACCTGTGATATCGATTTAGCTGCAGCCTCTCCTAAGAGTTCACAGCAAATGTCCTTAGCAGCAGGTAGAATCAACTCCTCACCAATAGTGAAAAGCTTCTTGGCCTTAGCAATACGGCTAGCCACTAAGTATGACGCTGTCAGTGCAGCCACGTTTGTTAATGCGGTGGCTTTCAAGACTTGCTTCTGTCCTTCTTGTTCACATTTTCTTTGCTCAAGTAATTCAACAGGTTTGTCTTTCAGTGCAGGGTCCTTGGATTCGATGTGCCGAGGCAATGAAGCAGTTTTGAGGGTTTCATTGCCTTGTTAGATAACCTATCTCCACATACTACGAACAGGGGGCTTGGAGCATGCAAGTCACCTGTTGCAATAAAGCCATATTTTAGGTAGGACTCATCATATTTTCCATATAATGTTTTGCAGTCCCAGACTCTGCTGTCTCTGCATTATCGACATCGTCGTTGGGCCTTTTATCTCCCTTACCTCTTCCTGAAGAAGCTCTCCAGTGACGTTTGCTTGTTTTTATTCATGTCAGCTAACGTAGCTAGCTAGTACAACATTTGCGGGCAACACAGCTCATGCAGACCGTGATGAACTCACCACGAGCGCATTACTCAAGTTCAAAATCTGTAAACTGTTGTGGGCGTGACAGAGATATTAGAGTGGTGAGAAAAGGACCCACAGACTGCACCAAGGACCAACAGACTGCCGGGGTGTGGACGTCCGTGGGCCCCAGAGGGAGTCCGGGGGAAGAGGCCGGAGCCCAAGCCCCAGAGAGGACTCTAAAAAACAAGTTGACCTACAAAAACTTCCATGAACACTATTAAATATGTAAATCATGTTAAGTAGCCTAATAAGGAACCCATTTACTGATGTGAAAACAGATTTGTATTTATATGAATTTATCTATTATCTTTGTACAATGTTTAAAAAAATACTTTAATAAAGATGATAAAAAAATGTTTTTAAAGAAAGTACAAACGGGGCCAAAGTGACACAGGACATTCTCTTGAAGTCAAGTACAACAACAAGTGAACACACAGGGAACAGGTCCAGTAAACTGAATGTGAGGCAAGATCTCCAGATTAGACTAGCGTTTACACCATTGAACTTAATTGTCTCTGCGTTGATAAAGTAAATCCATAAATAATTTCTGTCTGATTGGGGAAAGCTGCAGCTTTAGTACATACATTTATGATGTGTCAACTAATAGTCTTATTATTTTCTATTCAAAACTTTTCTGGTATAGCTGAGAGAGATGGCTTTGGTCTGTTCAATTAACCTTAGACCATGTGGTAAATTGTGGGTGTTATTATGGTACAGTGTATGAGTATGTTTTCTGCCTCTGGTGACTGTTGAAAAAAGGACATAACCTGAAACTTCGTAAATCTTCAAAGTAATGTTAAGGTGCTTAAGTCACAGGGCTACAGCACATAGATGGCAAAGTGCAAATTGTTGGTTTAGTAACTGTAGATAGCCTTACAGCTGTTTTTTGTTACCCTTTGTGGCACATCTATTATCTGGTTCACAGTTTGCCCAGCAGTTTCTGCTTCATGCACAAGACAATGACACTGCCTGCTGAATCCAGGGTCGTGTTCAGTAGGTCACTCACCGTAGCAAAACATTTTGCAAGACAAAAATAAAATAAGTGTTCCAATAGGACTAAGTCATTCAGGTACAGCAAAGACATTATTTGAATTCAGTGACATGCCTTTTGGGCTGTGCAATGCCCCCGGTACATTGCAGCGTCTCATTTCACTCAATTTCATTACTTTTTCTGCCTACTGAAGACAACCCTTGTGGATAATGCCCCAACAACCCTCAATTGTCAGCAAGTGCCCTGTCTCTCAGTACTCATTGCCCAGTCTGTCCATGCACTCTGCTACTCCTCAGTCAACTCAGCACCAGCTGAGAGTGGGGTTTAAGACCATGACCACACCAGACTCATGCATCCCAGCTGACAACGTCTGGTTCCCAGACCATTTCTGAACAGCCAGTGGTGGTGATGTTACCCAAAACGCCTGTTTGTACAGTGCATAATTTCCAAGGACAATCTGAAAACGCCCAATAGTAACCACCAACAAGCTAATTCAATAGTAGGCTTACCAAATGAAGACATAATGAGATATGGTTCAAGCTTCAGTTATCCACCAGAATTACCAGAATTAGAAATGATTCTCATGTATAATTTTCATATCAATGAAAAGGCAATGTTCACTCATCCACACACGTATTGAGAGTTGTTGACCAATATTCAACACTTTTTTACCAAACCTTCACCAAGGTACCAAGCAAGTTATTTTTAACACACAGAAGTAATGCGGGGGAAAAAGAGCCCTGAGTGAAGTATTCAAGTATGTCACTTGAGAGGGCAGTTGAGAGGTATCTGGTCAAGACAGAGCTGTGGCTGCCTAGGCAGAGAGCTCCTGTATATTTTGTACAATATTATTATATTTTTGTTGCATTTTTTATTAAACTTTAACATGTTTATATGTCTGAGTTTTGACCACATACAACCTGCAATCTTGACTCATTAAGTTGCAGGACAATGATGGCAGGTCTGTTTGTTGGGCTTGTTAGCTAGCTAGCCAGCTAATGTGTTTTGATAAAACTTTCACCTGGAAAAGGATCTGTTTTTTGTTTCACCGGACTATGTGTGGAGATGTGATGGCTGATGAGGCTCCTGGGGACTTTTCTGGACCACTGTTGATGCGTGGTGTGGTTTGGTGCTGCAGCTGCTGAGGCTTCACCTAGGTGGGTGCTACGCTTAGGCCATGGAGGACTAGAGACCTATTGAGGAGTGTCTACTCAAATCAAATTACATTTTATTTGTCACATGCGCTGAATACAACAGGTGTAGACCTTACAGTGAAATGCTTATTTACAAGCCCTTAACCAACAATGCTTTAAGAAGTTAAGAACAAAATGTAAAATAAGTGTTAAGTAAAAAATAGAAAATAAAAGTAGAAAATAATTAAACAGCAGCAGTAAAATAACAAGCGAGGCTATATACAGGGGGTACCGGTACAAAGTCAATGTGCGGGGGCACCGGTTAGTTGAGGTAATTGAGGTAATATGTACATGTAGGTAGAGTTAAAGGGACTATGCATAGATTATAAACAGAGAGTAGGAGCAGCATAAAAGAGGGGTCTGGGTAGTCCTTTGATTAGCTGTTCAGGAGTCCTATGGCTAGGGGGTAGAAGCTGTTAAGAAGCCTTTTGGACCTCGACTTGGCACTCCGGTACCGCTTGCCGTGCGGTAGCAGTGAGAACAGTCTATGACTAAAGTGGCTGGAGTCTTTGACAATGTTTAGGGTACTACATCAAGGTGCCCTGATGAAGAGCTCCTGAGCACCTGTCTGTCAGACTGACTGTTTCTCTTGGCCGTACTATCGATGACCCATCTGCTCAAGCCGACTGCCCAACAACTCGCCTCAAGCCCTGCTAACTCGAGCCAACTTCCCACAGATGATGAGCATTACTAGCTACTTTCATCTATTTAATTAATTGGTTATGACCTTCCTTTTGTTTATTGTGTTTTAGTGTAATATTTTCACAATGTCCATTGTACTCGCAATTCAGCTTGTTGCTGCCAGTTGTACAATGTCTTGTTGAAGTGAAAAAAACATTCTCTCTCTCTCTCGCTCTCTCTCTCCCTCTTTCAATGCAGAGTGAGGGTAGTTGGGCCAATAGCATGTTTATCTGGCCGTGTTATCCTTCTGAAGTACTGGGTGGTGGAGGGAGACCAAGGAGCCACTTGTGTTCCTCAAGAGTCTGCAGATGGCTATAATCCGCGGTAAAAAGGGAACCGAAAATCAATCAAGACAATGGTGGACATGGTGTGTCTGTGTGTGAGTGTTTGTGGAGGCAGGAGATAGAGAAAGACAGTTCTTGGGGAGGGGGTTCCAAAGTTTCTAAAGACACACACAAGTTGGGGCAGGCCAGTGTCTTGAGCACTTTGGGTATGTTTCCCGCCAAAAACCGGCATTGTAACGTAGTGACAAGGAGAGTGAATTGTGACCCCCTCCCAGGGCTGTGGCACTCCCCCACCCACCATCCCATCCAGCGGGCCACAGCTGCCTAGTCCAGGACCTTAGCTTTGGGCTGTAACCTACAGGAGGGGGGGTCAAAAAGGCCTGGGAGAGTGGGAGCATTCAGCACTCACATCAGAGACACAGGGTCTTTAAGCAGCCTTAAGCAGCCTAAAGCAGCCTTTCAGTGTGTCACAGTGTGTGGAATCACAATCACATGGAAGGAGCCTCGAGAGAGGGAGAGGGCCAGGGAGAAACATGGGACTAGTTATGGAGTCCATACATACTGAGAACTATGCTTTTGAATGATTGCCCTTTTTTTGTAACAATATGAAAATAGGAGTTGCCCTATTATTGGTTTCTGTGCCTAATATGAGAGTAATGTGCTAAGTGGTATAGTAGTTTTGCATTATTGTTTTGCTCTTGCTATGCTTCATAAGCAATGAATACATGAAATGAATAAGTGTGTATTGTATAGGGAGTTTATGACGCTATTGTCATGAGGAAAGGGGGGAAAGTGGGACCGGTTCTAGGACTTCCGCTCTCGTGCCTCTCTCCATACTGCAGTATGGAGAAGTCAAAAATCCTTTGTTTGTAGAGAGAGACTCTGCCCCAAAATTTTTACATCAAAAGGTTGGACATTGAAACAATATTTCTAACATAAATATTGTGGGAAATGGTTGGTGGGGCTCCAAACAATAATCATGTCAAATCAGATGTTGTTTTGTGATATCATTAACCTGTTTGGGATAGGGGGCAGTATTTGCACGGCCGGATAAAAAACGTACCCGATTTAATCTGGTTACTACTCCTGCCCAGAAACTAGAATGTGCATATAATTAGTAGATTTGGATTGAAAACACTCTAAAGTTTCTAAAACTGTTTGAATGGTGTCTGTGAGTATAACAGAACTCATATGGCAGGCCAAAACCTGAGAAGATTCCATACAGGAAGTGCCCTGTCTGACAATTTGTTGTCCTTCTGTAGCATCTCTATCAAAAAATACAGCATCTGTGCTGTAACATTTTCTAAGGCTTCCAATGGCTCTCAGAAGGCGCCAGCAAGTGTAATGGGGTGTCTGCTGTCTCTGGGCAAAGAACAGCAGGATAATTTGTTAGTGGTCAGCCTGGGAACAGTGACACTGGAGATGCGCGTTCATGAGAATTCAATTTTTTTTTCTTTCAGCCTTTGAATGAATACAACGTTGCCCGGTTGGAATATTATCACTATTTTACGAGAAAAATAGCATAAAAAATTATTTTAAACAGCGTTTGACATGCTTCTAAGTACGGTAATGGAATATTTTGACATTTTTTGTCACAAAATGTGCTCGCGTGTCACCCTTCGGATACTGACCTGAACGCACGAACAAAACGGAGCTATTTGAATATAACTATGGATTATTTGGAACCAAAACAACATTTGTTGTTGAAGTATAAGTCCTGGGAGTGCATTCTGACGAAGAACAGCAAAGGTAATCAAATTCTTCTAATAGTAATTCTGAGTTTAGTGAGCACCAAACTTGGTGGGTGTCAAATTACCTAGCCTGTGATGGCCGAGCTATCTGCTCAGAATATTGCAAAATGTGCTTTCGCCGAAAAGCTATTTTAAAATCTGACACTGCGATTGCATAAAGGAGTTCTGTATCTATAATTCTTAAAATAGTTGTTATGTTTTTGTGAAGGTTTATCATGAGTAATTTAGTAAATTCACCGGAAGTTTGCGGTGGGTATGCTAGTTCTGAACATCACATGCTAATGTAAAAAGCTGGTTTTTGATATAAATATGAACTTGATTGAACAAAACATGCATGTATTGTATAACATAATGTCCTAGGAGTGTCATCTGATGAAGATCATCAAAGGTTAGTGCTGCATTTAGCTGTGGTTTTGGTTTTTGTGACATATATGCTTGCTTTGAAAATGGCTGTGTGATTATTTTTGGCAGGGTACTCTCCTGACATAATGTAATGTTTTGCTTTCGCTGTAAAGCCTTTTTGAAATCGGACAATGTGGTTAGATTAACGAGAGTCTTGTCTTTAAAATGGTGTAAAATAGTCATATGTTTGAGAAATTGAAGTTATAGCAT
The DNA here is from genome assembly GCF_901001165.1 of Salmo trutta. Taxonomy (NCBI): domain Eukaryota; kingdom Metazoa; phylum Chordata; class Actinopteri; order Salmoniformes; family Salmonidae; genus Salmo; species Salmo trutta. The sequence goes on from NC_042966.1 coordinate 214,662, forward strand.
TTTTTTAGGTATTTGAATATCGCGCCACGGGATTACACTGGCTGTTGAGTAGGTACCTAGCCCATAGAGGTTAAAGACAGACCAGTACATTGATGGGTTGCTACTGGCGTGTAAAATGGTTTAAAACTACTAGACCAGTATACGTGCAGAGCGAGCTGAATACGTGACAAATGATCTAAAACTACAAGACCCTCTGAAACTTGACGAATTAAGAAGATTAAGACATGCACAACCTGCAGCTCTACATGTAAAGTAGTAAAGAATTTTGACCAAAGACACAAGGAAGATCTTATCAAACGACCATTGGAACGTCTGATGTATCTGGTCTAACGAACACTTCCAGAACAAAGAAAGCTACTACAACTACTAAGGACATTGTGACCTCTAATGGGCAACCAGAGACTTACACAACTAGAGACTCTCTGTCGAACTATTCGTCACAGACGGATTGGGCGATTTCAACAGAGAGAGACAACAAAGACATAAGCGTAAATATGTACATTGCATTTCTAAATCCGAATGAGAGGTTGTTGGGGTGCTAAATATTCATGTTTACGATGAGCGTATTATTCAACTGTATGTACGCTAGTTGAATTCCTTTGGCTCTCCTTCTGCTCTTTCTTTCCCCACCCCTTTCATTGTGTAACCAGCCGTCATATCGGGTTAGTCCACTTGGGACTTTTCATTGCATTACGTAGTAATCAATTCAACCTGTGTGTGTTTATGTATTTCTGTGTAATTATTTTGTTATTTAGTAAATAAATAATTAAGCCAATGTGTGTATGCTGAGTCAACATGTAGACTAGGGTTCATGCAGATTTATAGAATATTACAACGTTCAGAATGAGACTGATATGAGGTAAAAATACTTTAATAAGTGACTGTTATCTATAGATATGAATATATCTTATAATAGTTTAATTTGTGAGATAGTAACTCGTTAAATACATGTTCCCGTGCTGCCCCAAGTTACTGAGTTAATTGTTACATGATTAATTTAACTGCAGTGTACTGCAGTTGAACTGCAGTTATACTGCACTCTAACTGCAGTTATACTGCAATGCACTACAGTCATACTGCACTCTGACTGCAATATTTTTCCGTAAGGGATAAGTCAACAGCATAGTCTAGCGCCAACATTTTACCATGTGAACCATGATATAACTATTTGATACTTGATATGCATCATATTATTTTGTAAAATGATTTTGAAAACAACCTGATGCATTTATTCATGTCGCTACATTTGAACTGCAATAGGTTAATTTTTTTACATTTACATTTTAGTCATTTAGCAGACGCTCTTATCCAGAGCGACTTACAGTAGTGAATGCATCCATTTCATAATTTTTTTTTCATCCGTACTGGTCCCCCGTGGGAATCGAACCCACAACCCTGGCGTTGCAAACACCATGCTCTACCATCTGAGTTCTAATACTTACATCAACTGAGTAGATAGAGTATGAGGAGTTACATTGAGTGGAATCTGTACTTTTAGAGTAATGATGGAGTCAGTGCTTTTAAGGTTAGAATCCCAGGAGATGAGAGGGTGAGGGGGAGAGAAACTGTGACCAGCCACTGCCATTTGACTATGAAATGTGTTGACAGTGCGGTGGCATGTTATTCTAACAGAGTGCACTCATACATGTCTGACCAACCGGCTCTGGCCTGCTGTATCTCCCATGTGTTAGATAGTGCCCGTTCCCCTAGCCTTCCCCGTCCGTCCATCTGCTCTCATTCCAGGGAAACGTGTGCGCTGGAATTCTCTCCCAATTAAGACAGGGATTAGCCAGGCCACTGTGGGAATAGGGCAGAGTGTGGGAACGCCGTGCGGGGTGGCTGCCTGTCCCCTCTCTCGCCCTCTCTCTCATTCTCCCACTCTATCACTCTCTTTTTCAGTGCCCCTCTGCCTCATTCTCTCCCTCTCACGTTCGTTCCTATTTATCAAACTCCATCCCTCTCTAGTCTCTTTCTCACCGTCTCTGTTCCCTCATCTTCACTGTAATTCTCCTACTGTCTCTTTATTTCTCACCCTACTGTATATTCTCATCAATCTTCTCCCTCACTTCCTCTTAGTAGTGCTTCTTAATTGCTGCGAATCTCGTCTATCCTTGTTGCTCATGGACTTCTCTTTCGTCCCATCTCTCTTTATTGTCTCTATTAATTCTTCCCCTCCATCATTCTATAATACTGTAGACCCCCCTCCCTCCTTCTTCTCACCCCTTTATTTTCCCTTTCCCTTGCTTTTCATGTTTTTCTTCACAGCTTTCATGCTTAATTCTCTCAGGCTTGCTGGAGTTCACCAGCTCCTCTGTTCTCCCCTCCCTTTCTCTCCCTCTCTAGTTCACAGTAAAAGGCTCTGTAGGGGTGTTGGAGAGTCTCACATGAATGGCTCAAACTTCAGGACTGAAACATGGGAGAGAAGAAAAGTTACTTTATCTTATTTCTGACTGAGAGCAAGAGGTTGACTTGTGAAAATGAACAAATTCAACGTGATAATATGACATTACTGAATTATTACACTAAGTGAGACTACAATTTTATGAGGATCATTATAAGTGATATACTGTACAAACATAAGAACTATAAGCCAGAGTTACAGATTTTGTTTTAATTTAGATTGTCTAATTTTCACGTGATTAATATGTATTTGCTAAAGGTCCAAGGGAATGCAGTCATTGAACTCGTCATTGCCTCTGACCTTGTCCTTCTCCGCTTTCTCATGATCTTGCAATTCTTCCAGTCATTATCACACAGAATTTCTCTCTCACCGCCTCTGCTACATTCCTCCTCTCCATTGTCACTTTTTTTTCCACACTCCCATTCTTTCTTTTTTTTCCTGGAGTTCCCACAAACCCCTTCCCTCTCCACTCCTCCACACAAGGCTTGTCCGTTCCAATTATGGCCCCAGTTCGCTCACGCACGCGCACACGCACACCCACCCACACACCCACTCAGCAGCACAGTACAGTACAGTACTTAGCCCTTTGTCTTTGTTGGCTCACCCGTAGCAGGCCACCTGGTTTTGATTTTCCCACAGATCTGCCGGTGAGAGAGTATCATCCCCTCTTTGGCACAGTGACTATGTTGGCACCAACCCAGCCTGTACCCCCCCCCCCCCCCCCCCCCCCCACACACACACATTTTTTCCCAGGGGTCCTGGGAGTGTAATACATTACTGACAAAATCCCACTTCCCATTCCCCCTCTGTCCGCACCACAGTTGGCAATGGTATGATATGACTCTTCCTCCTCTCCCTCCTCTCCCTCTCACATTCTGTAGCTCCCTCACTCTTTCCATTCCTCGGTGTAACGCGGGTCGTATAAAGGGGACCAAGGTGCAGCGTGTAGAGTGCTCATACTTTAATGAAAACACCTAAACAAAAAAACAACAAAACGACAGCCAACAGTTCCATCAGGTAACTAACAAAACGGAAAAGAACTACCCACACCAACACAGGAAAACAGGCTGCCTAAGTATGGCTTCCAATCACAGACAACGATAGCCTGTGATTGGAAACCATACCTGGCCAAAACATAGAAAACAAAAGCATAGAATGCCCACCCACCTATCACACCCTGACCTAACTAAACAGAGAAAACACAGCTCTCCTAGGTCAGAGCGTGACAGTACCCCCCCCCCCAAAGGTGCGGACTTCCGGCCGCAAACCTGAACCTATTGGGGAGGGTCCGGGTGGGCACCCATATTTGGCGGCGGCTCTGGTTCCGGGCGTAGCACTCTCCCCGCCCACTGATCCCCCCGCTTCTGTGTGTCCGGAGGAACCAGACCGTGGGTCATCGCCGGAGGATCTGAAACGCCAACCGCCGCTGAAGACTCTGAGCTGAAAGCCGCCATTGAAGACTCTGGGCTGCAGACCACCATTGAAGACTCTGGGCTGCAAACCGCCGTTGAAGACTCTGGGCTGCAGACCGCCGTTGAAGACTCTGGGCTGCAGACCGTCTCTGAAGACTTGGGGCTGCAGACCGTCGCTGAAGGCTCCGGACTGGGGAGCGTCGCTGGGGGCTCCGGACTGAGGAGCGTCGCTGGAGGCTCCGGACTGGGGAGCGTCGCTGGGGGCTCCGGACTGAGGAGCGTCGCTGGAGGCTCCGGACTGAGGAGCGTCGCTGGATGCTCCGGACGGAGGAGCGTCGCTGGAGGCTCTGGACGGAGGAGCGTCGCCAGAGGCTCCGGAATGGGAAGCGTCATTATAGGTTCCGGACTACTGACCATTGCTGCTGGCTCCATGCCATGGATAATCTCTACAGGTTCCGCGCCATGGATCATCACTGGAGGCTTTGTACCATGGATTATCTCTACAGGTGCCGGGCCATGGATTATTCCTACAGGCTTCGTGCCATGGTTTATCCCTACAGGCTCCGGACCATTTATAATCCCTACAGGCTTTTTGCGAAGGATTATCTCTACAGGCTCCGGGCCATGGATTACCTCTGGAGGCTTTGTGCCATGGAACATCCCTACAGGCTCCGGGCCATGGATCATCACTAGAGGCTTCGTTCCATGGATCATCTCTACAGACTTCGGACCATTGATTATCATTGGAGGCTTTATTCGTGGAGCTGGAACAGGTCTCACCGGACTGGGGAGACGCACTGAGGACCGAGTGCTCAAAGCAGGCACAGGACGTACTGGTTTATGGAGGCGCACTGGAGGGAGAGCGCGAGGAGCAGGCACGGGACATAATGGACTATGGAGGCGCACTGGAGAGAGAGTGCGAGAGGCAGGCACATGCTCACCACAATAAGCACGGGGAGTTGGTTCAGGTCTCACCCCTGGCCCAGCCAAACTACCCGTGTGCCCTCCAAAAAAATGTTTTGGGGCTGCCTCTCGTTCCTCCACGGTAGGCTCTGATATCTCTCTATTACATGGCCCCAAGTCCAGTTTCTCCTTTCCGTCCACTCCTTATGTGACCAGGTGTCCATTTCTGCCTGGGCACGCCGTTTGATCCAATCATGGTGGGTAGTTCTGTAACGCAGGTTGTATAAAGGGGACCAAGGCGCAGCGTGTAGAGTGCTCATACTTTACTTTAATGAAAACACCTAAACAAACAAACAACAAAACGACAGCCAACAGTTCCGTCAGGTAACTAACAAAACGGAAAACAACTACCCACACCAACACAGGAAAACAGGCTGCCTAAGTATGGCTTCCAATCAGAGACAACGATAGACAGCTGCCTCTGATTGGAAACCATACCTGGCCAATACATAGAAAACACAAACATAGAATGCCCACCCACTTATCACACCCTGACCTAACACAGCTCTCCTAGGTCAGAGCGTGACACTCGGACTCTCTTTTTGCACCCCTCTCTAACTCTTTTTCTGTTACGATGTTGAGTCACTCCTAACTGTTATTGTTACAAATTCCACCATTCCACGTAGGCTGAAGAAGTGTTACTGAAACATTAACAAAACTCTGATCCTAATTTGATCATGTCAAATTGTAACAGGGCAGGTTGATATTGCACTGTTGGTATGCCAACTATGGCGACGGAATGAACGGTGTCAAGGTTGTGGAACGAACAAATGCACGGGGCCTTTCACTGTTAAAATGATTTAAAGGGAGTAGTGACTTGTTCCTCGTTCAAAACAACGCTGTCTATGTCAGCAATTCTCGGAGGGCCTGGGGTCGTCTGGGTCGGGATTCTCATCTCACCCTCAGAGGGACCGTATTCACGGTTGTGTGTGTCTGGATAACATGTAATGACATTATTCTCACCGGGGTGATCATTCATAGTCAGCATGCTTTCTTCTCCCTAGCTCGTGAAATTGATATAAGCTTTACAACCATTCCTTGCATTTTTTCTCAAGGCTGGATTTCTTCGGGCTCTTTATAGAGGGAACAAGTGTTGTGAGCATCACCCTGTGGTGATAATGTACGGAAACATGCATCCAAAGAAATATTTATTTAGTGAAATACCATTTCTAACAATGTCAGCTGTTTTACTCCAAGCTAAATCAGTGGTGGTTGGTGCTGTTTAATATGAGGGAGGATTATCTTTTTTTTATGAGCATGGCCTTATTTCTATTACAGCATATTGGATGATTGTCATTCTATATTCACCCAGCTTAATGTAACTACTACATGATACTCTAATTTTCCTTGTACCCAACTTGAGGTTGCTACAACCTAGCCTATGAATGAAAGTTTACAACATAGGTGCACAGGTCGAGATACTTTTTTGTAATCAAGGTGACAGACAATGACACATTCAATACTGCCTTGCACACTCTTGCCTGCATCTAGCTGATCTAGGGTCTAATCATTAGTCTAACAGTTGAAAATTAGAGTTTCTACTGTAAAAATTCAGGTATGGTTATCACCATTTCGTTCTGTTTGCTTCCATTTAAGAAACGTTTTCAACAAAATCTGCAGAGTGAATACAGCCCTGATCACACACAAACACAGTTCATTTTCATAGCAGCCACATAAAAACAGCATGATCACTTTGCTCGTTGTACAGTGCATTCGGGAAAGTATTCAGACCCCTTGACTTTTTCCACATTTTGTTACCTTACTGCCTTATTATAAAATGTATTAAATAAAAAAAAAATCTCATCAATCTACACACAATACCCCATAATGACAAAGCGAAAACAGGTTTTTAGAAATGTTTGTAAAAAAAATTGAATACCTTATTTACATAAGTATTCAGAACCTTTGCTATGAGACTTGAAATTGAGCTCAGGTGATTTGGAAAGGCACACACCTGTCTATATAAGGTCCCAAAATTGACAGTGCATGTCAGAGCAAAAACCAAGCCATGAGGTCGAAGGAATTGTCCGTAGAGCTCTGAGACAGGATTGTGTCGAGGCACAGATCTGGGGAAGGGTACCAAAACACTTTTGCAGCATTGAAAATCCCCAAGAACACAGTGGCCTCCATCATTCTTAAATGGAAGACTTTTGGAACCACCAAGACTCTTCTTAGAGCTGGCCGCCCGACCAAACTGAGCAACCGGGGGAGAAGGGCCTTGGTCAGGGAGGTAAACCAAGAACCCGAGGGTCACTCTGATAGAGCTCTGAAATTCCTCTGTGGAGATGGGAGAACCTTCCAGAAGGACAACCATTTCTGCAGCACTCCACCAATGAGGCCTTTATGGTTGAGTTTCCAGACGGAAGCCGCTCCTCAGTAAAAGACACATGACAGCCAAGATACTCTGGTTTGATGAACCAAGATTGAACTCCTGAATGCCTGAATGCCAAGCGTCACGTCTGAAGGAAACCTGGCACCATCCCTACGGTGAAGCATGGTGGTGGCAGCATCATGCTGTGGGGATGTTTTTCAGTGGCAGGGACTGGGAGACTAGTCAGGATCGAGGGAAAGATGAATGGAGCAAAGTACAGAGAGATCCTTGATGAAAACATGCTTCAAAGCACTCAGGACCTCAGACTGGGGCGAAGGTTCACCTTCCAACAGGACAATGACCATAATCTCACAGCAAAGACAACCTAGGAGTAGCTTCGGGACATACACAAGACTCAAGGCTGTAATCGCTGACAAAGGTGCTTCAACAAAGTACTGAGTAAAGGGTCTGAATTCTTATGTGAATGTGATATTTCATTTTTTTTTAAATACATTTACAAAAATGTCTAAAAACCTGTTTTTGCTTGTATTGTGTATAGATTGATGTGTGGAAAAAACTATATAATCAATTTTAAAATAAGGCTGAAACGTAACAAAATGTGGAAAAGTGAAGGGGTCTGAAAACTTTCCGAATGCACTGTATATATAATTCCTTCTCACAACTATCTACTCACTCTCCTCCTCTCACCTTTTCCCTTCGCTTGTGGATTTCATTACACGTCTGTGACCAGACGAAAAAACCTTTCCAAGCCAAACCTTCATATCATGACCACTACACACAGGCTACATCGTTGTCATGTCATAGTAAACATACTGTAGCTACTCAAACTAACATGTTTGTAAACCCGCAGCAATCATGCATTATGGTCAGAAAGCAGTTAAGCAGTTACACCAGCGGGCCCCGGTGGCAATACATTTAAAAACCAAAAGCTTACCTTGACATGGAAGAGTTCCAGTGTTGGATAGCCATAGCCAGCTAGCTAAAATAGCATCCTCTCTGTTTGAGCAGGATGATTGAGTAGGCTAAACTAGCTAACTGCATTCACTAACTAAGTGAAAGTTTTCAAGAAATACAACCAGATATAGCTCTCTCTCCCTCTCCCTCTCTCTGTCTCTTGCTTCTCCTGAATTTTGGAAGAAGTTAATTTGTTCAAAACTGTTTCTCTCTCTTTCAGTCAGCTACTCACCACTTTTTATGCATTTCAGTGCTAGCTAGCTTTAGCTTATGCTTTCAGTACTAGATTCATTCTCTGGAAGTTGTCATAATTACTGTGCAAGTCTATGGAAGGGGGTGAGAACCATAAGCCTCCTAGGTTTGTATTGAAGTCAATGTACCAAGAGGAGCTCAGAAGCTAGCTGTCCTCCGGCTACACCATGGTGCTACCCGACCGAGTGCTGCTGAGGCTACTGTAGACCTTCATGGCAAAACAGTGTGTTTTAATCAATTATTTGGTGACATGAATATATTCAGTACAGTTTTATCTAAAAATGATTACTTTTTTAGTTTCCCTATTTGTATTTTTATGAAATTCACTGAGGAGGATGGTCCTCCCTTCCTCCTCTGAGGAGCCTCCACTGAGCTAAATACAGTAGCTAATTGCAAACAACATAAGCTATATGGTAGTTTCATCACTAGAAAGCAACATTAGCTTGTATATCAAAGTTCGGAAAAAACACCAGTGAGTATAGGAATTTAATTTTATTTCTGTTTTCATGTCTTTCTTTTTGCATTTCAGTTGATGACTGACGGTTATGATCACTGTGTGATTGTAAAATAAAACGACTTATACAATATCTGAATGATTCATCCTTTATTACTGAAGATGAAGTCAAAGGTTGACAAAGTTCTCTGTTGGAAATCAGTTATCAAAGTTGAAAGTAGGCAATATTAATGAAATGATCTATTAATACTAATTAATACAATTATCTACCATTTAGTATAGACCAATCAGTGATTTGAATTAAATTCACAGTAGGGCCATCTGAACCTTCCCCTCCTATCTCTGCTTCACTTCAGCCTAATTCCATTTCTACTTTTTCTTTAAATTGCTCTGACTACTTGTTCCGTTTCCCTTCGCAGTTTGTAGAATACACATTGAGAACCAGACAACACTCCCATCTGATGGTCAAATAGACTAGTGGTTAAGAGTAAGAGTGCAAGGCAAGTAACCAAAAGGTCACTGGTTCAAATCCCTGAGCCGACTAGGTGAAAAAAATCTGGTGATGTGCCCTTGAGCAAGGCACTTAACCCTAATTGCTCCAGGGTCGCTGTCAATAATGGCTGATCCCTGGCTGTGACCCTACTCTCTGAGGGTGTCTCAAGGGGAGTGGGATATGCAAAAAACACATTTCCAGTTCATATGTGTGAAATGGGACAAATGTAAGCACAAACCTAATTATTATAATAAATATGCAGGCATTTTTATCTCAATATGAAATCATTTCTGGGTAACAATTAAGTAACTTACTGTGATTCAAGCAATTAAAATGGTCAAAAACAAGCAAAAATATATTCTTAGCAAGAGCAATTTCTCTTACACTAAAAGGGCATTATCATAATTTTCACAATTTCACAGTATTATTCCAACCTCATAGTGTGGAAAAATGAATATATAAAACACAGAAAAAAAATTTTTTGACTGCACTGGGCCTTTAATATGGAGCCCAGTCAACAAGGTTATGTCTTCAGCCTTTTTCCCCACTCATTTGCGGTGCTCTCTTATTTTAGCTGCTCTGATCACCTACTATTACCAATAATCGTTTTGTTCAGTCCCCCTTCAAACAACTCTGACCTGGGCCTCTGCCTCCTGGAAGGTCTGACTACTGTAGAAGCTCTCTGGGTGTCATGGGCCATTTGCTTAATGTTGAGGACATGGTACCTGTTTTCTACAAGCTGCCGGAGATCCTGACTCCCTGCATGAAGAAACTCCTCAATACTTTGCTCTTTCAGGCTGTCAGAGTGGGTGGATAAAATCACAGTGTATCTCCCCAACAACCCTCTCCAAACATCTCCTCCATTCTCTCCAGCATCCCTCTCTCCTCCGCCTTTGACGGCTCTACTGGTGTGACCAGGAGGAAGGCGTGGGACCCTGTTGCAGGCAGCTGGACACAGGGCCCCACATCCTGTCTCATCTCCTCCAGATAGAGTCCTGGGCTGAACCAGTGTCTTTTCGAAAAGTGTCTTTTCGACTAAACCAGTTTTTGGAACAAAGAAACTGAACTAACAAAAAACTGGTTGTATCTGACATACAAAATAGGACTTATTTCCCAAGTGTCTTGATGTCATCTTGAAGGCAGCTTTACCTGGTTGTAGATTCGTTCTTGTACATTTTTTATGTGAAAGATTTCATCATTTGTGTTGTATTGAATTGAATTTCATCTAGAACATGGCATCATCATCATCAGTTAAATAAAGGTTAAATGAAGAAAAAAAATCATTATGATGTCTCATGACAAATGTGTGACAGCATGTTGATGTCCCTTTGGGGTGAACATTTACAGACTAAATTCTGCATCTTCAGTTTAAGCTCTGTGTCTGTAAGTGATTTAATCTCACTCTTGTTTCCTGTGTTCAACTGCTTTATTATAATGAGGAAATTAGTCAAGGAGCCTACAATACAGCTCTTTGTACATGGAAATATTGTATAATACAATAAAAATGTATAAGACAAAATGCTCAAAATTATTATTATTACTTTAAATTGATCATAATTCACAATTGAATAAATAGTGATATAACATCCTTTAATTAAAGTGGCAATCTGATTCAAGCAACAAAGCTGTCACCCTGCCACTAGAGGGCGATTTCATCATTTTACTGCAGGAAAGGGGTGCTACACTGCATGGTGCAAGTGATCAATGACATTTGAGATTCTGCGCAAATTATTATAGCAATTGTGAATATTTCCACAGACCTGTGACCCTGAACATGCACGCTTTCTATGATTACATAAGAAGACATTTATTGTAACAGTAACCTCAAAATGTGGCTATCGATGTGTTACTCATTTTAAGGTTGAAAAAATACTGTTAAATTAGTTTGTAAGATAGCCTTAACATTAGGCTATTTACTGTCTTACAAAAGTAATATTGAATTGTGTTTGGTTGATAATGCAACCAAATATCAACATTTTAAGATGTTTCTTCCGCTTGGATTATTCCATCTGTGCCACTGAGTCTGGCTTTAATTCTGGTTTGTACATTTTTTTATAATTTATATGTTGGATTGAAGTCTCCATTTCAACCAAAAATCTAAGTTAAAGAATATGACTAAATCAAATCAAATACAATTTTTATTGTATTATTAACGTGTAGATTCCATTTAAAATCAACCAAAGCTTGCAACCCTAGACCTACTGTAAAAGTAAAAAGTTTGGACATACCTACTCATTCAAGGGTTTCTACATTGTAGAATAAGGGTTTCGACATAGTAGAATAATAGTGAAGACATCAAAACTATGAAATAACACATATGGAATCATGTAGTAACCAAAAAAGTGTTAAACAAAAAGATTCTTCAAAGTAGCCACCCTTTGCCTTGATGACAGCTTTGCACACGTTTGGCATTCTCTCAACCAGCTTCACCTGGAATGCTTTTCCAACAGTCATGAAAGAGTTCCCACATATGTTGAGCTCTTGTTTGCTGCTTTTCCTTCACTCTGCAGTCCAACTCATCCCAAACCATCTCAATTGGGTTGAGGTCGGGTGATTGTGGAGGCCAGCACTCCATCACTCTCCTTCTTGGTCAAATAGCCCTTACACAGCCTGGAGCGCAAACCAGATGGGATGGTGTATCGCTGCAGAATGCTGTGGTAGCCATACTGATTAAGTGTGCCTTGAATTCTAAATAAATCACAGACAGTGTCACCAGCAAAGCACCCCCACACCATCACACCTCCTCCATGCTTCACGGTGGGAACCACACATGCAGAGATCATCCGTTCACCTACTCCGTGTCTCACAAAGACACAGCGGTTGGAACCAACAATATCACATTTGGACAGACCAAAGGACAGATTTCCACCAGTCTAATGTCCATTGCTCGTGTTTCTTGGCCCAAGCAAGTCTCTTCTTCTTATTGTTGTCCTTAAGTAGTGGTTTCTTTGCAGCAATTTGACCATGAAGGCCTGATTCACGCAGTCTCCTCTGAACAGTTGATGTTGAGGTGTGTCTGTTACTTGAACTCTGTGAAGCATTTATTTGGGCTGAAATTTCTGAGGCTGGTAACTCTAATGAACTGTTCCTCTGCAGCAGAGGCAACTCTGGGTCTTCCTTTCTTCTGGTGGTCCTCATGTGAGCCAGTTTCATCATAGCGCTTGATGGTTTTTGCGACTGCACTTTAAGAAATTTTCAAAGTTCTTGAAATGTTCTGCATTGACTGACCTTAATGTCTTAAAGTAATATTGGACTGTCGTTTATCTTTGAGCAGTTCTTGCCATGATATGGACTTGGTCTTTTACCAAATAGGCCTAACTTCTGTATACCACCCCTACCTTGTCACAACACAACTGATTGGCTCAAACGCATTAAGAAGGAAAGAAATTCCACAAATGAACTTTTAACAAGGCACACCTGTTAAGTGGAATGCATTCCATGTGACTACCGCTGGTTGAGAGAATGCCAAGACTGTGCAACGCTGTCATCAAAGCAAAGGCTGGCTACTTTGAAGAATTTCAAATTTCATTTGAACACTTTTTTGGTTACTACATGATTCCATATGTGTTATTTCATAGTTTTGATGTCTTCACTATTATTTTACAGTGTAGAAAATAGTAAAAAGAAAAACCCTGGAATGAGTAGGTGTCCAAACTTTTGACACACCTACTGCAACCATTTAAACAACTGCATTAGCATAAGAAGCAAAAACGTGTTTTAGTTACTGATTTAAAAGTGGATATTTTTTGTCCAAAAATATTTATTCCGCGCTGGAATCAAAACTGTGCTCACTCAGAGTCCTCCTTAGGTAAATAATGTACTTACATTCAGCTCTAACTTGATGGCTGATTGTCGTACAAAGGGCGTTCACATACTGCTGGAAAGCCCAGCTCATTGGCTATCTAGCTAGCTATGTTCCAAAACGATAGGTGATCATTGGACCAAGACACTGTCAATCAAGTGAACACTCGTCTCATTAGTGCGTAATGATAGCTGACCTAATTGACGTGTTGTGTAGCCAATACGTAATGTAAAATGATGAAACAAGTTTGGTTTGCTTTTAGAGTGCCTGAGGATTGCACAGAAACCGAACTTGACCGGGTTAAACAAAATGCTAATGCACTGTAGACCAGTACTGATTTGCTGCATGTATCAAATGCTAACATAGTCAAATGAAATGCTAACTTACCAAATGTTAACAGTCATAGCATCAGTGCTAAGCTGGCTCATTACAATACGAGGGCCATGCTCTTGTCTCCAATGGCCTCCAGGTATTTGGCATAGCTGTAGTAGGTGGTCCTGAGGTGGATGTGATCGTGGGTCTCTGCGGTCTTCACCACCTGCTGCCACTGGCCTGATGCCTGGTAGAACTTGTTCAGGAGGTTGAAGCGCCCGCAGCTCTTATACAGCTTCTCTGCATCCTCCTGTGGGACCATTGGAAGTCTAGTAACACTTAAGATTAGGGGCATTATCCATGGGTAAGAAGTTATTCTGTAATTATGATCTTAAAGACAGTACACATGTAGTGTTTTAGTATGGACAGATATACTACTAATGACATCATTAATTTATAAAGACAAAAGTGGTAAGTACTCCATAATAGCATGTACTTACTACACTATACTTATTACACTATTACAGGGTAATCACATAGGTAATGCTACTGGTACAAGTACTAGGTGCCGACAGTATATGTGGTAATGATCAAATTAACCTCTCTAGGGGAGGTGGTACGAAATCGTCCCACACTATTCAACAGCCAGTGACAAATCAGAGCGCCAAATTTAAAACCACAAAATGTCATAATTCAAAGTTCTCAAACCAATACGTAATGTAAACTATTTTACACCATTTTATTGATACACTTCTCCTGAATCGAACCACGTTGTCCGATTTCCAAAAGGCTTTACAGCGAAAGCAAAACATTAGATTTTTACATTAGCATGTGATGTTCAGAACTAGCATACCCACCGCAAACCGGTGAATTTACTAAATTACTCACGATTAACGTTCACAAAATACATAACAATTATTTTAAGAATTATAGATACAGAACTCCTTTATGCAATCGCTATGTCCGATTTTAAAATAGCTTTTCGGCGAAAGCACATTTTGCAATATTCTGAGTACATAGCTCGGCCATCACGGCTAGCTAATTTGACACCCACCAAGTTTGGGACAACCTAAACTCAGAATTACTATTAGAAAAATTGGATTACCTTTGCTGTTCTTCGTCAGAATGCACTCCCAGGACTTCTACTTCAACAACAAATGTTGTTTTGGTTCCAAATAATCCATAGTTATATCCAAATACTGCCGTTTTGTTCGTGCGTTCAGGTCACTATCCGAAGGGTAACGCGCGAGCGCATTTCGTGACAAAAAATGTCAAAATATTCCATTACCGTACTTAGAAGCATGTCAAACGCTGTTTAAAATAATTTTTTATGCTACTTTTCTCGTAAAATAGCGATAATATTCCAACCGGGCAACGTTGTATTCATTCAAAGACTGAAAGAAAAAAAGGGAGAAGTCTCGTGAATGCGCATCTCCAGTCTCACTATCCCCAGGCTGACCACTTACAAACTCTGCTGCTGTACTTTGCCCAGAGACAGCAGACACCCCATTCCACTTTCTGGTTGGCTTTAGAGAGCCAATGGAAGCCTTAGAAAGTGTCATGTTACAGCACAGATGCTGTAATGTCGATAGAGATGCAACAGAATGACAACAAATTGTCAGACAGGGCACTTCCTGCATGGAATCTTCTCAGGTTTTGGCCTGCCATATGAGTTCTGTTATACTCACAGACACCATTCAAACAGTTTTAGAAATTTTAGAGTGTTTTCTATCCAAATCTACTAATTATATGCACATTCTAGTTTCTGGGCAGGAGTAGTAACCAGATTAAATCGAGTACGTTTTTTATCCGGCCGTGAAAATACTGCCCCCTATACCACAACAGGTTAAACAACCTATAATTGACCATTATTTTACTCTATGTACTAGTTATGACAATACCTGGCTAAGGAAATGAATTGAAAATGAGGTGAAGCCACCATTAAATGCTATGATCACCTACTACTTGGTTGGTTTTCTTACCAGCATGCCCAGCTGCAGGGCCAGTACTACCACCCTGGCCTCCAGTTTAGGCTCGGTCTCGGAATCCTGTAGTGCCCACACTGCCATGGCATTACCCATGTTCCCCAGACACATCCGGGCCACATCCTCGCCATGTTCTCCCATTCTGCCTCACTGCAGAGAAAGAGGAGAGAGACATTTTGTTTGATCATAGACGTTAGAGGGAGACATTTTGTTTGATAAAGTATATTAGGAATAAGATAAGATCAGCAACCATAATGCAATAGAGAATGGAAACTATTGACTAACATAGCATTGGAAAAAGGAAAACATTGTAAACCACTTCCTTTCTGATTCAAGGTCATTCAGTAAAACGTTGAAAGTATTTGTTATAGCTATTTGATTTCTTGCATATACAGGTCAGCCATTGATTTCTGGCACACTGCCCAAGCTCCACTTTCAACATCGAACCAAATCAACATCTCTAAATCTCTTCTAAACCGCTTTAACACATAAACATTGATTTAAATCACACAGCGGTATGAATCTGTGCGTGGGAATCCAGACCCAGAGCTCAGGGCAGGAAGCCAAGCCTTGGATATATGCTTGCTACGGGGGATTAGGCATAGAAGAATGATTGCAGGGAGATCCAACTCAAGTCTCTCACAAACACACATGCATGCACACACACACACACTTATTCTCTCTCTCGCTCTTTCTCATCTACGTCAACCTCAATCCCACATTCACTCTGCCACCATTCCAGATTCCAAACCCATCTGGACCCTATTTGTGTTCCCCCTCCTCCAACTTCTCTCTTTAGCTGATACAGATGTGGGTGTGTTTATTAAAGTTAGGCAACAGGAAATTCACGGAATCTTTAGGGGCCTTGGGACTCACTGGCGGGGAAAAATGAGGCCAAGCTTGCCTTGCAGAGACCCATGTTATGTAGCACTGCACTGACAGCCAAAAGCCTGCTCTCTATGGCCACAGACCATACAAACACAGCCCCTCAAATCCCCACGACTCTATCGTTCTCTGAATCCACGTCTTACACAGATGTTTCAGAGCCAGAAAATAACTATAGTAGGTTTGGCGACACAGAGAGAAAGACAGAGAGAGAGAGGAAGTAAACAGACAGATAGAGCGGGTTTAGGAGAGAAAAAAGGACAGAGGAGAGGGTCCGCCTTTTGCCCCCCTCTGATCGTTTTCCTATCAGGAAACGCATCCTGTTGCTGGTCGGGCTGTGGGGGCCAGTGTGTTTGTCGCTGTCACACACAAACAGGCAGAAGAAGAGCTGTAGCATCTGGAACGCCACTGAGGCTCTATGGGCTGTCCTCTCTGAGTGAGTCTCAGGAGTGCACATTCTCACACACAGAGTGAGGGAGGGAGTTGTCTGGTCAAACCTGTTGGAACCACAGACTGATATCTCCCATCCTGAACCCTTTATTCTAATCCTTTTTTGACCGCTGGGACTGAGCTGTACCAGGAGAACCGACTCTTCCCATAGACCAAGAGAGCAGGAGCAGCAACTCTTCCCATAGACCAAGAGAGCAGGAGCAGCAACTCTTCCCATAGACCAAGAGAGCAGGAGCAGCAACTCTTCCCAGAGAGAGAGAGAGAGAGCAGGAGCACCAACTCTTCCCAGAGAGAGCGAGAGAGAAACAGGAGCACCAACTCTTCCCAGAGAGAGAGAGAGAGAGAGAGAGAGAGAGAGCAGGAGCACCAACTCTTCCCAGAGAGAGAGAGAGAAAGAGAGAGCAGGAGCACCAACTCTTCCCAGAGAGAGAGAGCAGGAGCACCAACTCTTCCCAGAGAGAGAGAGAGAGAGAGCAGGAGCACCAACTCTTCCCAGAGAGCTGGAGCACCAACTCTTCCCAGAGAGAGAGAGAAAGCAGGAGCACCAACTCTTCCCAGAGAGAGAGAGCGAGAGGAGGGTCAGAAGAAGACTAGAGCTTGCGCAGTGAGAGATCGCTCTTCCAGTTGACAAAGCCCTTTCTTGGTTAAGCCTCGGTGAGCTGTCAGTGAGCCACTGGCCCTTAGCAACACGATCCAGACAATCTGCTCTGCTGCTCTACTCTGCTTCTCCACTTTCCCACTACCCCTGGTGTAGAGTCTGAAGAAAAAAACACAGAAGAACGAAGAAAGAAACTGATGGGAAAAAGAGACAGGCGCCTACACAGAGAAGAAAATAACTTGAAACTGCAGAGAACCAACGGTGAGGAGGGCAGCCAGTAGAAATCAGAAGTGGAGAGAAAAGGGGTGATAAAAGTGGAAAAGAGACAGTTGAAGAGAGAATAGTGAGGCGAGGTTCGAGACCAAGAGTCAAGCTGCAGCCAGTCACCAGAGCCAGTGGAATGGACCTCGGTGCCGGTCGGATTAACCCCCGCCTGCCCACTGTGCACTCCGAGGAGGAAGGCTGAACCAACCCACATCCACCCCAAAAACAAATGAGGATGAACGGAGATGTTCTTTAGCTGAGCTAACAACGCGTTCCCTTTTTTCTTCAGCGGTACGACTGCCTGGGGTTAGCATTAGCCGCTAGCTGACTGGCAGTGGAGGAGGAGGAGAACCGGGGTGCCCCAAGCGCCGCTGGTGTTGCTGCCCAGGAGAGGCAGGGCAGCACGGGAGAGGAAGAGGGGGACGAAGAGAGGGAGGAGGTGGGGGAGGGAGAGGTGGCGGGCGGGCAGCGGTGCATGGCCGTGCAGCGGCTGGTGGCGGTGGCGGTGATGGTGGCCCTGCTGTCCCTGGTACTCAACAACGTGGCAGCTTTCACCCCCAGCTGGGTGCTGCAGGCCCTGGAGGATGGACGCAAGCGCAACGTGGGGCTGTGGAGGATGTGCCCCGTCATGACTGGAGGAGAGAGGGGCCGGGATGAACCTGGGGCTGGGGGGAGTGGGAGGAGAGGTCAGGGGACTCAGAGGCCGTGTGAGGGTCTGGGCTGGGGCTCGGAGTACGCAGGCTACCAGGAGTCCCGCAGCACCGTCAAATGTAATGTGTGTTTGTGTTTCATGAGTGTGCTTCATTCCAAAACCCTTAGTTAAGAGTGCGCCTAATTGATGTGCATGTATGGGTAGATGGATACTGCGGCCTATTGGGCTCCTGAGTGGCGCAGCGGTCTAAGGCACTGCATCTCAGTGTTAGAGGCGTCACTACAGACCCTGGATCGATTCCAGGCTGTGCACAATTGGCCCAGCGTCGTCCGGGTTAGGGTTTGGCCGGGGTAGTCTGTCATTGTAAATAAGAATTTGTTCTTAACTGACTTGCTTAGTTAAATAAAGGTTAAATAAAATTAAATAAATAAATAGCAAAACCAGAGGCAGCAAGATCCTGACCCCCGGGCCAGCTGCATAACAAGCAGCAGCAGTCCAGGGGACCTCATTCAGTGATAACAAATAACAATAATAATAACAAACAAAAATAACTCTCAGAACTCATAGGGCATTGTCTACAGATGCAAAAACAATGTTGATTTGCAGTGAATCCATCATTTCATTAAGCCCTTGAGAAAGGCTACACACAAAGATGCATCATTGTAATGACATTGATCAGCTCAGCTCATGAGTGGTTATTTGATATGACACATTGGACTCTGATATCAACAGGTGTCATCACATGATGTTGCCCTAATGTCTCTGGTTTAGTTTGAGATAATAATTTGCCATATTCATAATATATCTCTCTGCCCCCCCCCCCCCTCCCTCCAGTGCAGTTTGACATGATGCGAGCGTGTAACCTGATGGCCACGGTAGCACTGACGGCTGGTCAGCTGATCTTCCTGCTGGGCCTGATGGAGCTGCCCTTTGTCACCCAGGACTCCCAGTGGTGGGAGGAGGCCATCGCCGCACTCTTCCAGTTGGCCAGTGAGTACTATACATCCACACCAATATGTTTAATACACTGCACAACATGGCATATAGCCTAGCCTAATGTCAGCAACCTCTGGTCCGTGGACCGGCACTGGTCCCTAGGATGAGGTTTACCGGTCCCTGAGATCGTTAGGTGTACCTGATTATTATAATTTTTTCTCAAGTGACAGTTTTTAATGTCGGCAGTCCTCCAAAAAGGGAAGGAAGGGCAATAGCTTGCCAGTCATTGGCACAAAAAATGGTTGAGAAACAGTAACACTGGCCTATAGTGTATCTGTGACTCTGACATGATGCACAATGACAAGAAGCCAGATGTGGCAGTCCCAGTAGAGTGGAAACCAGACACCTACAAGCCTGGACATAACCACTGCAGCGGGTCAAGCACAGAGTTGAATTCTATGTGAAATTTGATAAAAATACACATGCCATGGACATTTTTGTTCCATTTTTCCAAAACACTAATGAGTGTGGAGGCCAGCAGACACCTAAACATAAGTGAGAGACAACCACACTATAAAACACCTATTGCACGTGTCTGGCTTTTGATTTCAACTTTAAAATGTTCAATAGAGTCGCTTGAGGCTTTTCTGAGCGTTCCTCAGATCTAAAAATGGTCACAGTGTGTTGCTGCGAATAAACATAAAAGTCCCTTGTTGTTCCCCAGTGGAGCACAAAAGAGGAACCCTTGGAGCTTTGAGGATTGGCTTGAGGACAAAAAGCATAAATAAATCCAGAGCAACCAAACTGGGGGGGTGACTAGGAAACAGAAAAGGGGAAAAAAAGACTAGAATCGGACCTTATCGTTCCAAGAAGGAATTTTCTTGCAAAGTCAATTAAAGACGATAACAACCAGGAATAGCAATGGGAAGAAGGAGAGGAGGTGGGCGGTAAGGGCAAATCAAGACCCCTCTCCTTCATCCATCCCAGGGGGCTGTGCGGCAGTGTGGGCATGGCTTGTCCCAGTGCCCCTTTTGAGGAAGTGTGACGTTGTCACATTTTGTTGAGCGCACAGCTTGTTGTTTAGGGATGTCAGCCCCGGGCAGTATTGTGGCACAGCAGGCGCAGCATCCAAGGGTCTGATGGTTAAATATAGCAGGCCGTCAGTCTGGGCTGGTGGGCCGGCCAGAGTTCCAGCGAGCCAGAGAGCGACTGTCGGGCGCCAGGATATCCCTGCTCAGGACGAGGAAATGCCTGCGACTACCTGTTATGCAAACCCCGAGCAGAGGTGGAAAAAGGGGGAGAGCAGACACGAAAGACAGTTCGACAGGGACTGACTGTGTTCTGGAAGTGAGGGTGTGTGTGTGTATATGTGTGTGCGCGCGTTCGTGTGTGTGTTGGGTTAGTTGGTAGAAAAATGCTATAGGGTGGGGACAGCTGCTGTCCAGATAAGCTTGGCCTAGCTTTTATGCCTGTTTACAGAATGTCCAGGAACAGGGGCAAATAAAGGGTCCCCTCTCGACGCTAGCTTCTTCGGCAGGCAACACCGGGACATTTATCTGACGGTCTTAGATGGGACCCACCCAAATAATCACTGATTCCCTTCCAAAAGAACCCACTGAGCCAAACTATTGTTTGGCATGCTATAAAGTGTCTCTCATGGTAAAGGGATAATGCACCCCCAAAATAAAAATCATGAAACTCCTGTCATTTTGGTGAAACCCTATGTTCTATCTGTGGGTAAAATACACATTTTCCCCATGATTTAACTTTGATATGGTCCGTCTGTGAAATTAGTAAATTGTGTAGGAACGCATCATAGCTAGAGTGCATTCGGAAAGTATTCAGACCCCTTGCCTTTTTCCACATCTTGTTACGTTACAGACTTATTCTAAAATGAATTAAATAATTATCCCCACTCATCAATCTACACACAATATCCCATAATAACAAAGTCCAAACATGTTTTTAGAAATAGTTGGAAATGTATATATATATAAAAAAAAAATATTACAGCCTTGAGTCTTCTTGGGGTATAACATTACAAGCTTGGCACACGTATTTTGGGAGGTTCTCCCATTCTTCTCTGCAGATCCTCTCAAGCTGTCAGGTTGGATGGGGAGCGTCGCTGCACAGCTATTTTCAGGTCTCCCCAGAGATGTTTGATCGGGTTCAAGTTCGGGCTCTGGCTGGGCCAATCAAGGACATTCAGAGACTTGTCCCGAAGCCACTCCTGCGTTGTCTTGGCTGTGTGCTTCGGGTAATTGTCCTGTCGGAAGGTGAACATTCTGAGCGCTCTTGAGGTGTTCATCAAGGATGTCTCTGTACTTTGCTCCGTTCATCTTTACCTCGATCCTGACTAGTTTCCCAGTCCCGGCCGCTGAAAAACATCCCTACAGCATGATGCTGCCACCACCATGCTTCACCGTAGGGATGGTGCAAGGTTTTCTTCCAGACGTGACGCTTGGCATTCAGGACAATCTTGGTTTCATCAGACCAGAGAATCTTGTTTCTCATGGTCTGAGAGCCATGTGGGCTGTCATGCCTTTTACTGAGGAGTGGCTTCTGTCTGGCCACTCAACCATAAAGGCCTGATTGGTGGTGTGCTGCAGAGATGGTTGTCCTTCTGGAAGGTTCTACCACCTCCACAGAGGAACTCTGGAGCTCTATCAGAGTGACCATCAGGTTCTTGGTCACCTCCCTGACCAAGGCCCTTCTCCCCTGATTGCTCAGTTTGGGCAGGACAGCAGCTCTAAGAATCCTGTCTCGGAGCTCTACGGACAATTCCTTCTACCTCATGGCTTGGTTTTTGCTTTGACATGCACTGTCAACTGTGGGACCTTATATAGACAGGTGTGTGTCTTTCCAAATCATGTCCAATCAATTGAATTTACCACAGGTGGACTCCAATCAAGTTGTAGAAACATCTTAAGGATGATCAATGGAAACCAGATTCACCTGAGCTCTATTTTGAGTCTAATAGCAAATGGTCTGAATACTAACGTAAAGAAGGTATGTTTTTTGTTTGTTTAATAAATTAGCAAAAAAAAATAATCTAAAAACCTGTTTTTGCTTTGTCATTATCGGGTATTGTGGGTAGATTAATGATGATTTTTTATTTATTTAATACCTTTTAGAATAAGGCTGTAATGTAACAAAATGTGAAAAAAGGGAAGTGGTCTGAATACTTTCCGAATGCACTGTACATGTTTCTTGTCACTGGAGATAGGGGATACCATACTATTACATTTGATAACGCTTTTAAAACAATTACCTGCACTCCAATTCAACAAATCAGCCAATAGATGGTATGGGCATTCTTGTCTAGAACACATCCATCCATTCATATCGTTATGAAAAAGTATATACTTTGCTTAGATGTGCTCAATCTAAACAGTGTACCAAATTATTCAACTCAGTTTCTCCTTCAAGTACCATATCACAATACGCCCTGTGTGTCTGTGGGAAATGTTCGTTGTTGCCATAGCAACATACTCTGCACTAGTGTTTTTTAACACGGTTAATCATAGGAATTAGGTGTTTGGTGTGGATAATCCCTTTAATACAATGGCAGAATAATTAGGTATGGATATCTAGGGCGGTCGTTGGTAGCTGTTTTCAAAAACAGGCCGTCTATTATAAACGCCCTTCACACATGTTGACATTAGTAAGAATAGTGACACGACTAATGAGTCAGACAGACACACACACACCTACTTCCACCAGCTAAAAATACATGCTGCTGGAAAAATGTCATCTTCCTTTGTACTCAAATGCCACTATCTGAAGACTTCACCATATTTGATCAACAAGACTGAGCAAAACAATAGATGACTTGCGATGACCCTTGGTGAGGACTTCATAGCAGAAGAGATAACAATGGTTACTAGGTATCAGTGTTCCCAGGGCTCCTCATTGCCTTATTATACACTGAGTATCCAAAACATTAAGAATCCCTGCTCTTTCCATGACATAGACTGACCAGGTGAATGCTATGATCCCTTATTGATGTCACTTGTTAAATCCACTTCAATCAGTGTAGATAAAGGGGAGAAGACAGGTTAAATAAGGATTTTTAAGACAACAGATTTAAGTGCCTTTGAACGGGGTATGGTAGTAGATGCCAGGCGCACCGGTTTGTGTCAAGAATTGCAACGCTGCTGGGTTCTTCATGCTCAACAGTTTTCCGTGTGTATAAAGAATCGTCCACCACCCAAAGGTGGGAGGCATTGGAGTCAACATGGGCCAGCATCCCTGTGGAACACTTTCGACCCCTTGTAGAGTCCATGCCCCGACGAATTGAGGCTGTTCTGATGGCAAAGGTGGGGGGGATCCTGGATGCTGATTGGTTGATAAACGTTAGTTATTTTCAAGAATCCTGGGGTAATGCCTGTTAACTTTATATTTGAATAATCAATGCACATGCAGTCCCGCAGCCCAGCCAGGCAATTCATGAATGTAATCTCCAGTAGGAAAAAAATCTAGACATTATTTACAAGCCCAGCCAGGCAATTCATGAATGTAATCTCCACTGGGAAAAAAATCTAGACATTATTTACAATATGTTTAAAACCAGCAAGCTCAGTGACTTCCCAGCATTCCCAATGCCTTCACTTAATCTAGGCTCAAGTGTAAAAGGCCTTCATTTCCTGAGTTCGGTTCAGTTTAGTATACCTCCACCACTCAGTAATTCATCCCTCATTCCTCTCCTCCCCCACTGAGAATTGGCCTCTCTCTCTCTCTTTGCTGTGAATGGGAGTTATTTTTACCAGCAGCCAGTCTTGGGAAAGAATGCTCTGTTTGCGTTTTCAGATGAGCCAAAAACCTCAGCTATCACATGCAGACAGTTTGATAACAATATCCAATTCCATTCAGTGATATCTCAACACTGCTATCGGCAGCAGGTCTGAGCCTTGGCTGAGTATAACACCGGCCCGTTTTCACCCCTTGAGACTGATATGCTCAGGAATGTGTGACGGAATGGAGAGAGTCAAGATCAGAGGGTCAAAGGTTAGAGATTCATGTGCGTTTGAGATTCAGGTTTAAACTCTGTTGCACTTAAGCCGGAGGGGGGTTAAGTTGTGTCTCCCCTACACAACGGGGCACTGGCACAGTGTGTCTCCCCCAGTTGTGTCTCCCCTACACAACGGGGCACTGGCACGACTAAAACGAAATATACCAGGGGAAAATGGGCTTCTTTCTGGAGGGATAGAAAAGCAAGTCAAAAGCGATAGGCTAAGAAGTTAGGGAATTTGAAAGCCGGGACCTCTGAGTCTTGTGGGTGACTTCACACCACAGTTGAGTGCACCGCAAATTAAGTTGAGGGCATTTATTTACATAGCAGTATTCAATTAATAGAAAATTACTGGTAAGTAAATTCAGGCATGACATAGTTTAGGAATGATATGAAAAGACTTGGCATGGGTCCCCAGATCCTCTAAACGTTTTACAGCTGCACCATTGAGAGCATCCTGACCGGTTATATCACCGCCTGATATAGTAACTGCTCGACATCTGACCGTAAGGCGCTACAGAGGGTAGTGTGTACGGCCCAGTACATCACTGGTGCCAAGCTTCCTGCCATCCAGGACCTATATACTAGGCGGTGTCAAAGGGAAGCCCCAAAAATGGTCAAAGACTCCAGTCACCCAAGTTATAGACGGTTTTCTCTGCTACCGCACGGCAAGGGGTACTGGAGCACCAAGTTTAGGACCAAAAGGCTCCTTAACAGCTTCTACCCACAAGGTATAAGACTGCTGAACAATTAATCAAATGGCCACCGGATTATTTACATTGACACCCCCCATTTGTTTTTTTACACTGTTGTTACTCGCTGTTTATTATCTATGCACAGTAACTTCATCCCTACCTCCATGTACAAATTACCTCGACAAACCTGTACCCCCGCACATTGACTCGGTACCGGTACCCCCTGTATATAGCCTCGTTATTGTTATTTTATTGTGTTACTTTTGATTATTTTTTACTTTAGTTTATTTGGTAAATATTTTCTTAACTCTTTCTTGAACTGCACTGTTGGTTAAGGGCTTGTAAGTAAGCATTTCACGGTAAGGTCTACACATGTATTCGGCGCAGGTGACAAATAAAGTTTGATTAGATTTTGATTTGATATCAATTGGAGATGAATTGTAAGGACAAGCAGTAATCAGTAAGGTCAGTGAATTTCCAGGACTTAGTATGATAAGATAATAAGTGGTTCAGTCAATCAGGGCTCTATAGTGAGACCATTTTACTTGCACATGGCTACATATTTTGCTGTGCGACCTGGAATTAGAAATTAGGAGCACCAGTGCGCCTAGAAAAATTCTAGATTCTAGCTTTATTACCTCAAATATTTTTCCTTGTGCTCAAACATTTCTGGGTGCGGCAAAATGTTTCAACTTAGGCGCACACGGTACTCCTTCTAAAAAAGTTCAAGGTAGTGCCCTGTCAGTGTCTTTCAGACTGCCTGATAGATAATGGGGGTGTGGAGAGGGGGGAAGGAAGGAAGGATGGAAAGAGGAAGAAGAGGAAGGAAGCCAGAGAGATTAGACTGTGCCAAAAAAAAGCGGTTCACACAGCCCACCCAGCCTGGAGCCCCAGGACTGGGGAGGTGAGGGGCTTTATGGCTTCTTAGAAAAGGAGTCAGGCAGACACACACAGACGGACAAACACTTGCACTCAAATGCAGACACACCTTCACATAAGACACATACACACACTCATAAGTCACAGAGGCATATATACAATTACCTACTGACATCCTCTCATAAACAAAGACCGGCTTACGAATCGGAATGACCCATAGAGAGAGAGAGACAATTACACAACATTTCAACACTAGTCCAGCACTGGCACTGGCTTTCTGACCTGCCACAGGAAACTGACTGATTCAAATCCTAATGGGCCATCATCCCCTTTTCCAGCAATTATTTTTGGTGCCTTTATTTATACCAACTCTTGATTGGACATGCTACCAGATGAGTGTTGTTGATGAACTATTGACTGGCTCCAGGCATAACTTAAATCCATGAAATGGACTTCCTCTTTGAGATCTAGGTTAGTGGTCAATCCATTGTGGGTGATGGTTAATATAAGTTACAAATGTTGTCATACTTTGTGGGAGAACATCGTTGGTTGGGAGGACAGGGTTAAATTTCCCCCTGGGGTTATTTCACCAATTCATATCCAAACCATAACAGTGTGATGGTGACCAAAAAAAGGCAAAAACAGAAAGCTAAAGTTTGTTGATGAACACTGAAATAGTTGACTCATGTTGAGAATAGTATTCTCTCTTTTGTGATCTTCCTGACCTGGATCATAGTGGCGTAGGCTACAACAATGTGTTTTAAGATTAAATCAATAAGGCATTAGAATGGCCTTAAAACTTATTTGGATAGCTTTTGTGAGAAGTATGACATTTCCTTGTGTTTCCTTTGATGCTGAAATCTCAGAAGACCTCCCTGAGAAAAAACCCATAGATTGTTATTGCTCTTTTAAGTTGTGATGAAATTACTGATATACTGTAAATGCTGACTGGAATGAATCGTGAAGATTTTAGAAGAGTTAGCAACAGTGAGATTAGATTTTACATCCCCTCTCCATTAACGTCACTGTTAAAGAAATTCAATTAATAAATTGTTTGAGATGAAGACCAAAATACACCTAGGCACTTGAGGAGCTACAGTATTTGTTTTAAATGACTAAGGTCTCATTGAATTAATCCTTCCCTATCTCTCCCTCCCCAGGTTTTGTGCTGGTAATCGGCTTGGTGACGTTCTACCGGATCGGCCCGTACACACACCTGTCCTACTCGTGCTACGTGGACATCGCCGCCTGCCTATTGGCCACTCTGGCCGCCGCCATGCTCATCTGGAACATCCTGCATCGCCGCGACGACTGCCTCACGCCCCGTGTCATTGTTATCAGCCGCTCGCTGGCATCGAACTTCCACCCACGCCTCGACAACGACTATGTGGAGTCGCCCTGCTGAGCACCCCTGAGCCCTGACCCCCATTCGTCAATAAGGACTACCTAACATGCTGAAGAACAGACAATGTTCTGACTGTCTCCTCATATTCTTATCCGACCAGGTGCCTCAATGAATGACTCTATAGAAGACACTTGTTTTGACGTGACTCTACCGGTGCTGGACTAACATGCTTTCACTGTCGTACAGTTCTACATCTTCTCACGTGATGGCTATCATGTACAATGACTCATGGACCCAAATGCTGTCCTCGACTGAGTAATGCTCCTTGCTGCAAGGATAGTTTCTCCATAAAACATCCATCTAAAATTATGAATGAAAAGTCAGTGTTAAAAACCATAAGCTGTAGTGAATGTATCATTTTAGTAGACATGCTGTAAGCCAATTACTCAAAGGTGCGCTTGAAGGTTTGTTTGACCTGGAATTTGTAGAGAGAGAATTTGTATTTCCTCAGCAACACCCCCTGAAAACACCCTGGAAGAGATCAAGCTGGATCTTGACATGTTTTGTTCTATGTGTACTTATGTAATAACATATATTTCCTGCATATTGTTTATATTATTCTTAATATTAAAAGTGATTTAAGTTACAACTCTCTAGTTAGCATCGACTTGAAGCTGAGATAACCCCATCCAATCCATTCAAAGTATACTTAAAAACTGTCGATTAGGTACCATATTTCTACCTTCATCTTGAGAACACAGTGTTGTCAAGTGAAGTGTACGCACATTAATTCATTCTATCCAAATCACCAAAGGGTGTTTAATGGCAATTTGACAACACATTTTGATCAGATCCTCAGACCTCAGGACATTCATTCATTTTATGTACAGTCATTGATGATTTCAGATTGGCCCAACAGACATAGTAAATACCATAAACATTTGAGCTCATTTGGTAAGGACGCTTCCTTTTGATAATCTGCTCACTTGTGGTACATGTACTTAAATTAATTGTATACAGTTGTATTAACCTCTTACATCTACACGTTCCGCTAGCGGAACGTCTGCTCCAATATCCAATGATGGGCGGGGCGCGAAATTCAAACTCCTCTAAATCCGAAAACTTACACTTTTCAAACATATGACTATGTTACAGCTATTTAAAGACAAGACTCTCCTTTATCTAACCAAACTGTCCGATTTCAAAAAGGCTTTACAGCGAAAGCAAAACATTAGATTATGTCAGCAGAGTACCCAGCCAGGAATAATCACACAGCCATTTTTCAAGCTAGCATATCATGTCACATAAACCCAAACCATATCTAAATGCAGCACTAACCTTTGATGATCTTCATCAGATGACACACCTAGGACATTGTGTTATACAATACATGCATGTCTGTTCAATCAAGTTCATATTTATATCAAAAACCAGCTTTTTACATTAGCATGTGACGTTCAGAACTAGCATTCCCACCGAACACTTCCGGTGATTTTACTAAATTACTCACGATAAACGTTCACAAAAAGCATAACAATTATTTTAAGAATTATAGATACAGAACTCCTCTATGCACTCGATATGTCCGATTTTAAAATAGCTTTTCGGATGAAGCACATTTTGCAATAATGTAAGTACATAGCCCGGCGTTACAGGGCTAGCTATTTAGACACCCACCCAGTGTAGCCTTCACCAAAATCACATTTCCTATAAGAAAAATGTTCTTACCTTGCTTGTTCTTCATCAGAATACACTGCCAGGACTTCTACTTCAATAACAAATGTAGGTTTGGTCCCAAATAATCCATCGTTATATCCAAACAGCGACGTTTTGTTCGTGCGTTCTAGACACTATCCCAACGCTAAATCTCGGCCACGAGCATGACGCAAAATATGACAAAAAAATTCGAAATATTCCATTACCGTACTTCGAAGCATGTCAACCGCTGTTTAAAACCAATATTTATGCAATTTATCTCGTAGAGAAGCGATAATATTCCGACCGGGAATCTGCCTGTCTGTAAACTGAGGAAAAAACCAAAAGCCGGGGGCGGGGCGTGTCACGCGCCTAAGGCTTAGTCCATTGACTGACCACTCAGCATTTGCTCTCGTGTGCTTCAGCCAGGGCTTTGAATGACATCATTCCTGTTTTTCCCGGGCTGTGAGACTCCATTGTTGACGTGAGAAGTGTCACGTAAGAGCAGAGATCCTTTGTAAACGACAGAGATAATAAAGAAGGGCAAGAAATGTTCAGACAGGGTACTTCCTGAACAGAAGCATCTCAGGTTTTTGCCTGCCATAGGAGTTCTGTTATACTCACAGACACCATTCAAACAGTTTCAGAAACTTTGGAGTGTTTTCTCTCCAAAGCTAATAATTATATGCATATTCCAGTTTCTGGGCAGGACTAATAATCAGATTAAATCGGGTACGTTTTTTATCCAGCCGTGAAATTACTGCCCCCTAGATGTAACAGGTTAAAATAATGATCTTATATCATATTGCTGCAAAGAAATCAGCCGTTTGTGGAGTAGTCACTTTCAATGAGTATGCATGAAAATAATAATAAATAAGACAAATGCAATAATGTCTAGTGTTGTCTTTTTAAATTACTGTTCTATTGTGTAGGATGTCCAGGATTCTTATAAATTCTGGTATTTGTGGCAAGACAAAATATTGGCAACACAAAGTAAAAACCCATGCAAAACTTCACAAACCATAATTTAGAGTAGATTTAGAGTAGACAATTTAGAGTGAAGTGTCATTGAAGTTTGTGTTAGATTGGCTTTGATGTGACGGAAGGAAAGACATGAATTGCAGTGTAAGTCATCAGCTGACCCTAACTTAAGTCTCCTAACACCAGCTTTTTATCAAAATTCCATTTTGCTTAGTGTTGCCAACTAACCATGACGATAGATCATTTTGGTCAAAGAATCCAATTCTGAATTGTTTTGGTTCAATTGGTTTGTTTTGGTTCAAACACTTGCTGCCCACCCCCTGGCTTCACTGCCCTGGATTTGGCCCCTATGGCTGCCCCTGCCATAGTCATACCCTGCATGACTCGCATACGACCAACAGCATTTGCTACCCCAGAGGATTCTTCTAGGGCTGGCCCTGGAATGGATCACCGCTTCGTCATGATTCTGTACAACATGCACCTGAGGATCTGCGCCCAGGTAAGAAGACATGATACCTAAGATTGAAGTTTGATTCTGATGCATTGTCTTAATTTATTAATATAATTACTGCAATATGTCTCTCACATCTAACTGGAGGGGAAAAACTGACAACCTGCCCAAGCTGGAGAACGTTTTCCTGGCTAAGGAGGAAAGACTGGACCAATGCACTGGCTTACTAACAAACATCATTGATAAGGCAGAGGAGCTGCAGCCCAAGAGGGACGAGGTGTTTGACCATGCCCAGAAGCTGCAGGCCACCTGGAGAGTCTGCGCTTGGAAGGTGGAGCAGACAGAGGTGGAGGAAGAGGCACACAGGGGCTCGTCCAAGGGTACCACGAGCAGTATGGCAGCCTGGAGCATGAGGAGGTGCAGGTTTAATTTATTTTATTTATTTCACCTTTATTTAACCAGGTAGGCAAGTTGAGAACAAGTCATCTCCTCCAAGGTGCTTGGAGGAGATGAAGGAGCAGAAGGAGATGGTCTTGGAAGAGGCGACCAAAGAGGAGAAGGATGATTGAGTAGGTGAAGCAGAGAAGCACATAGAAGAGACGAGAAAGTGCCCCAATATTCCTTTGCCATTGATTGTTTTCAATAAATAAATATTTAGTGTAACTAAAAGTATATAGGCCGCCTGCAATTTTTCGTGGTTTCTTCAAACATATACTTTTTATTAAATTCTATGAGGGAGGGTAATGGTTCGAAAATACTTAAAATTATTGGATTATCTTAAAAAAACTGTGGCAAGAGTCTAAAAACTCAAATTCATTAGGGCTGCATACTGATGAACGATGAACACAATACATTACAGTTGTAAAAGTAATTAGCCTATGTTACACAGTGGTCCTCTTGATCTACACCCAAGTGTTTCCTATAGCTAATCTAGAGAAAAGGCTCTATATTGTATCAGGCAATACTGAGACAGTTGACCCTAAATTAAGCTTATAGTGAAGGGTAAAGTGCTTTGAAGGAGTCACGCATCTACAAAAAATTCTATGAAATAGCCTATACGTTAACTAAATTTATAGGCTAACTCACAATCACAGATAAGCATTGTCAAAATACCAAGACATATTGTGTGACCTATTAAATAGTGTTAGACTAGTGTACATTTTTTCTCATAAAGAAAGTTATAGCTTTGCCTAAGAGATACAGTACAAAACTTGTGACTTCACTACAACAATCACTGTACTGATGACCATTGCCATAATCAGTCTAGCTATACTTCTGGAGATTTCTTTAAGTGTTTTTACTGACTCGGTAATGGAAAAGATGAAGCATTACCCCTGTAAATAGATGGACGACGGCAATGGAAATTTAGTAAATGAAGGCTTGGAGCGATAACCCTGTAGCGTATCACATGGACAAGGACAACATGAATGACAGGAAATAGCACTGAAGTTCTGGACTGAGGAGAGATATTCCACACTGTAGCTGACATACTGCATCAGTATGACATACTACTTCAGTATGTCTCAGAGAGAGAGGCAGTCTTCAAGGGGTCTTCAACCTTTTCTTATCCAGGGACCACTGCCCAGACAAACCCGGCGACCCAGAGTGTACATAACATTAGGAACACCTGCTCTTTCCATGACAGACTGACCAGGTAAATCCAGGTGAATGCTATAATCCCTTATTGATGGTAGTAGGTGCCAGGCGCACCGGTTTGAGTGTGTCAAGAACTGCAACACTGCTGGGTTTTTAACGCTCAACAGTTTCCGTGTGTATAAAGAATGGTCCACAACCCAAAGGACATCGAGACAACTTGACACAACTGTGGGAAGCATTGGAGTCAACATGGGCCAGCATCCCTGTGGAACACTTTCAACACCTTGTAGGGTCCATTCCCCAACGAATTGAGGCTGTTCTGAGGGTAAAGAGGTGCAACTCAATATTTGGAAGGTGTTCCTAATGTTTTGTACACTCAGTGTACGTTAATAAAACATACATTTTTTCACATGCCTTGTCTTATCATCAGGTGAATGGCAAGAAGAAGTAATCAACATTTGAAAATGAATAGATATGGTCGATAGTTTATTTTATTTTTTACCTCCCCACATTATAATTAAAAGAGTAAACTCTAACATAGCCTATTTGATAGAAAGGTAACACCACACACCTTTTCGCTAATAGCAGCCGTTTATTTGGTTAAACAAAGGTTAGCCATGTATTTGTAATGTTTTTTAAATGTATTACCTCAAGAAAGCTTACCAGCAGCCAGCGGCACTCAAGGGTGCTTTTTCAAAGCCTATGGCTGCGTTCCTCTGCCCAAGCGTTGCTGGCGCATTTCAAATATTGATATTTTAGCTAATCACATCATGTTATAGCAATCCGATGCCTGACGGCACAGTTGATTATGTGGCACGAAACCAATGGTTGATGAATGTAACGTCTGAGCATGGGAATGCGACCACTGTCCGATACTCCAGTAAGTAACTAGCTTCAATGAGTAAACTTTGACCTAAAAAAACAGATAAAAAAAACCACCTTACGGAACAGTGGGGACAGTGAAGCAACACAAACATAGGCACAGACACAAGCATACACACACACGATAACATACGCACACATGGATTTTGTACTGTATATTCAGTGGGGGGAAAAAAGTATTAGACCCCCTGCTGATTTTGTACGTTTGCCCACTTACAAAGAAATGATCAGTCTATAATTTTAATAGTAGGTTTATTTGAACAGTGAGAAACAGAATAACAACAAAAAAATCCAGAAAAACGCATGTCAAAAATGTTATAAATAGATGAACATTTTAATAAGGGAAATAAGTATTTGACCCCTCTGCAAAACATGACTTAGAACTTGGTGGCAAAACCCTTGCTGGCAATCACAGAGGTCAGACGTTTCTTGTAGTTGGTCACCAGGTTTGCACACATCTCAGGAGGGATTTTGTCCCACTCCTCTTTGCAGATCTTCTCCAAGTAATTAAGGTTTCAAGGCTGACGTTTGTCAACTCGAACCTTCAGCTCCCTCCGCAGATTTTCTATGGGATTAAGGTCTGGAGACTGGCTAGGCCACTCCAGGACCTTAAAATGTGCTTCTTCTAGAGCCACTCCTTTGTTGCCTTGGCCGTGTGTTTTGGGTCATTGTCATGCTGGAATACCCATCCACGACCCATTTTCAATGCCCTGGCTGAGGGAAGGAGGTTCTCACCCAAGATTTGACGGTACATGGCCCCGTCCATCGTCCTTTTGATGCGGTGAAGTTGTCCTGTCCCCTTAGCAGAAAAACACCCCCAAAGCATAATGTTTCCACCTCCATGTTTGACTTGGGGTCATAGGCAGCATTCCTCCTCCTCCAAACACGGCGAGTTGAGTTGATGTCAAAGACCTCTATTTTGGTCTCATCTGCCCACAACACTTTCACCAGTTGTCCTCTGAGTCATTCAGATGTTCATTGGCAAACTTCAGACGGGCATGTATATGTATTCTTGAGCAGGGGGACCTTGCGGGCGCTGCAGGATTTCAGTCCTTCACGGCGTAGTGTGTTACCAATTGTTTTCTTGGTGACTATGGTCCCAGCTGCCTTGAGATCATTGACAAGATCCTCCTGTGTAGTTCTGGGCTGATTCCTCACCGTTCTCATGATCATTGCAACTCCACGAGGTGAGATCTTGCATGGAGCCCCAGGCCGAGGGATATTGACAGTTCTTTTGTGTTTCTTCCATTTGCGAATAATCGCACCAAATGTTGTCACCTTCTCACCAAGCTGCTTGGCGATGGTCTTGTAGCCCATTCCAGCCTTGTGTAGGTCTACAATCTTGTCCCTGACATCCTTGGAGAGCTCTTTGGTCTTGGCCATGGTGGAGAGTTTGGAATCTGATTGATTGATTGCTTCTGTGGACAGGTGTCTTTTTTATAGGTAACAAACTGCGGTTAGGAGCACTCCCTTTAAGAGTGTGCTCCTAATCTCTGTATAAAAGACACCTGGGAGCCAGAAATATTTCTGATTGAGAGGGGGTCAAATACTTATTTCCCTCATTAAAATGCAAATCATTTCATAACATTTCTGGCATGCGTTTTTCTGGATATTTTTGTTGTTATTCTGTCTCTCACTGTTCAAATAAACCTACCATTAAAATTATAGACTGATCCTTTCTTTGTCAGTTGGCAAACGTACAAAATCAGCAGGGGATCAAATACTTTTTTCCCCCACTGTATGTGGTAGTGGTGGAGTAGGGGCCTGAGGGCACACAGTCTGTGAATGTATTGTAGTGTTTTTAATATTGTATAAACTGCCTTAATTTTGCTGGACACCAGGAAGAGTAGCTGCTTCCTAGTCAGCAGCTAATGGGGATTCATAATAAATGTAAATACAAATTAGTGTAATTTGCTCAATATTAGGAGTTGTGAAATAAAGTGAATTCATTACAAAGAAGATATTCTCCTATTTTCTACTGTAGATATGTCATTCAAAATGTGTCTGTTATGTTGTTGCTAGCGATATTCATAAAGACGTTGAAATTAAAAATATATATATTTTCCATTTATTTTAGTGTGTATATATATATATATATATATTTATTTCCGTGGCCCCCCCTGCAGTACGTCCGCAGACCCCCGCTTGAAAACCCCTGAGTTATATGAGTTTAGACTATGAATGACAGACCTATTAAGTTGAGGTATAGCTAATCTTATTAGGTATGCAAATGTTGGTCAATTTTGTTGCCAACTAACCAACCTACGTTAACTGGTTAACAAATGGTCAAATTCATTCCAAACAGTAAAATGATGTGACCAACAGAAAATACTATACTGTGCATGGAACGAGCGGACATTTTCCATTAATAGCTTAAAAAACATGTGACAATAGCAAGCCTCTCGTATTATTGAACTACTGTAATGAATTTGTGAGAAAACACTGTCCTAAAAGAAGTACCTTACACAAGCCATTTCATGTGACAGAGATGAACATCTCCGTTAGAAACTTAGAAAGAGGAAAAATGTAAATTTGAAGCAAGTTGTTAATATGACTAGGATTGTGCCTTTGGTTTCTGGACAACAAAAGAAAGTTGATATGAAAACTAGTAGAAAAGGAGATAAATGCTGTGAAACTTTTTCGGTTGCTAGCTTAGCTGTTGTCGTTAGCTGCTTCGTGCTGCTCCTGTTTTATGACTGATGAGATTTGTAAAATTCTGACAGAAATTGAATTCCATTCAATTATGCAAATCAACCTACAGACTGATAAGCATGACATGTCAAATGTATTTTCGGTTAACCCTTAACATCTCTAAATCTTATCAACTTAAAATGTTCATTAGATTTACATAAAATATCTCATTAACTGATCGTTTTATGCGCTGCTGTAAGGCTCAATTTGCATTTAGACTAGGATTAGAGTTGGTAGTATCAAACAATATAGGTCAGCCTATCTTTAGAAATACCCCATATTTGATCTGTTCTGAGTAAAGAAACACTGCTAGGACTTTTTTACATTTGAGTCATTTAGCAGACGTTCTTTTCCAGAGTGACTTACAGGAGCAATTAGGGTTAAGTGCATGGTAGAGATGGATTTTTCACCTAGTCAACTCTGGGATTGGAACCAGCATCTGTTGTTTACTGGCCCAACACTCTTAACCACCTTGGCAGTGCAATGGTCATTTCCATGCAGATAAGCAGAATAATTTACTACAGGTTATTGGTCAGTGGTCACACAGAACAGGAAGTGCATCATCCTGTGAGTGGGGATACGCAGGAATCGAACACAATGCCTCCAGTGACTATCCTTTGAAAAAAATATTGGCAGTAGAAATAGCTGTCCTTGTGGAACTTACTGAAACCGTCATCACACCTATTAAACTCAGTGTCATATCCGGCTAGCTAGGATATGCTATTTCCCCTTATGTTTGTGTTTTCAGATGTATTTGAATACGTGCTCAAAGCAGTCCTCCTGGGGAAGTTAGGATTGGAGTGCCCAGAGTCTATAGATGACACACACCCTCTCTCTGACTTATTTCTCTGTTTGGCTGAATGAATGGGATGGAAATGGCACTCCTTTAGAAACAAACAGGGACAAGGGATTTGTGTGTTACCATGTGTTTAGAGAAGCACATCTCCTTACCATAACATACAGCACGCACACACACACACACACACACACACACACACACACACACACACACGCACACACACACACACACACACACACACACACACACACACACACACACACACACACACACGGGCTGGGAATTGCCAGGGACCTCAAGATACAATATTATCACGATACTTGGGCTGTCCCTGGCAAAAAAAAATCTTGGTCGACCGAGAGTTGTCCTGTTCTTTCGACCAATCAATTAGTCGAAATGTTTAACTTCTTATGGCTTGGGGGCAGTATTTTGATGTCTGGATGAGAAGCGTGCCCAAAGTAAACTGCCTGTTACTCAGGCCCAGAAGCTAGGATACGAATATAATTGGTAGATTTGGATAGAAAACACTCTAAAGTTTCCAAAACTTAAAATAATGTCTGTGAGTATAACAGAACTGATATGGCAGGCGAAACCTGAGGAAAATCCATCCAGGAAGTGGGATTTTTTAATGTGGGTATTTTCAATTGAATGTCTATAGAGTATCTAATGGGTTAAGACCCAGATTGCAGTTCCTATGGCTTCCACTAGATGTCAACAGTCTTTAGACATTGTTTCAGGCTTGTTTTCTGAAAAATGAAGAAGGATGAGACCTTTCTGTCTGTGGACTGAGGAAGAATGCAGAGCTGGTTTGCGCGTGTGACCGAGTGCGCGCCCTTCGTTGTTTTTCCTTTCTATTGAAGACGCTATTGTCCGGTTGAAATATTATCAATTATTTAGACAATTGACAACCTGAGGATGAATTATAAACATCGTTTGACATGTTTCAACGAACTTTACTAGTACTATTTGCATGTATTCGTCTGCATGTTTTGACCGCCTTTGAGCCAGTGGATTACTGAACAAAATGCGCCAACAAAACTGAGTTTTTGGGATATAAAGAGGGACTTTATCAAACAAAACAAACATTTACTGTGTAGCTGGGACTCGTGACTGCAACCATATGAAGATCTTCAAAGGTAAGTGATTAATTTTATCGCTATTTCTGACTTTTCCTTTACTTGGTTGTAAAATGTTTGCATGCTTTTGTAAGCGGGGCGCTGTCCTCAGATAATCACATTGTATGCTTTCACCGTAAAGCCTTTTTGAAATCTGACAAAGCGGCTGGATTAAGAAGCAGTTCATCTTTAAGCCGATGTATAACACTTGTATTTTTTATGAATGTTATTTATGACTATTTCTGTATTTTGAATTTGGCGCTCTGCATTTCACCGGATGTTGTCGAGGTGGGTCGCTAGCGGAACGCCTGTGCCAGAAAGGTTAAATGTATTTTTCCATATATAGACAGAGACACCCTATGTGTTTGAAAATCAACTACATATGCACTGAGTTTGTCTGACGCTTTAAGCACACTGTTTGATTAAATAATTAAACTCTCTAGGGTAGGGGGCAGTATTTGCACGGCCGGATAAAAAAACGTACCCGATTTAATCTGGTTATTACTACTGCCCAGAAACTAGAATATGCATATAATTGTTTGATTTGGATAGACAACACCCTAAAGTTTCTAAAACTGTTTGAATGGTGTCTGTGAGTATAACAGAACTCATATGGCAGGCAAAAACCTGAGAAGATTCCTTACAGGAAGTGCCCTCTCTGACCATTTCTTGGGCTTCTACACTCTCTTTATTGAAAACTGAGGATCTCTGCTGTAACGTGACACTTCCTACGGCTCCCATAGGCTCTCAGAAGGCGGCAAAACGTTGAATGATGCCTTTGCAGGCCCTGGCTGAAAAACAGTAGCGCATTTGGATAGTGGTCGATCAGAGAACAATGAGACTGGGGGCGCGTGCACGAGGCGACACCATGTTTTAATTTTTTCGTCTTTGAACGAAAACAGGGTTTCCCGGTCGGAATATTATCGCTTTTTTACGAGAAAAATCGCATAAAAATTGATTTTAAACAGCGGTTGACATGCTTCGAAGTACGGTAATGGAATATTTTGATTTTTTTTGTCACGAAACGCATCGGGCACGTCACCCTTCGGATAGTGTCTTGAACGCACGAACAAAACAGAGGATATTTGAACATAACTATGGTTTATTTTGAACCAAACCAACATTTGTTATTGAAGTAGAAGTCCTGGGGAGTGCATTCTGACGAAGAACAGCAAAGGTAATCCAATTTTTATTATAGTAAATTTGAGTTTGGTGAGGGCCAAACTTGGTGGGGTTCAAAATAGCTAGCCCGTGATGGCGAGCTATCTACTCAGAATATTGCAAAATGTGCTTTTGCCGAAAAGCTATTTTAAAATCGGACATAGCGATTGCATAAAGGAGTTCTGTATCTATAATTCTTAAAATAATTGTTATGCTTTTTGTGAACATTTATCGTGAGTAATTTAGTAAATTCACCGGAAGTTTGCGGTGGATATGCTAGTTCTGAACGTCACATGCTAATGTAAAAAGCTGTTTTTTGATATAAATATGAACTTGATTGAACAAAACATGCATGTATTGTATAACATAATGTCCTAGGAGTGTCATCTGATGAAGATCATCAAAGGTTAGTGCTGCATTTAGCTGTGGTTTGGGTTTATGTGACATTATATGCTAGCTTGAAAAATGGGTGTCTGATTATTTCTGGCTGGGTACTCTGCTGACATAATCTAATGAAATCGGACAGTGTGGTTAGATTAACGAGAGTCTTGTCTTTAAAATGGTGTAAAATAGTCCTATGTTTGAGAAATTGAAGTAATAGCATTTCTAAGGTATTTGAATATCGCGCCACGGGATTCCACTGGCTGTTGAGTAGGTGGGACGATTTCGTCCCACATACCCTAGAGAGGTTAAGATACACAAATGACTCAAAAAAAGACACAAAAAAGAGTCAGATGGTCACACTGTGTTTAAAAAAAGACAGCGAGTGCCTGTGTGACTGGCAAACGTTGTCTCGCTCTCCTCCCTACTGCAGCGAAAAGGCACCACAGCACAGCAAGTGTTTACTGCGCTGTCTGTTTTGAAGCTGCAACATCGTTTTAGCCATTTAGTTTCTTACTTGCTTCTGATTGTAAAGTTCTGCTAGCGAAATCTATAATTTGTTTAGGAAAAACATTCCCTATTCCCTCTCTTTACGTGAAACATGTAAGTATCGCATGCATGTGACCAATATGGCCTGACCTATAGCATATCATAATCACATCAATAAATTGGTTATAACATACTCCGAATACAGTAATGTCGACAGCAAAATGGATGCTGGAGGACGTAAAAAACAAACTCGAACCGGGTGAATGTTTACTGGTTGCTCAGAAGGGAAAGGGGAAGTCAGATCTGTGGAAGACATTTGACTTAGTTGTGGAAACTACTAGGGATCAAGAATAAATTACGGTATTAGGAATAAATAAGATGCGCTCTTAGGCCTACAGCTCGATGGCGGTATACCAATCTTTCTAATGATAACTAAATTACGACAATCATTCTATTTCCATGATTCCAACAGTTCACCCACGTGTTCTAAATTGCAAGTCAAATTGCAATTGCAACATTTAGTTAAAAATAAGGCCTAGATTGTTTTCCCATATCGTGCAGCCCTACCTGGCAGTGTGGAAATGACCTGAAATGAGTGCAGGAAATGCAGAAATTGATGAAAATAATTTTTGTTGAAGTTGAATTGAACAGTATAAAACAATCAGAATGGAGAAAGACCCATTGAAATAACTTAGAATGTACAGTT
The DNA here is from genome assembly GCF_901001165.1 of Salmo trutta. Lineage (NCBI taxonomy): Eukaryota > Metazoa > Chordata > Actinopteri > Salmoniformes > Salmonidae > Salmo > Salmo trutta. The sequence goes on from NC_042966.1 coordinate 254,684, forward strand.
GAAGCCTAGGTTTACATAAATTAGTTTTAATGACTCCAACCTAAGTGTTTCAAGCACTCCACAAATTTCTTGTTAACAATCTATAGTTTTGGCAACTCGGTTAGGACAACTACTTCGTGCATGACACAAGTCATTTTTCCAAACATTGTTTACAGACAGATTATTTCACTTATAATTCACTGTATCACAATTCCAGTGGGTCAGAAGTTTACATACATTAAGTTGACAGGGCCTTTAAACAGCTTGGAAAATTCCAGAAAATTATGTCATGGCTTTAGAAGCTTCTGATAGGCTAATTTACATAATTTGAGTCAATTGGAGGTGTACCTGTGGATGTATTTCAAGGCCTACCTTCAAACTCAGTGCCTCTTTGCTTGGCATCATGGGGAAATCAAAAGAAATCAGCCAAGATCTCAGAAAAAAAATTGTAGACCTCCAGAGGTCTGGTTCATCCTTGGGAGCAATTTCTAAATGCCCGAAGGTACCACATTCATCTGTACAAACAATAGTATGCAAGTATAAACACCATGGGACCACGCACCTGCCATACCACTCAGGAAGGAGACGTGTTCTGTGTCCTAGAGATGAACGTATTTTGGTGCGAAAAGTGCAAATTAATCCTAGAACAACAGCAAAGGACCTTGTGAAGATGCTGGAGGAAACAGGTACAAAAGTATCTATATCCACAGTAAAACGAGTCCTATCTTGATATAACCTGAAAGGCCACTCAGCAAGGAAGAAGCCACTGCTCCAAAACCGCAATAAAAAGCCAGACTATGGTTTGCAACTGCACATGGGGACAAAGATCGTACTTTTTGGAGAAATGTCCTCTGGTCTGATGAAACAAAAATAGAAATGTTTGGCCATAATGACCATCGTGATGTTTGGAGGAAAAAGGGGGATGCTTGCAAGCCGAAGAACACCATCCCATCCGTGAAGCACGGGGGTGGTAGCATCATGTTGTGGGGGTGCTTTGATGCAGGAGGGACTGGTGCACTTCACAAAATAGATGGCATCATGACGAAGGAACATTATGTGGATATATTGAAGCAACATCTCAAGACATCAGTCAGGAAGTTAAAGCTTTGTCGCAAATGGGTCTTCCAAATGGACAATGACCCCAAGCATACTTCCAAAGTTGTGGCAAAATGGCTTAAGGACAAAAAAGTTAAGGTATTGGAGTGGCCATCACAAAGCCCTGACCTCAAACCTATACAAAATTTGTGGGCAGAACTGAAAAAGCGTGTGCGAGCAAGGAGGCCTGCAAACCTGACTCAGATACTCCAGCTCTGTCAGGAGGAATGGGACAAAATTCACCCAACTTATTGTGGGAAGCTTGTGGAAAGCTACCTGAAACGTTTGACCCAAGTTAAACAATTTAAAGGCAATGCTATCAAACACTAATTGAGTGTAAATAAACTTCTGACCCACTGGGAATATGATGAAAGAAATAAAAGCTGAAATAAATAATTCTCTCTACTATTATTCTGACATGTCACATTCTTAAAATAAAGTGGGGATCCTAACTGACCTAAGAAAGGGAATTTTTACAAGGATTAAATGTCAGGAATTGTGAAAAACTGAGTTTAAATATATTTGGCTAAGGTGAATGTAAACTTCCGACTTCAACTGTGGGTCCTGATGGCAAGAAGCTTGGCTCCAGTGATGTACTGGGCCATATGCTCTACCCTCTGTAGTGCCTTTCGGTCAGATGCTGAGCAGTTGCCATATCAGGCGGTGATGCAACCGGTCAGGATGCTCTCGATGGTGCAGCTGTAGAACGTTTTGAGGATCTGGGTACCCATGCCAAATCTTTTCAGTCTCCTGAGGGGGAAAAGGTGTTGTCGTGCCCTCTTCACGACTGTCTTGGTATGTTTGGACCATGATAGTTCGTTGGTGATGTGGACACCAAGGAACTTGAAACTCTCGACCCGCTCCAATACAGCTCCGTCGATGTTAATGGGGGCCTGTTCGGCCCGTCTTTTCCTGTAGTCCACGATCAGCTCCCTTGTCTTGCTCGCATTGAGGGAGAGGTTGTTGTCCGGGCATCACACTCCAAGGTCTCTGACCTCCCTATAGGCTGTCTCATCGTTGTCAGGCCTACCACTGTTGTGTCGTCAGCAAAATTAATGATGGTGTTGGGAGTCGTGTTTGGCCATGCAGTCATTGGTGAATAGGGAGTACAGGAGGTGACTATGGACACACTGCTGAGGGGCCCCTGTGTTGAGGGTCAGTGTGGCAGATGTGTTGTTGCCTACCCTTACCACCTGGGGGTGGTCCGTCAGTAAGTCCAAAATCCAGTTGCAGAGGGAGGTGTTTAGTCCCAGGGTTCTTAGCTTAGTGATGAGCTATGTGGGCACTATGGTGTTGAACGCTGAGCAGTAGTCAATGAACAGAATTCTCACACAGGTGTTCCTTTTGTCCAGGTGGGAAAATGAAGTGTGGAGTGTGATAGAGATTGCGTCATCTGTGGATCTCTTGGGGCGGTATGCGAATTGGAGTGGGTCTAGGGTATCCTGGAGGATGCTGTTGATGTGAGCCATGATCAGCCTTTCAAAGAACTTCATGGCTACCGACGTGAGTGCTACAGGGCGGTAATGATTTAGGAAGGTTACCTTCGCTTCCTTGGGCACAGGAACTATGGTGGTCTGCTTGAAACAAGTAGGTATTACAGACTACAGGTCAGGTCAGGGAGAGGTTGAAAATGTCAGTGAAGACACTTGCCAGTTGGTCCGCGCATGCTTTGGGTACACGTCCTGGTAATCCGTCTGGCCCCGTGGCTTTGTGAATGTTGACCTGTTTAAAAGTCTTGCTCACATCGGTTACAAAGAGCGTTACACACAGTCTTCCAGAACAGCTGGTGTGCTTCAGTATTGCTTGCCTTGAAGCGAGCATAAAAGGCATTTAGCTCGTCTGGTAGGCTCGCGTCACTGGGCAGCTCGTGTCTGGGTTTCCCTTTGTAGTCTGTAATAGTTTTCAAACCCTGCCACATCCGACGAGCATCAGAGCCGGTGTAGTAGGATTCAATCTTAATCCTGTATTGACGCTTTGCTTGTTTGATTGTTCGTCTGAGGGCATAGCAGGATTTATTATAAGCGTTCGGATTAGTGTCACGCTCCTTGAAAGCGATAGCTCTAGCCTTTAGCTCGATGTGGATGTTGCCTGTAACCCATGGCTTCTGGTTGGGATATGTATGCACGGTCACTGTGGGGCCGACATTGTCGATGCACTTATTGATGAAACCGATGACTGAGGTGGTGTACTCCTCAATGCCCGGAACATATTCCAGTCTGTGCTAGCAAAACAGTCTTGTAGCGTAGCATCTGTGTCATCTGACCACTTCCGAATTGAGCCAGTTACTGGTACTTCATGCTTTAGTTTTTGCTTGTAAGCAGGAATCAGGAGGATCAAATTATGGTCAGATTTGCCAAATGGAGGGCAGGGGCGAGTTTTGGATGCATCTCTGTGTCTAGAGTTTTTTTTCCTCTGGTTGCACGTGACATGCTGGTAGAAATTAGGTAAAACAGATTTAAGTTTGCCTGCATCAAAGTCCACGGCCACTAGGAGCGCCGCTTCTGGATGAGCATTTTCTTGTTTGTTTATGGCCTTATACAGTTGGTTGAGTGCGGTCTTAGTGCCAGCATTGGTTTGTGGTGGTAAATAGACGGCTATGAATAATATAGATGAGAACTCTCTTGGTAGATAGTGTGCTCTACAGCTTATCATGAGGTACTCTACATCAGACGAGCAATACCTCAAGACTTCTTTAATATTAGACATCGCGCACCAGCTGTAGCTTCTCTGTTTTGCTGGTGCACAGAAATCCCGCCAGCTCTAGATTATCCATGTCATCGTTCAGCCACGACTCAGTGAAACATAAGATACTACAGTTTTTAATGTCCTGTTGGTAAGATAATCTTGATCGTAGGTCATAGATTTAATTTTCCAATAATTGCACGTTGGCCAATAGAACGGATGGCAGTGGGTGTTTACTCACTTGCGTACGAATTCTCTGAAGGCAGCACGACCTCTGCTCCCTTTTTCTCTGTCTTTTGTTCACGCAAATGATGGGGATTTGGGCCTGTTCCCGAGAAAGCAGTATATAATTCGAGTCGGACTCGTTAAAGGAAAAAGCTTATTCCAGTTCGAGGTGAGTAATCGCTGTTCTGATGTCCAGAAGTTATTTTTGGACATAATAGACGGTACCAGCAACATTATGTACAAAATAAGTTACAAACAACACAAAAAAACTCACAAAATAGCACAGTTGGTTAGGAGCACGTAAAATGTCAGCCATTCTACACCACATGCGCACAGGGAGCAGCAACAACATCATAACGTCATCTAAAAACATGGCAAACATTGGATGAATATAACATTTCAATATTTTTGGCTGTGAGTGATGGGGGGAAAAATCGTCCTTATCAACAATTATTTGAATAGCTCAATGGATGTTTGTGCAAAGATGATGACTAAACGACAGTACAGGGACAAAGTGGAGTCACAATTCAATGGCTCAGACACAAGACAAATGTGGCTGGGACTCCAGAAAATCATATATATACTGCTCAAAAAAATAAAGGGAACACTTAAACAACACAATGTAACTCCAAGTCAATCACACTTCTGTGAAATCAAACTGTCCACTTAGGAAGCAACACTGATTGACAATAAATGTCACATGCTGTTGTGCAAATGGAATAGACAACAGGTGGAAATTATAGGCAATTAGCAAGACACCCCCAATAAAGGAGTGGTTCTGCAGGTGGTGACCACAGACCACTTCTCAGTTCCTATGCTTCCTGGCTGATGTTTTGGTCACTTTTGAATGCTGGCGGTGCTTTCACTCTAGTGGTAGCATGAGACGGAGTCTACAACCCACACAAGTGGCTCAGGTAGTGCAGCTCATCCAGGATGGCACATCAATGCGAGCTGTGGCAAGAAGGTTTGCTGTGTCAATCAGCGTAGTGTCCAGAGCATGGAGGCGCTACCAGGAGACAGGCCAGTACATCAGGAGACGTGGAGGAGGCCGTAAGAGGGCAAAAACCCAGCAGCAGGACCGCTACCTCCGCCTTTGTGCAAGGAGGAGCAGGAGGAGCACTGCCAGAGCCCTGCAAAATGACCTCCAGCAGGCCACAAATGTGAATGTGTCTGCTCAAACGGTCAGAAACAGACTCCATGAGGGTGGTATGAGGGCCCGACGTCCACAGGTGGGGGTTGTGCTTACAGCCCAACACCGTGCAGGAAGTTTGGCATTTGCCAGAGAACACCAAGATTGGCAAATTCGCCACTGGCGCCCTGTGCTCTTCACAGATGAAAGCAGGTTCACACTGAGCACATGTGACAGACGTGACAGAGTCTGGAGACGCCGTGGAGAACGTTCTGCTGCCTGCAACATCCTCCAGCATGACAGGTTTGGTGGTGACTCAGTCATGGTGTGGGGTGGCATTTCTTTGGGGGGCCGCACAGCCCTCCATGTGCTCGCCAGAGGTAGCCTGACTGCCATTAGGTACCGAGATGAGATCCTCAGACCCCTTGTGAGACTATATGCTGGTGTGGTTGGCCCTGGGTTCCTCCTAATGCAAGACAATGCTTGACCTCATGTGGCTGGAGTGTGTCAGCAGTTCTTGCAAGAGGAAGGCATTGATGCTATGGACTGGCCCACCCGTTCCCCAGACCTGAATCCAATTGAGCACATCTGGGACATCATGTCTCCCTCCATCCACCAACACCACGTTGCACCACAGACTGTCCAGGAGTTGGCGGATGCTTTAGTCCAGGTCTGGGAGGAGATCCCTCAGGAGACCATCCGCCACCTCATCAGGAGCATGCCCAGGCGTTGTAGGGAGGTCATACAGGCACGTGGAGGCCACACACACTACTGAGCCTCATTTTGACTTGTTTTAAGGACATTACATCAAAGTTGGATCAGCCTGTAGTGTGGTTTTCCACTTTAATTTTGAGTGTGACTCCAAATCCAGACCTCCATGGGTTGATAAATTGGATTTCCATTGATTATTTTTGTGTGATTTTGTTGTCAGCACATTCAACTATGTAAAGAAAAAAGTATTTAATAAGATTATTTCATTCATTCAGATCTAGGATGTTATTTTAGTGTTCCCTTAATTTTTTTGAGCAGTATATATATATATACACACACGCACGCACGCACGCACGCACGCACACACACACACACACACACACCGAGCGGTACATGGTTGCCCTCCGCCTCAGAGAAGGCTAGCATCTGCTTCACTGTGCCCTGGGAGACAGAGCAAGATAGATACACATTGCTTATCTATAATATAGGCTACAGACAACAGCAAAAAACAACATCAAAACAAAATCAACTGAAATAGATTTGACGTGAGTTTTGAAGCCATATGAGGCAGAATGCATGTGTATGTGTCCGCATGTATTCCCACGTGCATGCATGACTGTGTGTGTGTGTGTATCAAGTGTGAACAGAAAAGGGTTAGAAGGGAGGGAATATGGATAGGCAGAGGGTTTCAGATAGGGGACTGACCTGTGGTGTGTGGACCTGGACCCTATTGGGCTCCACAGTGTAGATATTCATAGCACAGCTAAGACCTGGGACTCACACGGGAAATATCCTGGGGATGAGCAGGAGGAGGATTCACACAGGGCTTAATAACACTAAGTATCTGTCTTAACACAGTGTTTATGATAGTGTTATGCAGTGCCATGCTGGTGTTGTGCACTGGTATAGAAACTTGTATTTAAAGGTAGCAATTCAACAACAAACGTCATTGCTTGCCTCATTGCTCAAGTGGTTTGCAGGTGATTTCCCTTTTTCTAAAGGTTGTCAATAAGTTAGGATCTTCTTTTTCATTGTGCTCAACACTCTGTCTGTCCTATGCAACCATTTGCAATGCATCAGTACAACAATGTTATCATCACTGGTCAAAGTGATCACACCAACGCACTGCACTCTCTCTCCTCTCTACTTTCCCCGACAGGTTGTTTGGCCTATGCTGTATTTTACATTCAGAAAGTAACAAAACCAAGCCTGTTTCTCCTCAAACAGGCCTATTATAAAAATAAATGTCTAACAAGCTATAGTAGCCTATAGCTTTTCCTAGAACTCGACTAGAAGAGGAATAGTGTAGGCTTGTGTAGTCTATAGCCTACTAGGCACAGGAACAGCTGAAAGAGAGAGGCTAGAGATGTGCAGCCAAAGTAAGAAGCTAAAAATGTGCTAAATATTAGGCCATTCATTAGCTAAATATTAGGGCTATACATATTTACCTGACAAAGTGCAAGAATAAAAGTAATCAGATTATGAAATGCCACATGCACTGTGCGTTCCCCCAGGCTGCGCACTGCAGTCCCCGGGCTCCCCTATTGATTAGGCCTACGTTTTGACCTAGGCTACAAATACACAACGCAATGAGGAATTCTATTGTTGTTTTCAAGTGAGTACACAATTATTGTGTAGGCTGTAAACTGCAGCGAATAACTGCAAAAACGCCCTGAGCTCTGAAAGCATGTTCCATTCCAAAATAACTGCCTCGGCTTGATTATGCAACCATTTGGATCAGTTATGGGTCTATTCTCAACAGTTTAAAAGGTCCAGAAAGGTACATTAACAGGCCACTCATATGGTGTTTTTTGTCAGAAAACTGTACCATATGAAGATATGGGCATCTTCTGATACTGAGATGCACTGTCTGTTGTGGATCATTAGTCTCCCAAGTCGTCCTATAATTAATGTGGCCACCAATATGCTCACATGCCCAGTAATTCAGGAAAGCTCACTGTGTGCTTTGCCCCATCTCCTCTCCCCTCCGGGCGACTATTCCTCACACACCTAGAACGCTTCAATAGAACGGGTCGTTGTATCGTTGGGGGGGGGGGGATCGCTCTGAAAGTGATCCCAACGATAGCTATCGTTATATTCTCCATAGTTTTTTTAGTTATCGTTGTAGTGTATACGCTGCTGTTCACTTGAATTAGAACAACTTCTACTTTCTTATCGATATACTTATTGTTATAGTTATCGTCTCAACACACCTCACATACTCATACCTGCTTGTGTGAGATGGACACAGTTCAAGTGTCATATATTGAGCAGAAACAGATTCCTCGATAGCCTCCCTGGCTGGTTACCTTGGTGACGGGACATATTTATGGGCTGGTTACCTAGTGTAACGAGACACATTTTGGGGTTGGTTATCTTGGTTATGCAGACACCCTTGATGTGAATGTCTGAGCACAGGGTGAGATGGGAGTTGGCGCTGAACATGGTGAGGCTGAGCTGAGAGGGGGTCTGCTGCACAGCTGCCACCTGCTGGCCGAGGTGGGCCGACATGACGTGCTCACAGAGGATCAACACTGTGATCACACTGTTGGCTGCCAGCAGGCTCAGGTTGGAGACCCACTGGAAATGCACACAAGACAATTGTAATCAATCAGACAACACATTATCGTAAAACTTAAACAACATAGTCACTAATATAACTGCACTGTCTATGAGAATGGTGATAGTTTTGTGATCACAATCAGTGAAATCAAATGTTTTAAGCCAGGTGTGACAAATTAAAAAACACATTGTAAATGAATTGTGATAGGATCTGTCTAAACAAGGTGATGGATGAGGATATAATACACTGTCTCTGTTGTGGCCAAGTGTCAATACAGTATAATGTAGTGTAACACGGTTATATTGGTGATTCACCTCGTCACTTTATTGTTAAGCCAATGGGTTTTTGGTTTTAGTTTTGTCTTGCCTTCACCTACTCAACATGGCTTCTTATTGGCTGGTCTGCGTGGCTTGCTTACGAGGATGTTTAAGTTAGAATCATCCCAGTGAACAAGCACCAAACCAGAGTGCATGAGTGCAGAGATGGATGGTGAGCCGTGCATTGCATGACGTGCAATTTTGTGCTGTTTCTATCAGAATAAATTTCCATGACTGGTGCTACAAATTGGAGTCCGTGTCGATGACTGTACACAATGCAAGAAGAGTACTGTTACAGTAGCACTGCAGTAAAGTGGTGTACCTGGATCTGGGTGACAATGCCCTCGATCTCCATGGGTGTCTGTAGTTTCCACTGGGCCCGGGCCTTCTATCCTGGTGTTCGGCTGGCTCACCATCCTCCACAGAGCTGTTGGTGCCTGCAGCTAGGATCTCTGAGAAGACGCAGGGGGTGTTAGGCAAGGGAGAACGACTATAGGGCTGTGATGTTAAATGGATAACCATGACATTGATGGTTTTGGATGAAAACCATCATGAAAATAAAAACCTTCAAAAGCCTTTTTAATTTTTTATAAAATGTTTTATCTACTTAATTTTAATGTAGATATACTTTACACATAGTGGGAGTGTTAACTATTTATTATATGGTATTGTTTTGCTAACTTAATCTGTCTATTAAACTGTAATCCGTTATATGTGTGGATAGGAGATAATCTTTGAAGGCAAATTCAGTTCATTGAGGAGGGGGTGGGGTGAAAAGTGGGGACCGGGGGTACCTATAGATCCGATAGCCCTTCACCTCTGGCCTTTTTTATTATTACAGTAGATTGGAGGAATGAGGTGAAAAAGATGGCTTTTTTGGGCACATTTCGGTTTCAAACCTAACGACAATGGAGAACCAGATGACTTGGACCAGCCTGTTTGCAGAATGTGCACAAAAAACATAGGCTACCTACTAAGAATTCCAGCACCACAAACGAGACATAGATAAATGGCGAGCACTGACACCCCCGGTGAGCGTGCATATTCACTGTCTTTATCATTGGGTCAGTGTCCCTTGAAAGTCATATAAAAAAAGATTCTGCTAATCTCTCCAGTCATATAAAGTGTCGTAGAATTGTATGAAATGTTTTTATAAAAGGCCACATTTTTCCCGTGCAAAGCAAAAGAAACATAGGCCTATCTGATACAGCCTAGCCTAAGCCTACTCCACCTCGTGCTGCATTGAACAGTCTTTTTTGGCAACAGTGATTTGAGTTAAATTATCCTAAATTATGACTACCCAATTTACTAATAATATTAGGAATAGTCAGTCATATATAAGTGGCATTGTTTAAAGTGGCTAGTGATTACATCAAGATGGCAAGATGCAGTAGATGGTATAGAGTACAGTATATACATATGAGATGAGTAATGTAGGGTATGTAAACATTATATGAAGTGGCATTGTTTAAAGTGGCTAGTGATACATTTATTACATACATTTTTCCATTATTAAAGTGGCTGGAGTTGAGTCAGTATGTTGGCAGCAGCCACTCAATGTTAGTGATGGCTGTTTAACAGTCTGATGGCCTTGAGATATAAGCTGTTTTTCAGTCTCTCTGTCCCTGCTTTGATCAAATCAAATCAAATTTATTTATATAGCCCTTCGTACATCAGCTGAAATCTCAAAGTGCTGTACAGAAACCCAGCCTAAAACCCCAAACAGCAAGCAATGCATGTGAAAGAAGCACGGTGGCTGGGAAAAACTCCCTAGGAAAAACTCCTGAGAAAGGCCAAAAACCTAGGAAGAAACCTAGAGAGGAACCAGGCTATGAGGGGTGGCCAGTCCTCTTCTGGCTGTGCCGGGTGGATATTATAACAGAACATGGTCAAGATGTTAAAATGTTCGTAAATGACCAGCATGGTCAAATAATAATAATCATAGTAGTTGTCGAGGGTGCAACAAGCACGTCCGGTGAACAGGTCAGGGTTCCGTAGCCGCAGGCAGAACAGTTGAAACTGGAGCAGCAGCATGGCCAGGTGGACTGGGGACAGCAAGGAGTCATCATGCCAGGTAGTCCTGAGGCATGGTCCTAGGGCTCAGGTCCTCCGAGAGAAAGAAAGAAAGAGAGAAAGAGAGAATTAGAGAGAGCATATTTACATTCACACAGGACACCGGATAAGACAAGAGAATACTCCAGATGTAACAGACTGACCCTAGCCCCCCGACACATAAACTACTGCAGCATAAATACTGGAGGCTGAGACAGGAGGGATCAGAAGACACTGTGGCCCCATCCGATGATACCCCCGGACAGGGCCAAACAGGCAGGATATAACCCCACCCACTATGCCAAAGCACAGCCCCCACACCACTAGAGGGATATCTACAACCACCAACTTACCGTCCGAAGACAAGGCCGAGTATAGCCCACAAAGAACTCCGCCACGGCACAACCCAAGGGGGGGTCGCCAACCCAGACAGGAAGACCACGTCAGTGGCTCAACCTACTCAAGTGACGCACCCCTCCCATGGACGGCATGGAAGAACACCAGTAAGTCAGTGACTCAGCCCCTGTAAAAGGGTTAGAGGCAGAGAATCCCAGTGGGAAGAGGGGAACCGACAAGGCAGAGACAGCAAGGGTGGTTCGTTGCTCCAGCCTTTCCGTTCACCTTCACACTCCTGGGCCAGACTATACTTAATCATAGGACCTACTGAAGAGATAAGTCTTCAGTAAAGACTTAAAGGTTGAGACTGAGTCTGCGTCTCTCACATGGGTAGGCAGACCATTCCATAAAAATGGAGCTCTATAGGAGAAAGCCCTACCTCCAGCCGTTTGCTTAGAAATTCTAGGGACAATTAGGAGGCCTGCGTCTTGTGACCGTAGCGTACGTGTAGGTATGTACGGCAGGACCAAATCGGAAAGATAGGTAGGAGCAAGCCCATGTAATGCTTTGTAGGTTAGCAGTAAAACCTTGAAATCAGCCCTTGCCTTAACAGGAAGCCAGTGTAGGGAGGCTAGCACTGGAGTAATATGATCAAACTTTTTGGTTCTAGTCAGGATTCTAGCAGCCGTATTTAGCACTAACTGAAGTTTGTTTAGTGCTTTATCCGGGTAGCCGGAAAGTAGAGCATTGCAGTAGTCGAGCCTAGAAGTAACAAAAGCATGGATTAATTTTTCTGCGTCATTTTTGGACAGAAAGTTTCTGATTTTTGCAATGTTACGTAGATGGAAAAAAAGCTGTCCTTGAAGCAGTCTTGATATGTTCTTCAAAAGAGAGATCAGGGTCCAGAGTAACGCCGAGGTCCTTCACAGTTTTATTTGAGACGACTGTACAACCATCCAGATTAATTGTCAGATTCAACAGAAGATCTCTTTGTTTCTTGGGACCTAGGACAAGCATCTCTGTTTTGTCCGAGTTTAAAAGTAGAAAATTTGCAGCCATCCACTTCCTTATGTCTGAAACACAGGCTTCTAGCGAGGGCAATTTTGGGGCTTCACCATGTTTCATTGAAATGTACAGCTGTGTGTCGTCCGCATAGCAGTGAAATTTAACATTATGTTTTCGAATGACATCCCCAAGAGGTAAAATATATAGTGAAAACAATAGTGGTCCTAGAACGGAACCTTGAGGAACACCGAAATTTACAATTGATTTGTCAGAGGATGAACCATTCACAGAGACAAACTGATATCTTTCCGACAGATAAGATCTAAACCAGGCCAGAACTTGTCCATGTAGACCAATTTGGGTTTCCAATCTCTCCAAAAGAATGTGGTGATCGATGGTATCAAAAGCGGCACTAAGATCTAGGAGCATGAGGACAGATGCAGAGCCTCGGTCTGACGTCATTAAAAGGTCATTTACCACCTTCACAAGTGCAGTCTCAGTGCTATGATGGGGTCTAAAACCAGACTGAAGCGTTTCGTATACATTGTTTGTCTTCAGGAAGGCAGTGAGTTGCTGCGCAACAACTTTTTCTAAAATTTTTGAGAGGAATGGAAGATTCGATATAGGCCGATAGTTTTTTATAATTTCTGGGTCAAGATTCGGCTTTTTCAAGAGAGGCTTTATTACTGCCACTTTTAGTGAGCTTGGTACACATCCGGTGGATAGAGAGCCGTTTATTATGTTCAACATAGGAGGGCCAAGCACAGGAAGCAGCTCTTTCAGTAGTTTAGTTGGAATAGGGTCCAGTATGCAGCTTGAGGGTTTGGAGGCCATGATTATTTTCATCATTATGTCAAGAGATATAGTACTAAAACACTTTAGTATCTCCCTTGATCCTAGGTCCTGGCAGAGTTGTGCAGACTCAGGACAATGGAGCCCTGGAGGAATACCCAGATTTAAAGAGGAGTCCGTAATTTGCTTTCTAATGATCATGATCTTTTCCTCAAAGAAGTTCATAAATTTATTACTGCTGAAGTGAAAGCCATCCTCCATTTGCGAATGCTGCTTTTTAGTTAGCTTTGCGACAGTGTCAAAAAGAAATTTCGGATTGTTCTTATTTTCCTCAATTAAGTTGGAAAAATAGGATGATCGTGCAGCAGTGAGGGCTCTTCGATACTGCACGGTACTGTCTTTCCAAGCTAGTCGGAAGACTTCCAGTTTAGTGTGGCGCCATTTCCGTTCCAATTTTCTGGAAGCTTGCTTCAGAGCTCGTGTATTTTCTGTATACCAGGGAGCTAGTTTCTTATGACAGATGTTTTTAATTTTTAGGGGTGCAACTGCATCTAGGGTATTGCGCAAGGTTAAATTGAGTTCCTCGGTTAGGTGGTTAACTGATTCTTGTCCTCTGACGTCCTTGGGTAGGCAGAGGGAGTCTGGAAGGGCATCAAGGAATCTTTGGGTTGTCTGAGAATTTATAGCACGACTTTTAATCTTCCTTGGTTGGGGTCTGAGCAGATTATTTGTTGCAATTGTAAACGCAATAAAATGGTGGTCCGATAATCCAGGATTATGAGGAAAAACATTAAGATCCACAACATTTATTCCATGGGACAAAACTAGGTCCAGAGTATGACTGTGGCAGTGAGTAGGTCCAGAGACATGTTGGACAAAATCCACTGAGTCGATGATGGCTCCGAAAGCCTTTTGGAGTGGGTCTGTGGACTTTTCCATGTGAATGTTAAAGTCACCAAAAATTAGAATATTATCTGCTATGACTACAAGATCCGATAGGAATTCAGGGAACTCAGTAAGGAACACTGCATATGGCCCAGGAGGCCTGTAAACAGTAGCTATAAAAAGTGATTGAGTAGGCTGCATAGATTTCATGACTAGAAGCTCAAAAGACGAAAACGTCATTGTTTTTTTTTTTGTAAATTGAAATTGCTAGCGTAAATGTTAGCAACACCTCCGCCTTTGCCGGATGCACGGGGGGTATGGTCACTAGTGTAACCAGGGGGTGAGGCCTCATTTAGCACAGTAAATTCATCAGGCTTAAGCCATGTTTCAGTCAGGCCAATCACATCAAGATTATGATCAGTGATTAGTTCATTGACTATAACTGCCTTGGAAGTGAGGGATCTAACATTAAGTAACCCAATTTTGAGATGTGAAGTATCACAATCTCTTTCAATAATGGCAGGAATGGAGGAGGTCTTTATACTAGTAAGATTACTGAAGCGAACACCGCCATTTTTAATTTTGCCCAACCTAGATCGAGGCACAGACACGGTCTCAATGGGGAAAGCTGAGCTGACTACGCTAACTGTGCTAGTGGCAGACTCCACTAAGCTGGCAGGCTGGCTAACAGCCTGTTGCCTGGCCTGCACCCTATTTCATTGTGGAGCTAGAGGAGTTAGAGCCCGGTCTATGTTCGTAGATAGGATGAGAGCACCCCTCCAGCTAGGATGGAGTCCGTCACTCCTCAGCAGGCCAGGCTTGGTCCTGTTTGTGGGTGAATCCCAGAAAGAGGGCCAGTTATCTACAAATTCTATCTTTTGGGAGGGGCAGAAAACAGTTTTCATCCAGCGATTGAGTTGTGAGACTCTGCTGTAGAGCTCATCACTCCCCCTAACTGGGAGGGGGCCAGAGACAATTAATCGATGCCGACACATCTTTCTAGCTGATTTACATGCTGAAGCTATGTTGCGCTTGGTGACCTCTGACTGTTTCATCCTAACATCGTTGGTGCCGACGTGGATAACAATATCTCTATACTCTCTACACTCGCCAGTTTTAGCTTTAGCCAGCACGGTCTTTAGATTAGCCTTAACGTCGGTAGCCCTGCCCCCTGGTAAACAGTGTATGATCGCTGGATGATTCGTTTTAAGTCTAATACTGCGGGTAATGGAGTCGCCAATGACTAGGGTTTTCAATTTGTCAGAGCTAATGGTGGGAGCCGTCGGCGTCTCAGACCCCACAACGGGAGGAGCAGAGACCAGAGAAGTCTCGGCCTCCGACTCCGACTCGCTTAACGGGGAGAACCGGTTGAAAGTTTCTGACACCGGTTGAGCATTCCTACAGCGTTACCCTCCAGAAACCATGAGAAAGATGTCCGGCTGCGGGGACCGTGCGAGGGGGTTTATACTAACGTTACTATCTGTACTTGCTGGCGGCACAGACGCTGTTTCATCCTTTCCTACACTGAAATTACCCTTGCCTAACGATTGCGTCTGAAGCTGGGCTTGCAGCACAGCTATCCTTGCCGTAAGGCGATCGTTCTCCTGTATATTATGAGTACAACGACTGCAATTAGAAGGCATCATGTTAATGTTACTTAGCTTCGGCTGTTTGAAGTCCTGACGAACTATGTCCAGATAAAACCTCCGGGGTAGGAAAGTTGAATGAAAAAAAAAAAAGTTGAGTGAGGGAAAAAGTAAAAATATACGGTAATGAAAAAGTAAAAACCGTCAGGTAGCAAAGTAAAAACGGCAACAAAAACGCACAGCAGCGTAAACAAGTCTGCAAGTTGTGACCGGAAACAGGAAAAAGTCACCTCCTTGAACTATTATTGATACAATGAAACTGGTGCACTTTGATGCACCTGTACTGACCTCGCCTTCTGGATGATAGCGGGGTGAACAGGCAGTGGCTCGGGTGGTTGTTGTCCTTAATGATCTTTTTGGCCTTCCTGTGACATCGGGTGGTCTAGGTGTCCTGGAGGGCAGGTAGTTTGCCCCCAGTGATGCGTTGTGCAGATCTCACTACCCTCTGGAGAGCCTTACGGTTATGGGCGGAGCAGTTGCCGTACCAGGCGGTGATACAGCCCGACAGGATGCTCTCGATTGTGCATCTGTAAAAGTTTGAGAGTGTTTTTAATGACAAGCCGAATTTCTTCAGCCTCCTGAGGTTGAAGAGGCGCTGCTGCGCCTTCTTCACCACGCTGTCTGTGTGGTTGGACCATTTCAGTTTGTCCATGATGTGTACGCCGAGGAACTTAACATTTTCTACCTTCTCCACTACTGTCCCGTCAATGTGGATAAGGGGGTGCTCCCTCTGCTGTTTCCTGAAGTCCACGATCATCCCCTTTGTTTTGTTGACGTTGAGTGTGAGGTTATTTTCCTGACACCACACTCCGAGGGCCATCACCTCCTCCCTGTAGGCCGTCTCGTCGTTGTTGGTAATCAAGCCTACCACTGTAGTGTCGTCTGCAAACTTGATGATTGAGTTGGAGGCGTGCATGGCCACGCAGTCGTGGGTAAACAGGGAGTACAGAAGAGGGCTGAGAACACACCCTTGTGGGGCCCCAGTGTTGAGAATCAGCTGGTGGAGATGTTGTTACCTACCCTCACCACCTGGGGGCGGCCCGTCAGGAAGTCCAGGAACCAGTCCCTCCTGAGGGCCCATCTTGAGCGGTGCTTACTTCCCAGCCTTCCTCCAGTTGAACATGTCCAGGGCACTCTCGTCCCCACCCACTGCCACCCGCGCCAGCATCGCCACATCTCTGGAACCAACCATAACCAGTCAGCATCATACACTAGGACAGGAGCTTAGTAGAATGGTTTCCAAAGTATACATTGTCACTCTGACCCTAACCTGAATCCCAGATCTGTTTATGCGGTCTTGCCAAACAATAATCATAGGAGATAGCAAAATAGCTAAGGTCTTTCAAATGTTATTCAAATTAAATCAAATTGTATTAGTCACATGCGCTGAATACAACAGGTGAAATCACAGGTGAAATCACTGTATTACACCTTACAGTGAAATTGTTACTTACGAGCCCTTAACCAACAATGTAGTTTAAAAAAATATATAAACACTATAAAAAAACATCTAATAATAATACAAAATGACAGATAGAATAAGAAATAAAAGTAACAAGTAATTAATGAGCAGCAGTAAAATAACAATAGAGAGACTAAAAACAGGGGGGTACTGGTACAGAGTCAATGTAAGGGGGCACCGGTTAGTTGATGTTTTATGTACACGTGAGTAGAGTTATTCAATTGACTATGCATAGATGATGACAACAGAGAGTAGCATGTCACGTATGTGTTGCATCAAGTGACTTGATCAGAAAACCAAGCAACATAATAGCTACTGCTGCTGCTAAGCAAGTTAGCTAGAAACTGCTGGAATGATGTTCCTGACAACTGTAGCTAGCTAGCGACGTTAATTTAGCTAACGTTAGCTAGCTGTCTGTACAAAATGGTCCTCTGGTTATTTGTGACCGTTATGTGGATTACTGGACAAAACTAATAGAAAAAGACAGGCTAGCTAAGTAACTTCGCTATGCTAACTAACTCAGCATTGGCTGCGAGCTAACGTTAGCCAGCTAACCTAATTCATTGTCATTGGGGCCTGTTGCAAAAATAGCATGCTATGGTTAGCTGACGTTAGCATTGAACTGTATGCTACAATTTACGAAGGATTCAGAGTTCAAAAGAATAGAGAAGTTACCTGAAAATATTTATTATAGGTGCCGTCCAAAAATGGGTAAATAGTCGTGACAACATAAATAGCAAAAGGCAATTCCAGTGCTGTGGTTTTGCTCTGCTGCCCTGTGGGGAAAAAAGCGTCCCTTCTAGTTACCCCGACAACGTCGTCGGAAAGGGTGGGAGGAGTTACGGAAATTACCGATTGTAAATCGGTGTGTTATGGCATGTGGCTCACAACACAACCTTTCATTTTTAAAGGGTTGCTTACAGCTCCGTAAATAAAGTGACATTGAATACAGCAATAGCTCTCTACTTCAAGTTAATACATATTCTCAGAACCTGTTAATTTGATTACGTCCATTAGATGCAACATGAACGGTTACTGATTGTGTACCTTTGTCTATCAGAAAAATACAATGTCATTCTCCTCAGGAGGGCAAAGATTTGTAGGTGTTTGACATCTCGCCATGGCCTTGAAACAGAAAGGAGCCTGGAACAATTTACCTAGTAGCCTGGTCTCAGATTCGTTGTGTGCATTCCCAGCTCCTTGACACATTCATTGTCACAGCAAACATGAGAACAAAAGCAGAGATGCACCCAGGCTACTGGTTTCTCTCTCTCTCTCTAGAAATATATATATATTATTTTTTTTATTATGGAGGATTCTGCCGTTTCAGGCAGCTGAAATTAATATCCCAAATAATCACTTGTTGAGGTACACACAAGTCCACATGCGTGGTCTTTGTCTGGGGGAAGGATGCATATTGTACACGTGTGTAAGGAAACATAATTTACAGGACTTCCTGTGTAAGCAAACACCTATAGTACAGAGGGATGTTCCTGGTCAGGAAACAGAAGAAAAAAAAAAGACATCCTCCACAAACATTTTAATACATGTAATTTATTTTTGTCTAATGACATCCTCCTTTCCAGTCTTGGTATGTTTCAACTGCTTAATTACTTAGTTTGTGTGTGTGTCTGCAAGTATACAATGAGTGTACAAAACATTAGGAACACCTGCTCTATCCATGACAGACTCAATCCAGGTGAAAGCTATGATCCCTTATTGGATTTCAATCAATCACATGTATCTATGAAGCCCTTTTTACATCAGCCGATGACACAAAGTGCTATACAGAAACACAGCCTAAAACCCCAAACAGCAAGCAATGCAGTGTATGTGTAGCACTGTTCCACACTCCTCCTTCACAAACATACTTCTTTCCTTTGGCATGCATTTATTCATTTCAGGATATGGTGGGCCAGCAGCACCTGTAGCTCTAGCTTAAAGGACATCCTTCAGTGTCCAGGATCCGCCACATCCTCGGGCTTTCTGCCAGCCAGTTCCTATTGGCAAGCTAAATTTGTACTCCTGTCACAACCAGTGTCCTAAAGCAGTCACTACCAATACACCGGCAGTCACAACCAATACACTAGCTGTCTGTTGCCTTTTGTACACCAGAGGGATAGGACTTCAAGGTCCACTGTGTATCATCATGTTGTGATCATGACTGCAGGACCAGTGCAGCAGGGTTCATTTCAGTCTTCAGACTCTTCTCCAGCAGCACCAAGCTCTGCACGGCCAGGTTCCTGCAGTCTGCATCAGGGTCCCCTTCAGCTACGTCTGTCAACAGCACAAAAGGTCGAACCATGAGTATCATTATTACCGTAAACAGGTAGAAATTAACCATAAGGAACAATGAGGCTGTTCAAGCAATAAAACAAGCATGTCATTTTTTTTAATGCAAGGCTTTTTTTTAAATGCAACACAGTTGATTCACATTGAAAACCCAAATGTTTATGATTCTGTAACATTTTTAACATTCATGTGTCTTCTGGACTATTGGTAATGTCCTTGAGAGAATTTAAATTCCCATTGATGAGTGAATGGCGTCACAGACAGTCTGCGCAGGACAGGATATCCTGGATTCCCTCCATTTCCCAGCAATGCTCACCCCAGCTGTGTGTGTGTGTGTGTGTGTGTGTGTGTGTGTGTGTGTTTGTTATCTCAGATTGACACACACTGAGCAGCTGCATGAACATCTGGACTGTGCTCTTTTTAACCACATTCTTCTGGTCATCCCTAAAATACACATAAACCAAGGTCAGCCCTGAATGATGTCATCAAGGGTGTGTAAAACTTACAGCGCTAATGTGACATACTAGAGACCCAATGGTAGGCTTAGGGTCAGAAATACCCTGAAAACAACCTGCCATTTTCAGTTCATCAACAAAATCATTATATTTGAGAAGTGGGACTGCAGTGTGGCGAAAGCAAAGGAGTCGTACTACTTTGAACTGATGTGCGGTGAGCTTTTTAGCGCCAGTTGCAGCTTAAGCATCACCCAAGTGGGTGCTGCCCATTAGTAGGAGTGCGCCTACAAAGTCCAGAGTGGATGCAGAGAAGCTGAGGAGGACTGAGGATGAAAGTAAGTTGACACGACTCGGGCTGGTACCCGAACTAACCTCTCCCAGCCCTTAACTTCTTAACCGGTTTAGGATAGGGGGCAGTATTTTCACGGCCGGATAAAAAACGTACCCGATTCAATCTGGTTATTACTCCTGCCCAGAAACTAGAATATGCATATAATTATTTGATTTGGATAGAAAACACCCTAAAGTTTCTAAAACTGTTTGAATGGTGTCTGTGAGTATAACAGAACTCATATGGCAGGCCAAAACCTGAGAAGATTCCATACAGGAAGTGCCCTGTCTGACCATTTCTTGTCCTTCTATAGCTTCTTTATCGAAAATAGAGGATCTCTGCTGTAACGTGACATTTTCTAAGGCTCCCATAGGCTCTCAGAAGGCGCCAGAACGGGGAATGATGACTCTGCAGTCCCTGGGCGAAAAACAGTAGGGGTTTTGGAAAGTGGTCGTTCTGAGAACAATGACACGGTGTGCGCGCGTGCATGTGAAGACTCCATTTTCTATCTTCAGTGTTTGAACGAAAACAAGGTCTCCCGGTCGGAATATTATCGCTATTTTACGAGAAAAATCGCATAAAAATTGATTTTAAACAGCGTTTGACATGCTTCGAAGTACGGTAATGGAATATTTTTAATTTCTTTGTCACGATACGCACCGGCGCGTCACCCTTCGGATAGTGTCTTGAACGCAAGAACAAAACGCAGCTATTTGGATATAACTATGGATTATTTGGAACCAAAACAACATTGGGTGTTGAAGTAGAAGTCCTGGGAGTGCATTCTGACGAAGAACAGCAAGGTAATCCAATTTTTCTTATAGTAAATCTGAGTTTGGTGAGTGCCAAACTTGGTGGGTGTCAAAATAGCTAGCCATGATGGCCGGGTTATCTACTCAGAATATTGCAAAATGTGCTTTCACCGAAAAGCTATTTTAAAATCGGACACCGCGATTGCATAAAGGAGTTCTGTATCTATAATTCTTAAAATAATGTTGTTTTTTGTGAACGTTTATCGTGAGTAATTTAGTAAATTCACCGGAAGTTCATATTTATATCAAAAACCAGCTTTTTACATTAGCATGTGACGTTCAGAACTAGCATACCCACCGCAAACTTCCGGTGAATTTACTAAATTACTCACGATAAACGTTCACAAAAAACACAACAATTATTTTAAGAATTATAGATACAGAACTCCTCTATGCACTCGCTATGTCCGATTTTAAAATAGCTTTTCGGTGAAAGCACATTTTGCAATATTCTAAGTAGATAGCCCGGCATCACAGGGCTAGCTATTTAGACACCCACCAAGTTTAGCCCTCACCAAAGTCAGATTTACTATGAGAAAAATGTTATTACCTTTGCTGTTCTTCATCAGAATGCACTCCCAGGACTTCTACTTCAATAACAAATGTTGGTTTGGTTCAAAATAATCCATAGTTATGTTCAAATATCCTCTGTTTTGTTCATGCGTTCAAGACACTATCCGAAGGGTAAATAAGGGTGACGCGCTTCGTGACAAAAAATTTATAAATATTCCATTACCGTACTTCGAAGCATGTCAACCGCTGTTTAAAATCAATTTTTATGCCATTTTTCTCGTAAAAAAAAACAATAATATCTGACCGGGAATCTGTGTTTTAGTACAAAGAGAGAGAAAATAAAAACATGGGGTCGCCTCGTGCACGCGCCTCAGTCTGATTGTCCTCTGATAGACCACTTACCAAAGGCGCTAATGTTTTTCAGCCAGGGGCTGGAATTACATCATTCAGCTTTTTCCCGGGTTCTGAGAGCCTATGGGAGCCGTATGAAGTGTCACGTTACAGAAAAGATCCTAAGTTTTCAATAAACAGAGCCAAGAAGCCCAAGGAATGGTCAAAGAGGGCACTTCCTGTACAGAATCTTCTCAGGTTTTTGCCTGCCAAATGAGTTCTGTTATACTCACAGACACCATTCAAACAGTTTTAGAAACTTTAGGGTGTTTTCTGTCCAAAGCCAATAATTATATGCATATTCTAGTTTCTGGGCAGTAGTAATAACCAGATTAAATCGGGTACGTTTTTTTATCCGGCTGTGTAAATACTGCCCCCTAGCCCTAACAGGCTAATGTCAATAAACTGTACTTCCTGAATTGACTGGGTGAGACAACTCTGTCAAGTATGTTGAGATACAGTAGTCTAGTCTCTACTCTTGTATATAGTAACAGAAGTGATACTATATTGCTCTGCCCTGTATTCTCACCTGCCAGCCATGCTCTGGTCTCAAACAGCTGATCACTGAGCTCCACCAGCAAACTCTGACTGGGCATGCTCAGAAAGACGGAGCAGACAGCAAATAGGACTCCTCGCCGCACCATCCTATGTTGGAAATACAGAGGTTGGGTAAGCCATAGACCAGTTCGACAAAAGACCTTCCTTCCTACCCATACTCAAACAGTTTCCTATTTATGACGTATGTATAGATATACTCACTGGTCAACGTGGTAGCGTACGGCCCAGACAAAGTCCAACAGAGCTCTGCCCATCTGAGTGGCCACCTGCAAAACACCAAACAACCCATTCAATCACATAGTCAAGTCACAGCAAGGGGGACATTTTATGAGGTGACATCAGAAGAAATCGAGTTGTAGCCTACCGGAGCATTGACTGCTAGGTGCATGAGGAGTCCCAGCGTGTGGATCAGTCTCCCCAGGACCAGGTGGTCACCGCCCAGCAGGTCAAAGGTCACCTGAGGCCTAGGAGTCAAGGTCAAGGACAAATGTTAGTAGTGGAACAACAATGTTGTTCACTTGCATACAAGACCTCAAATACAATTGTGTAGCAAAAAAGGTGTAGCACAAATAAACTGTGCTTCAAATGAAGAATACTGTATCTAACACACACAGTCTCTCACATTGCCTCACACTCACTTGCTAGGGACCCATACATTCCCACACATTACCTGTCATAGTTTCTGAGCAGAGGGAAGAAGAAGTGGCCAGCAACAGGGGCATAACGGTTTGGGGTGGGCTTGACTGGGGGGTGAGTGACACCCTGAAATGAGGGCAGAACAAAACTCATCTTACATTGATCAGGAATCAGATTTAGCTACTGTATGGTTAGAGTCTTAATTCCAGTATTATTTAAAAGGCAAAGAAATAACTTTATTGAAACTGTTGTGCAGCCTACCTTACTGAGCCGTTTGGTCTTACTCTGAATCCGCCTCTCCACCACTTGTCGCCAGTGTATGGGGTCATCGCCGGGGTAAAGGGGTGTGTCCATGGTAACCCGCTGAATGGACTTGGATGGACCTCCTTTGTCAGTGATTGGTTGAGAGAGCTCCTGCGCAGACATAATGAGGACCTGACATAGGGGAGACAACAGTTAATAAATAGTTATGAAGCCTTTATAAAGGCATTCTACATTCACAAAAGATACTAGGGAGGAACCGTGTTCTCTTCACCTCCAAAATATCCAGCCGTTGTCGTATACTGTAGTTCATGGAGTAGAACTCCGTGGTCAAATACTCAGTCACCTGTGAATGAAAGGGATGAGAATTAAAAAGGACATGGTGTATTTAGCAGTGAATATTGATAATACACACAGACCGTACAAAACATTAGGAACACGGTCCTGATATTGAGCTGCCCTTTGCCTCAGAACAGCCTCAACTCAAAGGTGCATGGACTCTACAAGGTGTCGAAAACGTTCCACAGGGATGCTGGACTCCAATGCTTCCCACAGTTGTGTCAAGTTGGCTGGATGTCATTTGGGTGGTAGACCATTCTTGATACAAAAGGGAAACTGTTGAGTGTGAAAAACCCTGCAGCGTTGCAGTTCTTGACACAAACCTGTGTGCCTGGCACCTACTACCATACCCCATTCAAAGCCACTTAAATAGTTTGTCTTACCCATTCACCTCTGAAGGCACACACACACACAATCCATGTCTCAATTGTCTCAAGGCTTAAAAATCCTTCTTTAACCTGTCTCCTCCCCTCATCTACACTGATTGAAGTGGATTTAACAAGTGACATCAATAAGGGATTATAGCTTTGCCTGGATTCATCTGGTCAGTCTGTCATTGAAAGAGAAGATTGTTCCTAATGTTTTGTACACCTCAGTGTATGAAAACTAAACCATTAAGGTGAAATATCTTACGGGGACAGAGTCGGTGACAGTGAGGGCCCCATAGCAGTCTGCCTGAGACCAGGAAACCCACAGTGTTTGTACCTGTCCTCCATGTGCAGCAGCACCTTGCTCAGCTCAACACTGACCTGAGGAGCGACAAACATTAAGGGAACGACTATAACAAGGGAACTATATGCTTATCATTTGAATGTAGTAAACAGTGTGTGACCTCTCACCTCTTGGGCTGTAGAAGTGTTTTTTCCTCACCAAGCCCTCAATGGCTCTCAGACTGAGATCCACCCTCACTGGGTCCTCAGAGGAGAGGAAGGCTGGGGAGAGATGGATGGAAGGATGAATGGACCAATCATTTAACAAGTTAGTAATATAAAGCGAGCATTGGTAAGCTTAAATGGAAAGGGGGATACCTAGTCAAGTTACACAACTGAATGCATTCAGAAGACACTTGCACATATGAGATCTTTTTTACACTGGCTTCTTGGAAGTTTGAATGCATTCAAACGACATGTGTCTTCCCAATTAACCCAACTCCTCTGAATCAGAGAGGCGCGGAGGGCTGCCTTAATCGATGTCCACGTCATCGGCGGCCAGAAGCAGTTGTTGTCGGGGGATTAACTGCATTGTTCAATGGCAGAACAGCAGATCTTTCCACCTTGCCGGCTCAAGGATTCGAACCTTTCGGTTACTGGCACAACGCTCTTAACCGCTAGGCTACCCCCCCAATCTCTGCTTACTTGTCTTTTTGTCAAGCATAACTTTTTGTGGAAGGGTACTACACTGCGTACAAACCCCCTGAATAGTCACTGTCGTCGAGATACAGTTTCCTTGTAGGCCTATTTGGCGGGGAAACTGAAGCAAGCTGTTAGCCTATTGCCTGTTTCTATTTGAGTCTGTTCAAAAAATTTGAAACTGTGTCTATTCGGAGCTGGTAAAAGGCCGACATTGATGGTTTCAAATAAGAAAATACTATTTGTCACATGACATATAGAAACATTGTGATTTTAGAGACACAAAGTAACAACAGCCTCTATGATGAAAAGGATCTGAGTCAATCTGTTACTGGGGCTCATACCATCATCATGATTTACATCATTCAGATTCATCAAATTACTTTGTTTATAAGCCCACTAGGCTTCTCATTGTTGTCATTAAATGTCCTGAATAACAGAAAGGAAATACCTTCGGTGTTCCGTGCAATAGCCTAGGACAGGTATTCCCAAACGGGAGTAGCAATGCCGATGGGGGTACGCCAAATAAAAAACGCGATTCACAAAAAAAAAAAATCTATATATTTTTTTCCCCCTCCAAAAAAAAATTCACATTTTCAAACAGTCCAATTCTAATACATTTGGGTGAGCTTTTTTCCCCCCTCGCCTGAGTAGCCATAGAGACAATACCAGCGCTACCAGCAGTACTACACATTCACCTGTCCAACGACACAAGTTGTTCTGCTTCCACGAGCACATCCATGCTAGCATCAGTAATTCTACATTTGTGTTAGCTGGGTAGATGGACACTGACAGTTGTGAATCTGATGCAGCCGAAGAGCTACTACCCCCTTACCCGGGAACGCGCCAAACAGACATCGAAGAGGCACAAATATATATATTTTTATTTCACTAGGCGAGTCAGGTAAGAACAAATTCTTATTTACAATGTTCAGGGGCAGAATGACAGATTTTTGTCAGCTTGGGGATTCAAACCAGCAACCCTCTCGGTTACTGGCCCAACGCTCTAACCACTAGGCTACCGGCCGCCCCAATATGATGAGAACTACATTGATTTGGCGTTCACTTATATTGGGGAGTAGTGCCTTTCCACAGCCAGAGTGTTACACGTGCAAAAGTACTATCTCATAACTCGATGAAACCTTCACATCTTGCGCAGACATTTAGAAACAAAACATGACAATTTGAAAAAAGCCACAGGAGTTTTTTGAGTGAGAATAAAGACGACTTTAGAATAGTAAGATGTGTAACAGTAACAGATACCATTAATAAGAAGGGGCTAGATGAGTCATATATGGTGAGCTACCGAGTGGCAAGGACAAGCAAGCCCCATAATATTTGGGAGGACTTAATTCTTCCTGCTGCCGCGGATATCGCTGGGACAATGCTGGGTGAAAAAAAAAAAAAAAAAAAAACTAAAACAGACAATGACTTCATCAAACTCTGTTTCACAACGGCATCAGTGACATGGCAGGAGATGTTTTGAAACAATTACTGCTTCGTATACAAGCCAGTGAATTCTATGAGTTATAGCTGAATGAGTCAACA
This sequence comes from Salmo trutta, assembly GCF_901001165.1. Lineage (NCBI taxonomy): Eukaryota > Metazoa > Chordata > Actinopteri > Salmoniformes > Salmonidae > Salmo > Salmo trutta. The sequence continues at coordinate 281,047 of NC_042966.1, forward strand.
GACGTGGCGGACCTGGCACAGCTCCTGGTATATGTCCGTTACGTTTATGGGGAGGTCAATTAGGAAGACATCCTCTTCTGCAAACCACTGGAAACCAGGACAACAGAAGAGGATATTTTTAAAGTACTGGACAGCTTTGTGACATCAAATAGACTTTGGTGGTCAACATGTGTTGGTATTTGTACTGATGGCGCAAAAGCCATGACAGGGAGACATAGTTGAGTGGTAATGCGCTTGCAAGCAGTTGCTCCCGACGCCACTTGGATACACTGCAGCATCCACTGAGAGGCTCTTGCTGCCAAAGGTATGCCTGACAGCTTGAAAGACGTTTAGGACACAACAGTGAAAATGGTTAAGTTTGTTAAAGCAAGGCCCCTGAACTCTCGTGTATTTTATGCACTATACATTGATATGGGCAGCGACCATGTAACACTTTTACAACATACAGAAGTGCGCTGGTTATCAAGGGGCAAAGTATTGACATGTTTTTTTTTTAATTGAGAGACGAGCTTAAAGTTTTCTTTACTGACCATCATTTTCACTTGTCTGATGACGAGTTTCACACGACTGGCCTATCTGGGTGATGTTTTTTTCCTCGCCTGAATGATCTGAATCTAGGATTACAGGGACTCTCCACAACTATATTCAATGTGCGGGACAACATTTAGGCTATGATTAAGAAGTTGGAGCTCTTCTCCTGTCTGCAATTAACAAGGACAAGACATAGGGTCTTTCCATCATTGTATTATTTTTGTGTGCAAATTAACTCAAGCTTACAGACAATGTCAAATGTGATATAGAGAAGCACCTGAGTGAGCTGGGTGCGCAATTATGCATGTACTTTCCCGAAACGGATGACACAAACTGGATTCGTTCCCTCTTTCATTCCCTGCCTCCAGTCCACTTACCGATATCTGAACAAGAGAGCCTCATCGAAATTGCAACAATAATAATCAGAAGCCTGCCAGATCAGAAGCCTGTAATCAGAAGCCTGCCAGATCTCTGGATTGGGTTGTGCTCAGAGTATCCTGCCTTGGCAAATCACACTGTTATTAAGACAGATACCCTTTGCAACCACGTACCTATGTGAGAGTGGATTTTCAGCCCTCACTAGCATGAAAACTAAATAAAGGGACAGACTGTGTGTGGAAAATGAGAGAAGACTGAGACGCTCTCCAAAACAACCCAACATTGCAGAGTTATGTGCATCCTTTCAAGCACACCCTTCTCATTAACCTGTGGTGAATTTTCGATTAACAAATAAAGTTTTATATGCAAGATGGCTAAATAAAGAGAAATTATTGATTATTATTATTATTGATTATTATTATTATTATTGTTATTATTTGTGCCCTGGTCCTATAAGAGCTATTTGTCACTTCTCACGAGCCGGGGTTTGTGACAAAAACTGACACTCATTCTTATGTTTAATAAATGTAATAATTTTAATAATTGAATAGTGTGTTTGTGTGGCAGGCTTACAATGATGGCAAAAAACAACATTTCAGAGTGCGCTGACCATGGTGCTAGAGGGGGTATGTTTGAAGGGGTATAGGACTATTAAAAAAAAAAAGTTTGGGAACCACTGGCCTAGGCTACACAATTGCGCACAGCAGCCTAGACTCCGTGTCCAATCCGACGTCACAGAAACATGAAGACATTAACACGTTACATTGATGCATTCTCTTTTAATCTTGTAGACACGGCTTGTAAATCCAGCAGACAATAGCAGATAATCAACATAAATTAAGGGGTATTGGATTGGATCCAACTGGATTGGATCCAACTTCACTGGCGCAATGAACAGACATCAAAATATTCTGGACATTCTTACGAACACTGGTTTTCCCGCACAGGCATGCTATAGGTTGTTTGTCACATGACTGTCATTCAGAAAAACATTTCCAGGATCAGCTGAAGGTCGACAATATCACTAGGCCTAACTAAACAATTGGATACCAAATGCGCACCCAACAAGTAGGTATATTAGCCTACGCATAGCCTATTGAAGAATCGCGCAAGTTAGGTGATGGCCCTATAATGGGTCTCCTATTCAGACGATAACATTCACCCCTAGCCTACTGGTTAATCAGCTCACAGTCGTCTGGACACTTTCCTACGTGCAGTGCAGTAATATTTTCCCTCTTTTTCATATCCAAAAAATGCAACTCGTAGCCTATTGATACACTATACACAGGCTACTGGTACCGATCACTATAGCCTAATACTTATTACAAGGTTGAAATAAAATGTATTATATGTGCACACTTTTATTAATTAATTCATGCATTAGTAGGCTTATGGATTACATTTTCAAGTTATCCCCCCAAACTTGTTTTATTTATTTAGTCTAAATGAAGGCAATGAATGCAGGCATTTTCTTAATTTTATACAATATTCTGCCCATATGAACAAACAATTTTAGAGCATAAATTAACCTATATATGATAGCCTTCAGACAGCTTTTGCTGTAAAATATCACGCGTTGCTTCGTCCATCTCCCACCGTTGGAGAGACCTATATACTGTATCTACCCTCCAGACAGTCTCGGAGGTAGCGAGGTGGGGCAGCTTGGCTCATCTCCTGGTCAGCTGACATGTCATAGGGGGTGAGCTCATCATCACTGGTTCAAACACACACAGGACAGGGACATAGAGCCTAATCAATACAACACTACTATACCATGCCTTCTTAACTGTCCATGGGAAGATTGTAGTGATTTGAATTAAATATAAAACTTCAGTCTCACAGACAAAATTATGTTAATACATGTAGTGTATAACCATGGACTTTTTTTGCCTTTACCCTCCCTTATCTCACCTCATTTGCTCACATTGTACATAGACTTATTTTTCTACTGTATTACTGACTGTATATTTGTTTTACTCCATGTGTAACTCTGTGTTGTTGTATGTTGTTGAACTGCTTTGCTTTATCTTGGCCAGGTCGCAATTGTAAATGAGAACTTGTTCTCAACTTGCCTACCTGGTTAAATAAAGGTGAAAAAAAAATTGAAATAAAAAATAAGAGGTATTACTGAGTGTTATGGGTTTGATTATGATAATACTATCTCTTACCTATCCAGCTCTGAGTCTGGGTCAGTTCCTGATTTCTGGGCCATGGAAGCAGCCTGGGATGGTACTGCCTGAGAGGGTACAGTCTGCCCTTTGACATATTGAGGAAGATCCAATCTGTCATCAAGCGGCTCTGTTTCTTCCTCAGACAGTGGAGTCATCAGTGAGAGCAGCTCCTTGGTCTCCTCATCATGCTCATACTGAGGCGGGAGAAACACAACAAATGAACACACACACCCTTTCCTGAGTCCTACACAGGACTCATAACAAGACAGACATAGCCTATCTCCTTTCTTTAATGTGCACTGATCTGAACAGTAAATAGGAGAAAGCATTATGGTATTTGTTTTCACCTGTTCAGTTCTATCAGATCAGTATGAGCAGAGAAAAGAAAAATAGACACAGTGAGCCACTTCAGACTATAGAGATGCACCCAAAGCCTTGGGAAAGGTGCCATACAATACTGTACTTCGAATTTGAGTTTGGCTCCATTGATGTCCATGCGGGAGCTGAGACACTCCCCCACCACCATGCCCATGCGCCTCACACGGACTACACTGCTGTCCAAGTGGCTCTGCATCCCTCCCAGCATGCACTGCAGCAGCTCTGACAGGGAGGAAGGAGAAAGGACAACAGGGTCGTGCTTGACTTGGGCAGGAAATGTCTTCTATTAAATGCCCAAATGAACCAACCCAGAGACGGACAGGCCAGAAGGTAGTGTGAACAGCTCTGACCGTGTTACATAATACTGTGCCGTAGTGTGTGAGTGTTACCTGAGCGTAGCTCCTGTAGTTCTGCATCACTCAGTAGTCCCACACACAGCAGCAGAGCCCGGCTCACATAGAGCTGCTGCTCCAGAGGGGTGTGTCTGACTTGCACTGGGGTTAGCCCAGGCCTGGCACAGCGACCGCAAGCACCTGGACACACAGTCAATAACACGATCATATATACCCATATATCATCACAACACGAGTCTTATACATTGTACACTCACCTGTATAAGTAGTGGCCTTCTCTCCCTGTCCTGAGCCAGGTAGCCCAGAAGAATGCTCAACACACGTGTCTGGGAGAAAGGAAGTTAAAGACTTCAGCTATAACAGAAGCTTTTCAATTTCCAACAATGATAGATAGACTAGACTCACCATCAGTTCACCGTCTCACCTCATATTTGTATGGGAGCAGCAGTAGTTTATGGGTGATGACAAACTGGGCCTTTTTGTTCTTCAACACCAGGTTCCCCATGATCCTGGACAGAGCATCAGGTCTAGGGGAAAAATAACACTTACATTACGAGAGAGAGAGGGGTAAATGCGGTGCATTAAAAAGTCTGTTTTTGACACCTTTTGATAACTTCTAGCTATCTCCCATCCCTCACCTGTTGACAGCCTGCACCATCCCAGTGAGCACGCTCTCCAGCCAGCGCTCTGGGACATTCTCCAGCAGCTTCCAGCACACCCTTTGCCACACCATGTCTGAACGCGTGCAAGAGGCGAGGCGAGGGGCCAGCACCCCAAATACTAACCCTGCAGAGAGAGAAACACACAATTATGTAACCTTTCTGATGATACAATGGGAAAGTGTTACAGTTGACAATCATCAATGCAGGAGGAAACACATGCTGTTTGTAGCCTTGCTACCACTGTGTCCCTGAACACAGGCCTTCCCCAGTGCCTGGGCCACAAAAGTCAGAGAGCAGTCTTTTCTATCTGGGAACAATAGTGTATTGACAGTGAGTTACACACATAGTAAAATACATTTCCAATAAGACAGTTAAAGTTAAACAGCCATAAAATAGGACCTTAATCAGAAAGTACTGTCCTATATTAAAAAAGTACTATCTTCTGCATTATATAAAATAGACATAAACTGATGGATGGGCATACAAACCTCTCAGAGCCTTACAGGTTCTCTCTAGCACAGTGAGCATATCTCTGGCCAATAGGGGGTAGTACTGCTGGGGGAGGAAGAGGGTCTTGTTGTGGTGGTGCAGCTGGTTGGCAGTCAGGTCAGGCAGAGCCACCAGGCGGCCCAGCAGGGTCTCTCTGAGCTGGGGAGAGTCGGAGGGGACCTTCCCCTGACAGCGGGTCCACAGTAGGACTGTCAGACGACCACTCTGAAGGAACCCGCTCTAGGATGCTGACCTAAACTATCCAGACCTGCACTGGGGGCTGCTGGAGATAGACGATCACACACATTCATGCACACCAAACACACACACAAACAAGGAGAATCAATCAGAGAAATGTACAAGATGAGTATATCATTACCACACAGGTCGCCGGCAGCAAAGACACAGTTATTCACAGTATCAAGTAGCCCATTATATATTCCTGTCTCGCTGTCGCATGGAATGTGTAACAGCCCAGATGCTCTGTTAAACATTAACAATCCTCACGTATGGTTTTGTAAACCTTTGGAATGTAATATCATTGAGAAATATACTACCGTTCAAAAGTTTGGGGTCACTTAGAAATGTACTTGTTTTTGAAAGAAAATCACATTTTTTGTCCATTAAAATAACATCAAATAGATCAGAAATACAGTGTAGACATTGTTAATGTTGTAAAAAGACTGTTGTAGCTGGAAACGGCTGATTATTTATGGAATATCTACATGGGTGTACAGAGGCCCATTATCAGCAACCATCACACCTGTGTTCCAATGGCACATTGTGTTAGCTAATCCAGATTATCATTTTAAAAAGATATTGATCATTAAAAAACCCTTTTGCAATTATGTTAGCACAGCTGAAAACTGTTGTGCTGATTAAAGAAGCAATAAAACTGGCCTTCTTTAGACTAGTTGAGTATCTGGAGCATCAGCATTTTGTGGATTCGATTACAGCTCAAAATGACCAGAAACAAATAACTTTCTTCTGAAACTTATCAGTCTATTCTTCTTCTGTGAAATGATGGCTATTCCATGCGAGAAATTGCCAAGAAACTGAAGATGTCGTACAACGCAGTGTACTACTCCCTTCACAGAAAACAGGGGTCCACAGTAGGCAGAGTTGCAAGAAAAAGCCATATCTCAGACTGGCCAATAAAAATAAAGATTAAGATGGGCAAAAGAACACAGACACTGGACAGAGGAACTCAGCCTAGAAGGCCAGCATCCCGGAGTCGCCTCTTCACTGTTGACGTTGAGACTGGTGTTTTGCGGGTACTATTTAATGAAGCTGCCAGTTGAGGATTTGTCCTATTGCTCAGTTGTGCACCGGGGCCTCCCACTCCTCTTTCTATTCTGGTTAGAGCCAGTTTACGCTGTTCTGTGAAGGGAGTAGTACTCAGCGTTGTATGAGATCTTCAGTTCCTTGCAATTTCCACATGGAATAGCCTTCATTTCTCAGAACAAGAATAGACTGACGAGTTTCAGAAGAAAGTTATTTGTTTCTAGCCATTTTTGAGCCTGTAATCGAACCCACAAATGCTGATGCTCCAGATACAACTAGTCTAAAGAAGGCCCATTTTATTGCTTCTTTAAATCAGCACAACAGTTTTCAGGCTGTGCTAACATAAATTGCTAAAGGTTTTCTAATGATCAATTAGCCTTTCAAAATGATAAACTTGGATTAGCTAAGACAACATTCCATTGGAACACAGGTGTGCTGGTTGCTGATAATGGGCCTCTGTACAGCTATGTAGATATTCCATTAAAAAAAAAAATCTGCCGTTTCCATCTACAATAGTCATTTACAACATTAACAATGTCTACACTGTATTTTCTGATCATTTGATGTTATTTTAAATGGACAAAAATTTTTGCCTTTCAAAAACAGGACATTTCTAAGTGACCCCAAACTTTTGAACAGTAGTGTATATATTTTTTTTAAAGTACAATTACTGGACATAGTTTTAACACAAATCCAACACCGCCATATTTCCATGTAACACCAACTTTCCAGCTTGTTTACGGAACAGAGGCAACCGCCTGTTCTTATTAGCTATCTAAAGAAGAAGAAAGCCAGAAAAGGGTAACTGAAAAATGACTGTCAGCTGCAACGTTTAGAAGGTGTACAGTACATATATTATATATTGGTACATTATTTCTAGATGATATTAAAGTTAACTTCCAAAGGATTTCCAAAACCGACTTGCACTATTAACATTTATACATATAGCGTTGGGGATTGTTGTATACACTGGGCCGCGCTTTGGTCCATGGTTTGAATGAGTCTTTTAGAATCCCCTTGGATTCTAAAAGACTAAGTATCCACTATTAACATCTTAAAACATTTTTTCTCACCTCAATGAGCTGATACCATCCATCAGCACTAACAGAGTCTGGTCTGGAGGACCTCGGGAGAGGAACAAACCATCCCCACAATTCTGTGCACTGGGCAACGGTAAGAAGCTGGAGCCAATCAGCATTGATGTTACTGATGAGAAACTGTAGGGGTCCGGTGTAGTGGGCTCGACTGAACTCTGCTCGCTGAGCTGATGTAATTGTACTTTGAGGCCCATCGTCCAGGTAACTGGTTAGTGTGTGTAGAGTTTTTGGTCACCTCTTCCTTCTCTTTGGAGGTAGTGAGAGTTCGGACGCATTGGCCCACTGAGAGTCTAACTTCAACATCTGGGGTTTAGGGACGGCATCATTCTCCAGCACCTGTTGGGGACAAGATTAGTTTATATAGTTCACGTGTTCTACCAATACTTTCAATCACTGCTAGCTAGCTTCCTACTAGGTAACGTTACATTGAAATGCATAAATCTGTTAACAGCATCATGAGATTTGGTTTAGATAGCTAACTACTGACAGCCCGATCCCTTAATTGCTATTATTGGACCCATTAACCTACAGACGTCAATAGAAGAGGTCCTATGTTGGGGATACTGATGAAAGACTATTAGGCACTCACCTGAATGTTTAGCTAACTAGCCTGCAGCCACCATTAGCCAGAATAACAGATTGTATTCCCACACCTCTGGACTACTCACCGGGTGATAAACGACACATTTGAAACGGTTTCACGCTGTGAATTAATCTAATTAACAAATACTGCAGCCCAAAACAAACTAAGGTTCAAACTGCTTTTAAAAACAACCTATATTATTCTAGCTAGTCTTAGCTACTTTTTCACCGATACAAATAAAAAAACGCCTGCTGCGCTAAATGAGTGCGCTAACAAAATATGTCCGTACTGAATAAAAGTACGCAATGTGTATCATGAAAAGTTCCGTGTGAGGACTTATGAGTTACATTCAACAGGCCAACATGTTGTAACAAGTCAGACTTTTTATTGAGACTTTCTTTTATTCTGAGTGAACCTGAATTGAAAACATGCATAAACATACCAGTGTAAGTGTAAGTAAATCAATATTCAACATCCAGAGGTACTTTCCACAATATAACAATTAAATGATAATATTGTACTGGTCATATAAAACTCAATATTGTACTAAATATGTTTTATTGTACAAGCTCTCCTAGCCCTATCAGACGAAGTGGTCAAACTGGCCCAGAGGAATATGACTGCTGTACAGATGTGCTAGGAATGATCCTTCCACTCCAGTATCTCTCCCCTCAGAATGTGAATGATGGCCAGACTATCCTCCATCTCCTCCTTCCCAAGCACATCCATCATCGGGTTCATTTCCCATGAACTGTTGGGCTGTACCCGCCACACTGCCCCAAGCCTATCCCCAACCACAGGACCACTGGTATACCTGACACCATCATGGCTACCATCAGAGGACACAAGGACATATCTGTTCCAACACCCGCTTGTCTAGGTGGGAGTTTGTGGTACTTTATCGGTGGTGGCAAACCATAGAGCCCCCTGATACTGCATGGTATGGTAGTGATCTCCATGGGAGAGGGGATACTATTGTAGAAGTTTTTCATACTGTTGCTCAGTATGAGAGGATGTTGTATAGCAGTATAGCTAGGACTTTGCTGTTCCCAGGGGGCAGAGGCTTGTTGTGGGTTCTGGTAGTACATGTCCATAGCCTGCAGGTGGGGTATGATGGGTTGGAGATGAAGGGCTCCAGTATTGATAAGGCTGATAGTGGAAAAAGGCAGGGACCTTGCTGGGGAGGTTCTGGGGATGGACAGGATCTCCATGGACAGCGGGAGTTGGGGATAGAGGGGGAAACGGCTTCCTCTGCATAGAATGGGCGACACAAGAGAGAGCTAGGTCAAACTATTGTATTAGATAGTTGTTTTTCATCCAAAACATAGACATGTAATATTAATTACCTGAAGATTATACTGGGCTCATGTTTGAATGCCTGCACCAATTTACAAAGAAACTTACCATTTGAGTTCTCCCTTGTCACATAGAGGGACATTCTTTTTTTAATTGGTCAAATAAAACACTGGATTTGCAGCAAATTTATGTGAGAAAATTAATTATTGGTACAATCCTCCAATGAGCAGCAATCCAGGAAATATAATGGTCTATATCACAAAAACTATTGGTCAAGACAACTTCAAAGGATACTGCATCTCTTTCTCCCTGGAAACCACATCCTTACCATGGTTACGAGTTTACCAGTGTCTTCTTCATTATGCAGGTCTTCATTTTTTTATTAAAACAACAACAATACAAGACAATACAAATGGCCAACTTCCATCAGTGGGTGCTCTGGTCAGTACGTGCGCTCGTATGCCTTCACTATATGCTGTACTCTACAGTCATGGCCAAAAGTTTTCAGAATGACACAAATACTTAATTCCACAAGGTTTGCTGCTTCAGTGTCTAGATATTTTTGTCAGATGTTACTATGGAATACTGAGGATAATTACAAGCATTTCATATGTGTCAAAAGCATTATTGACAATTACATGAAGTTGATACAAAGAGTCAATATTTGCAGTGTTGAGCCTTCTTTTTCAAGACCTCCTGCAACTCTGCCCTGGCATGCTGTCAATTAACTTCTGGGCCACATCCTGACTGATGGCAGCCCATCTTGGATAATCAATGCTTGGAGTTTGTCAGAATTTGTGGGTTTTTGTTTTTTCCACCCGCCTCGAGGATTGACCTCAAGTTCCTCAATGGGATTTAGGTCTGGGGGAGTTTCCTGGCCATGGACCCCAAAATATTGATGTTTTGTTCCCCGAGCCACTTAGTTATCACTTTTGCCTTATTGCAAGGTGCTCCATCATGCTGGAAAAGGCATTTGTTCGTCACCAAAACTGTTGCCTGGATGGTTGGGAGAAGTTGCTCTCGGAGGATGTGTTGGTACCATTCTTTATTCATGGCTGTGTTCTGAGGCAAAACTGTGAGTGAGCCCACTCCCTTGGCTAAGAAGCAACCCCACACCATGAATGGTCTCTGGATGCTTTACTGTTGGCATGACACAGGACTGATGGTAGCGCTCACCTTGTCTTCTCCGGACAAGCTTTTTTCCGGATGCCCCAAACAATCTTGAAAGGGGATTCATCAGAGACAATGACTTTACCCCAGTCCTCAGCAGTCCAATCCCTGTACCTTTTGCAGAATATCAGTCTGTCCTTGATGTTTTCCTGGAGAGAAGTTGCTTCTTTGCTGCCCTTCTTGACACCAGGCCATCCTCCAAAAGTCTTTGCCTCACTGTGCGTGCAGATGCACTCACACCTGCCTGCTGCCATTCCTGAGCAAGCTCTGTACTGGTAGTGCCCCGATCCCGCGCTGAATCAACTTAAGGAGACGGTCCTGGCGCTTGCTGGACTTTCTTGGGCGCCCTGAAGCCTTCTTCACAACTATTGAAACCGCTCTCCTTGAAGTTCTTGATGATAAATGGTTGATTTAGGTGCAATCCTACTGGCAGCAATATCCTTGCCTGTGAAGCCCTTTTTGTGCAAAGCAATGATGACGGCACGTGTTTCCGCGCAGGTAACCATGATTGACAGAGGAAGATCAATGATTCCAAGTACCCTCCCTCCTTTTGAAGCTTCCAGTCTGTTATTCGAACTCAATCAGCATGACAGAGTGATCTCCAGCCTTGTCCTCGTCAACACCTCACACCTGTGTTAATGAGAGAATCACTGACATGAGGTCAGCTGGTCCTTTTGTGGCAGGGCTGAAATGCAGTGGACATGTTTTGGGGGGATTCAGTTCATTTGCATGGCAAAGAGGGGACTTTGCAATTCATTGCAATTCATCTGATCACTCTTCTAACATTCTGGAGTATATGCAAATTGCCATCATACAAACTGATGGCAAGCAGGCTTTGTGAAAATTAATATTTGTGTCATTCTCAAAACTTGGCCCTGACTGTAGTAAATGGAAATGTGCAATATTATACAAAATATCAAGATCATCAAACAAAGTATCATTTTATTATTTGATTTATTTTCTTACTTCACTGTTTCTTTGACCTTTATACAATGACTTGAAATTATAATTCCCAAATAACAATAAGCAGGGGTGCAACTTTGGTTTTAGAAGAGGGTGGGACATAATATATAATATATATTTTTTTATCCAGTCAGATAAACACTCCACACAGACTACCCGAATCATGGCTCTAAAGCACACTGGTTGTCTCTTTTTGTATCACATTCCAATTTTATAACAGGGCGGCCCCCTACAGTGAAAGTGTGCCCTGATAAAAGGATTGCATCTTTTCAGGGGATATTCAATGAAAAATATACAGCAGTAAACAATACCGTTATCATAATTTACACATTATCCTTTGGAGTAAGAATAAACTTCAGTTGTACAATTTTTGTTTCTACAATATTCTATTTTTTATAATTTAACAAACTGACAGTCACAATATGGTCAGTGCTTTCCAGGGCTCATCATCAGGTTAGTAAGAGGCAAAAGTATGAATGACAGAGGCACAGTGTTAAGGACTATCAGGCCAGATCTTCAGGGCTTAGCAATGACAATTGGGCTTAGCAATGACAATGAATAACTTTTGTTTATGTTTTCAATCACGATGAAGGAGGTGTGTGAAGCTGATAGTTAAAATGGTCAGAAGTAAAACCTAATTCTTTGGTCAGTTTGAAAATGCAAGGTGTTAAAAAGAAATTGGAACTTATTTAAAGTGCATAAGAGAATCCCATTGAATCAAGTTTAACCACGCAAACAGAATGCCTGGACAGGACTCCGTCTAATCAGTCAGCAAGCAATTATGCAAAAGTCTCATAATTAGCTGTCTGAACTAGACAGTCCTGAAATAAAGAAGGAAACAAGAATAATGCCAAAAAAAATAAAGTAATCCTGCTGCTGTTTCCAGGTAACAATAGGGTACAGTATGTGGGAAGATATGTCTTACGGTTTCCTCCTAGTAATGCACCACTGGCTTGCTGGGTACTGTAGTAGTAAATGATTGCCTGAAGCCTCGTGAGCCTCATATCTGCTGGGGAAAAGCCATCAATTACACTCAAAGGCAGAATGACTTGAACCAATTCGACGTTGCATTGGTTTATGATTGACATAATTGTGTGGTTTCAGCCCTTGTGGGCTGGCTTTAATGAGGCCCACTACATGTCCAACAGGCGTAGTGCAACTCCACTGACCTCCAAATGATATGGATGGGTAAACCTAAAGATCAGTTTAAAAGATTCAGAAGTGATATACAGATGAGATCTGTAGTTCTGTATAGTGCCTGTTCTCAGCTGGGGAGATAACAGAGTTGGCATGTGTCACTGATAACTACAATGACCTTTAAGAGGTAACTGTCTGCAACGTCAGCATTACAGTGGATCATACTTCAGTGGGGCTGAAGTGGAATGACCACACCATATAAAAAGCCATTTTGAATTGATCAGACCAGACTGAAACACGTCAGTGTTGCCAATTCAATGGGTGCTCAACGCAACACTTTTGAAATGTACTGTGTGCTACCTTGAGTACAAGACAACAATTTCAATCTAAATATTTCTCTCAATTCAACAATTTCTCCCCATGAGTAGCATTCAACTATTACATTTTTTTTTAATCTATTAAATTCCAGAATCCCTTGTGAATCCAGAAATGCCAAAACTATTTACAAACTTTTCCCTAAAAAACTACTTGTATTAGAGAGAAACAATGGAAAAGAATCCTTAACAAAGAGTGTGAAGTAATGTGAAATGTGGAATAAATGTATGAATGTGATTCACAGATGGGAGAAAATTATGTGTACATGCTACATGCTAGAGTGGCATACACAAGACCTACCATGGGGGAGGATCATATTTTTCTTAGCAGAAGACCAAAAAGAAAAGAAAATAACATTATTTTTTCCCTCAGCTATAAAAATACCTAGAATCTACAAGGTTAGAAAAAACTTTACATGTACAAGTTATTTACATCCAAGGCCATTTTTCATGGAGCGCTGAAAAGAAGGAGAAGAGCGTTGGTGACAGAGCAAGAGTTTATAGGTGAAAGGTGGAGGAGGCGCATTTGTCTTTAGTATAGCTGCGTGGTTGATACAGTATGCTACAAGTTGTCTGCAGTTCAAGCAGTTAAGAGACAGCAACAATAATATCCTTCAATATGTCAAGTATCTCAACCATGTCAGAGAGTGCATTGGTGAATAGGCAGCACTGATGATGTGTATCAATAGTCTGCCATTTTCATTTCCTCTTGCTTATTTCCAGAAAGGTGGTTAAAAGTTCAAGAGATTCAGATTGGACTTAGTCAACTGAGGTTCTTACAGTAAAGAAGAGAGTTTTGTCCGTTTGCTGACGTCCATTTGTGGTGTCTGTCCATCGCTCCCCACTGTTCTTCACAACGTTATTGCTTCATCGAAGTGTTAAACATTTTCTGCTCCTTTAAATCAAAAAGCTGCAGGAGAGTTATAAGATCTAATCTCTGAAACGCTCCGTTAGCCACAAGCAACAAGTACGTTTTCAAATCATTTCAGCATTCTTAAGTAATTCATGTGGTCTTAAAGCAAAAGATATTTTCAAATTTCGATTACATTCCTTAACAATAACTTTTTACATTTTTTTTTTACAAACAATACTTTTTGTCTTAATCAAAAAATGAGTGCAAAAGTACGATTCCATTCCTTCAATAAAACATGTCAAATATATTCAGCTTTTATATCAACATTTCATGGAAAGTAAGTCATTTATTATGGGTAACAAGCAGACCAGACATGTACTTCCCAATTGATAAGATGGCTCCCTTTTTGCTTTCACTCAGCCTGAGTCCACTAAGGATCAGTTGGGTCAGTCACACACCAAGCACTACACTTCCCAGTGCACTCAGCTCAAATAAGAAAATGCAACTAGTCAGAGCAACATTTTCTCTCAATTTGATTTAGTGTCCAAGTTACACCATTCAATTCTTTCATGTCAGTATGAGCATCATTTAGTACAGTATCTATATCAGTATTTGTCCGTTTTTAACTACCCCAAAGTTACATTAGAGGGAGTAATGTGATGGGATAGTGTTCTCTTATTGGAGTATTTAGCCCACTGACCCCCTAGGACTCTGTTTCATTGTAAAACAGAGTTAAGGCCTCCCTTACCTGGGTTTGCCTTAACTCACACTAGGAAGAAAATCCAAGTCAAATCAGGATAAACACGGTTAATGTAGTAGGCGCCACCACAAGGCTGTATTCAAGAGAGCAGCCAGGGTCGACTTAATCTGACCTCGTCTCCTGTGGTTTAATGTGGTTTAAACACGATTCAGTCTCATACAGGAGAACGCTCTCAAACGTCCCATGAGTTTCATTCATTTACTGATCTCACGGTGAAAGATGGTATCGGCTGATATGTAGTTTAAGGACAATACGTTTAGTATCATGTTAGCATTGAGGCTCATAAGATTTAATTGCCTAAAATATGTTTAAGGGGACAGCAACAAGTTAACCAGCTCTTCCATGCAGTCCAACTCTCGAAAGAGTTCCCGCATAGAAAGCACACACAAGGGAAACTCAGGTCCCTCTACCAAAATTCAGGGAAGTCATCAGAACCAAAGCCTACTGTATTCAGGGGGAACAGACAAGCACACAAAACAAAGCTCAAATACCAGGGACGTTAAACCACGTACCTTATTTTCTCAGATAACAGGCACAAACAGTGACAATAAAATACATTTAATTAAAATCTTTTTAAGGGTAATTGGAGTGTTTTTCCCCACCTAAAATAGCTATACATATACAGTACATGTATATACAGTTGAAGTCGGAAGTTTACATACACTTAGGTTGGAATCATTAAAACTAATTTTCAACCACTCCACACATTTCTTGTTAACAAACTACAGTTTTGGCAAGTCGGATGCGACATCTACTTTGTGCATGACACAAGTAATTGTTCCAACAATTGTTTACAGACTGATAATTTCACTTATAATTCACTGTATCACAATTCCAGTGGGTCAGAAGTTGACATACACTAAGTTGACTGTACCTTTAAACAGCTTGGAAAATTCCAGAAAATGATGCCATGGCTTTAGAAGCTTCTGATAGGGTAATTGATATCATTTGAGTCAATTGGAGGTGTACCTGTGGATGTATTTCAAGGCCTACCTTCAAACTCAGTGCCTCTTTGCTTGACATCATGGGGAAATCAAAAGAAATCAGCCAAGACCTCAGAAAAATAATTGTAGCCCTCCACAAGTCTAGATCATCCTTGGGAGCAATTTCCAAACGCCTGAAGGTACCAGATTCATCTGTACAAACAATAGTACGCAAGTATAAACACCATGGGACCACGCAGCCGTCACACTGCTCAGGAAGGAGATGTCTTCTGTCTCTTAGAGATTAATGTACTTTGGTGCGACTACGGTTTGCAACTGCACATGGGGACAAATATCATACTTTTTGGAGAAATGTCCTCTGGTCTGATGAAAGAAAATATAATTGTTTGGCCATAATGACCATAGTTATGTTTGGAGGAAAAAAAGGGGAGGCTTGCAAGCCGAAGAACACCATCCCAACCGTGAAGTACGATTGTGGCAGGGTGCAGCATCATGTATGGGGGTGCTTTGCTGCAGGAGGGACTGGTGCACTTCACAAAATAGATGGCATCATGAGGAGGGGAAATTATGGGGATATATTGAAGCAACATCTCAAGACATCAGTCAGGAAGTTAAACCTGGTCGCAAATGGGTCTTCCCAAATGGACATTGACTCCAAGCATACTTCCAAAGCAAAATGGCTTAAGGACAACAAAGTCAAAGTATTGGAGTGGCCATCACAAAGCACGGACCTCATATCCGATAGAAAATGTACCCAACTTATTGTGGGAAGCTTGTGGAAGGCTACCCGAATCGTTTGACCCAAGTTAAACAATTTAAACGCAATGCTATCAAATACTAATTGAGTGTATGTAAACTTCTGACCAACTGGGAATGTGATGAAAGAAAAAAAAGCTGAAATAAATAATTCTTTCTACTATTATTCAGACATTTCAAATTCTTAAAATGAAGTGGTGATCCTAACTGACCTAAGACAGGGAATTTTTACTAGGATTAAATGTCAGGAATTATGAAAAAACTGAGTTTAAATGTATTGGCTAAGGTGTATGTAACTTCCGACTTCAACTGTGTATGTGTATATATATAATATATATATATATATATATATATATATATATATATATATATATATATATATATATATATATATATACACATATATATATACATATATATACACATATATATATACATATATATATATACATACATAGATACATACATACATACACACACAGATACATACATACATACACACACACACACACACACACACACACACACACACAGTACAAGTGAAAAGTTTGGACACACCTACTCTTTCAGGGTTTTCTTATTTTTACTATTTTCTACTTTGTAGAAGAATAGTGCAGTCATGAACACAATGAAATAACACATATGGAATCATGTAGTAACAAAAAAGTGTTAAAGAAATCAAAATAGATTTGAGATTCTTCAAGTAGCCACTCTTTGCCTTGATGACAGCTATGCATACTCTTGGCATTCTCGCAAACCAGCTTCATGAGGTAGTCACCTGGAATGCATTTCAATTAACAGGTGTTAATTGAAATGCAGGTGGAATTCATTCCTTCTGAATGCATTTGAGCCAAGGTAGGGGTAGCATACAGAAGATAGCCCTATTTGGCAAAGACCAAGTCCACATTATGGCAAGAACAGCTCAAATAAGCAAAGATAAATGACAGTCCATCATTACTTTAGGACATGAAGGTCAGTCAATCCGGAACATCTGAAGAACTCTAAAAGTTTCTTCAAGTGCAGTCGCAAAAACCTTTACGGGCTATGATGTAACTGGCTTTTTTTATTTAACCTTTATTTAACTAGGCAAGTCAGTTAAGAACAAATTCTTATTTTACAATCACGGCCTACCCCGGCCAAACCCTCCCCTAACCTGGACGACGCTGGGCCAATTGTGCACCGCCCTATGGGACCCCTGGGATCGAACTAGGGTCTATAGTGACATCTCTAGCACTGATGCAGTGCCTTAGACCGCTGTGCCATTCGGGAAATTAGATCGGTGGAAATCTGTCATTTGGTCTGATGAGTCCAAATTGGAGATTTTTGGTTCCAACCGCTGTGTCTTCGTGAGATGCAGAGTAGGTGAACGGATGATCTCCGCATGTGTGGTTCCCACCGTGAAGCATGGAGGAGGAGGTTTGATGGTGTGGGGGTGCTTCGCTGGAGACAGTCAGTGATGTATTTAGAATTCAAGGCACACTTAACCAGCATGGCTACCACAGCATTCTCCAGCGATAAGCCATCCCATCTGGTTTGCGCTTAGTGGGACTATCATTTGTTTTCCAACAGGACAAAAACCCAACACACCTCCAGGCTGTGTAAGGGCTATTTGAGAAAGAAGGAGAGTGATGGAGTGCTGCATCAGATGACCTGGCCTCAACAATCACCCAACCTCAAACCAATTGAGATGGTTTGGGATGAGTTGGACCGCAGAGTGAAGGAAAAGCAGCCAACAAGTGCTCAGCATATGTGGGTACTCCTCTAACACTGTTGGAAAAGCATTCCTCATGAAGGTGGTTGAGAGAATGCCAAGAGTGTGCACAGCTGTCATCAAGGCAAAGGGTGGCTACTTAGAATCTAAAATCCAAAATATATTTTGATTTGTTTAACACTTTTTTACATACGACATGATTCCATTTGTGTTATTTCATAGTTTTGAAAAACCCTTGAATGAGTAGGGTGTTCGAAACTTTTCACTGGTACTGTATATTTGTGGTCAGTCCCAGCAGTCAGTCTTTAAGTGTTTAGCCAGTCTCTCCCAGTATGGCAGTCAAGTGAGGCGGAGAGACCGCCAGGCTGCCCTGTTCTAAGATGGCCGCCTCTAGTACTTGACCTCCAGAATGGAGGGGTTGGACTCCATGATGGCCACAATGATGCGGTCGATGTAGTCCTGTAGTCGGAAGTTGACGTCCTCCTGCTTGCGGATGGCTTCCATCAACTGCAAACAACAAAACAGATGAAATGTTTAGAAGGATAGTAACTTATATGAACTTTTCATTTGCATTGAACAATTATTTAAGAAGTTAAAAAGGGACACAACAAGATATACAATATAGATTTCAGCAATCTGCATTTAAGATTCAGAATTTTGATGGGGGATGTATCATGGGCACCAAAGTTGCAAGAAATGTATTTTATTCCACCTTTATTCATCCAAATGAGTCTTACGGAGATAAAATGGACATGGAAATACAGTACATTTATGGCCTGTATATCAATGCGACAGGTAGCCTAGTGGTTAGAACGTTGGACTATTAACCAAAAGGTTGTAAGATCAAATCCCCGAGCTGACAATGTAAAAATCTGTCTTTCTGCCCCTGAACAAGGCAGTTAACCCACTGTTCCTAGGCTGTCATTGAAAATAAGACTTGCCTAGTTAAATAAAGGTACAAAAAACTGCAAAGCCTTCTCTGTATATCTAGTGCCTTCAGAAAGTATTCACACCGTTTGCCTTTTTCCACATTTTGTTTAGTTACAAAGTAAGATTAAAATGGATTTAATTGTCATTTGGTGTCAACGATCTACACAAAATACTCTAATGTCAAAGTGGAAGAAAAATTATAACATTTGTAAAAAAATGTAAGAAAAATAAAAACACTAATATATCTTGGTTAGACAGGTATTCAACCCTCAGTCAATACAACTGTGAGTCTTTCTTGGTAAGTCTCTAAGAGCTTTCCACACCCGTTATTATTTTCAAAATTCTTCAATGTCTGTCAATTTGGTTATTTATCATTGCTAGCAGATTTAAGTCAAAACTGTAACTCAGCCACTCAGGAACATTCAGGGCTTTATTGGTAAACATCTCCAATGTACATTTAGCCTTGTGTTTAATGTTATTGTCCTGCAGAAAGGTGGATTAATCTCCAGATGTCTGGTGGAAAGCGCACAGAAACCGGTTTTCCTCTAGGATTTTGCCTCTGCTTAGCTCTATTAAGTTAATTTTTTAATCCTGAAAAACTCCCCAGTCCTTAACAATTACAAGCACACCCATAAGATGACGCAGCCACCACTACGCTTGAGAATATGGAAAGTGGTAGTCAGTAATGTCTTGTGTTGGACACTTTGTATTCTGGACAAAAGTGAATTGCTTTGCCACATTATTTGCAGTATTACTTTAGTGCCTCGTTGCAAACCGGATGCATGTTTTTGAATATTTGTATTCTGTACAGGCTTCCTTCTTCCCACTGTCAATTAGGTTAGTATTGTGGAGTAACTACAATGTTGTTGATCCGTCTTCAGTGTTCTCCTATCCCAGCCATTGAACTCTGTAACTGTTTTAAAGTCACCATTGGCTTCATGGTGTTTCCTTTCCGTCCAGCAACTGAGTTAGGAAGGATGCCTGTATCTTTGTAGTGACTGGATGTATTGATACACCATCCAAAGTGTAATTAATAACTTCACCAAGCTCAAACGGATATTCAATGTCTGCTTTTTTTTCTTTTCCATCTACCAAAAGGTGCTTTTGTGAGCCACGGAAAACCTCCGTGGTCTTTGTGGTTGAATCTGTTTAGAATTCACTGCTTGATTTAGGGACCTAACAGATAATGTGTGGGGTACACTATTACAGAGTGAGTCCATGCAACTTACTATGTGACTTGTTAAGCATATGTTTAGTCCTGAACTAATTTAGGCTTGCCATTACAAAGGAGTTGAATACTTATTGGCTCGAAACATTTCAGCTTGTCATTTTCAATACATTTAGAAAATTTTTGAAAAACATAATTCCATTTTGACATTATGGGGTATTGTGTGCAGGCCAGTGACCCAAAAAATTGAAATGTTATCAATTTTAAATTCAGGCTATAACACAATAAAATTTTGAAAAAGTCAAGGGGTGTGAATACTTTCTAAAGGCACTGTATTATGTGTATCTGCTGTCTACTATTTATATTGTGACTCACCTCTCCCCGGGACACAGAGTTGATCTCGGCCGCCAGCGACTCGGAGAAGGAGGCCGTCACCAGGTTCTTGGCTCCCTGGATGCTCAGGTTGATGATCTGGCCGTTTAGCTCGTCGTTCTGCTCCTTCAGACTGCGGTTGTCTTGCTTGAGGCGTCGGATCTCCTGCTCCAGCTCGGCCTCACGGGTGCGGCTCTGGTACTCTTGCAGCCCGGCACTGGGAGAGAGCCCCCTCCTGGCCTCTGCCTCCAGCTTGTACAGCTGTAGGTGCTCCAGCTGCTTCCGCAGGTCCTCAATCAGCTGGTTGAGTGAGGGGAGAGAGAGAGACTGCTGTTAGAGAGAGATACCGCAATAGTCTATTCTGCAAGAGCAACTAGTCACCAACCGTTGGAGGGCTTGGTTGAAAAAAAAACTATAATTGTAGGTATCCTTTTTTACTAGGGCACTCAAACGATTTAAATAAATGTGATTAATCACATGATTTTCAATAGTTAATTGCAATTCATCAAATGTTTTGAATTTGCTCAAATCTGTCCCTAAAGAAAGATTTTTCAATTTAAAAAGCAGTGCATTGACTTACAGGCTTTGATTGTAAGGGATGGAAACAAAATAATCTCTATCAGAAACAAAATGCTCCAAATGTTTAAGTAGGCCTATTCTCTGTTATCAATGTTCTTGATGTTTAACATTTTGCATGCACACGCACAAATTCTGTTAAAGCTTCAGGCATTCTAAATGAGTGTTCTCCCAATTGCTGATTGGAGCGTTAACTATAGGGAAAAAATAGAACTGGTTCACTGGATACAAAGAGCATTTCAACCTGTCCAACAATATTATGAATTCCACAGATGACAATAACAACAAATCAGCCAGAGCAATATACTACGACTGAAGCTAGATCTACTCAGGGTTTTCTAAAGCTAGCCAGCTTCAGTTAGCTTCACATTCAAGCTCAGGCTTAATCCGTACTACGGCGGTAGATATTGCTTGTCCGCCTGCTGCTAACTCTAGCAGGCTTGTAACTGCGTGCATTGAGACAATGCTGAAACATCAATCAATGGGTGGGTCTGTGCCACATTTTAATTTGTTCCCGAAATGAAAATGAAAGAAAAGTTATCTTACAAATTCAGCAGGCTATGGTGTGAAATAGGCTTGTTGAAGTGCCGTCTTTATTTTATTTTGCTGTCTTTGGTGTGCTTATCAATACACAAGCACCTTTTTTCACATTCCTATCGATAAAATAATTATATTAAGTCATACACAAGTTTTACTGTGCGTGAAGTTTAAAATGTATTCTGACATTAATAAATGTAAAATGCGATAGGTATTTTAACATTACTATTTTTTAACACACAAAGAAACATTTTATCAGTCGTCTTCCTCAAATTAAGGGGATGATGACGCAATCTTTGCGAGAGGGAGGGAATCTGATTTAATAGGTTCGCAACTCGCAGTTCAGACACTTCATTCAAAATAAATGGAGTTAGCCTTCCCGGGAGCAGGTTAGTTCTGAAGGATTCGTTGCCATTGAAATGTACCTGTCTAAAAGGTGAGCCACTTTCATGGTACCGGTTATCCCAAGTTGAACTTGTTGACCAAAGTTGCCTCGCTAACTCCTCAAACCACGTACGTAGTATACGGCTAACATCTGAGTTAATGTAATACAGCTATTAGATCTAGCCTAGGAACAACTTATCCATGTTCTTCAACATGAACTAGCCACAAGTTGCTTCTACTAGAATTGTGATAATTTGCTTAAAGATGCACTATGCAGAAATCGCACCGCCGTTTTCTTCGTTGCAAAAATTCAAATAGTTTTCCTAATTTCAGTTTATGTGACAAAACAAGCAAATATAGTGTACAGAATCATTGTGCAACCTAAACTGGTGTCAAATATATTTTCCATAACCAAAAACATTGTATTTGAAGCAGGTGTACAAAACCTAAAAATGAAACTTAAGAATGGGAAGCATACAAATAACAGACATAACAGATCTATCACTTCTTAGACTTGTTTTTAATGAGAATGACAGATCTATATGTAGCGGGTTTCTTATGCACCACAGGAGAACCCAGAATTGAAGAGCGACACCACGGCTGTCGGCTTTTATGTTGATCTGCTGCAATAGTATTATGAAAAGACAGGACAGGAACACATCAGTCTCCAATGCAACGCCTGACAAGTTGTTCTTTCTCTCTGTGTTTTCTCAGACTCTCACAATCACACTCATACATAAAGCCATAATGTATAGTATAAAATAATAACCAGTCCTTAATACAAAGAATGTATAATCTTAATTCTTAGACAATAGAACCATACCTGCAATAGTATTATGAAAAGACAGGACAGGAACACATCAGTCTCCAATGCAACGCCTGACAAGTTGTTCTACACAGGAGCATGAAGAAAGGTAAAACACATATCCTGTCTCACATCCCCAATACATTGCTAGGTACTTTCAGTGTTGATAGTAGCAAAATACAACAACTCATGTACAAAACCACTGCAACACAAACAAGTTACAACGTAAAATCGCCTTAGAGGGCAAAAACTACATAATGCAACACCATCACTAGTCGGCAGCTCAGCTAGCCTTCTGCATCACAGAAAGAAAGTCATGCTAGCTAGCAACACTTTTAGCACTCTGTAACTATATTAATAACAACAATAAAACTCTGAAAGTTACGTGTTTCGATAGTCTCACATCCCCTTATAACAATATCTACAGCATTAACCTTGGGACGTTTTATTTATTTCACGTTACGGACTTCTACAAAGGAGTAATCTGCAACCCGTACCTTTCTCTCTCAGTGTTTTCTCAGACTGAGGAGAGCGGGAGCTAAGGGTAGTACCAGGGTGTTAGTAGGTGACGTAAGCACCCAGATAAAATAAAATACATTTAATGAAACAAAACCTGAAGATGTTAACATCATTCAGCTACTGCAGCTGCCTACCTAACATCAACAGGCATCACCAGTAGCGCAACAATTAAAATTAGAAACCAAAAGTAAAGTTCCTGGCGATCTGACTCCCCCCTTCTGTCTGAACTTGGAATATTCCTGTTCGCGGGCTTTGGCCACTGATCTCAACCTGATTGTTCTGTTCTGCGTTGTGTACTATTCTAATAATTTGAAGTTTGCTGGAATAACCATTTTAACTCTACTACATATAACTCACATTTCTATATGAATTTGGTCAGGTCTCCCAAAAAGTTACATATTGCAGCTTTAAATCTTTGACTGGAGAACTACAACAAAACAGCAGCTAAATGGAATGGATGTCCTGTTCTGATTAAAATCATTGTTGGACGTTCGAGTTATATAAAGAGGCATTCTGCGATGGCCATTTTAAATATTTGTTTGGTTAGCTACAGTAGCTAGCTAACGTTAGCGTAACCAGTGCTTAATTAGAGCCGCATCCTGTCGGCACCTCTCAGACTTGACCTTGTTTGTTCCGGCGCCTATGTGCCCGGCTCCGGTACCTCACGCGGCATAATTTTTTATACAATTTGTTCACTGTTTGCACTGTAAACATAAAAAAGTGATCAGAGTTAAATCAAGTTGCCTCCTGGTTATTTCTCCCGCCTCCCAGAAAAAAACTATGTAAAAGCGTGGTGTTCCTTCTGTGGAATCATCCTAATCCTTCCACACTGATTTCAGACCTGCTCTCTTATTTGTACATATAGGTTATGGGGCGGGCCCGGCGAGGTAAGTAACTGATCTTGAAACAGATCTTGGCAGTGGTGGTCAGCTGGTGAAGAGGTCCCAACGTAATCACGTCACGTAGCCTAGGCTAGTCGTCTCCCTACTGAATTTGAAACTGAGGGAAAGCCAAATCAAAAATGTATAAGAAAAGGCAATCAACTTTGATTAAGTTTTTCAAGTCCAAAAGTCCTGAAAAATATGGTGAATCGAACCCGAAATAAGCCAGAGAACTGTCAGTGGCGGATGAGAGGAGTGAGAAGCAAACTGCTCCTGATGGCAATGCCTTAGCTAGCAGCGCTGCTTATCCCGCCAGTTCAGCATCACCACCGGCACCTCCACTAGCTAGTACGTCTACTAATGAGTCAGTGCATCCACTGACATAGTGCCCGGAACAGGTGCAATTTGGACGGAGGCTCAGTTCATGACCAAGCAAACTTATAAGCCCTGGCTTGTCAAGCAAAATTCAAAGCTGGGCTGTCCAACATGCAAAAAGGTATGGAGTTTGGGCCCGGAATAGACTGGAGGGATGAAACTAGCAAAAGAGTGAGTGAAATGTACAGTAACATCCTCTGCCTCCGAAGTAAAAAAGCAACAAAGAGCCCCCAGAAAAAAGGTTTTTGAACATGCCCAAACCAAGGGCCATTTAGCTGCAACACGCATTGTAGACAAGTCTAAAGAGGACACCTTAACACAGGTTGTAGTTAAAGCTCAAAATAAAAACATAGACACTACAGCTAGTCTTTTGAACAGCTTATAAGGAGGCTAAACATCACAGACCCGCTCATGGTTTTGAGCAAGAAATTGACTGTCAGGAGTTAAATGAGAATTCTCCATTCCAATGTTGCTTGCTCCAACATACAGCAACATATTTCATCCGAAATGAAGCAAAAACGATTTGAAAGAATAGTACAGCGCTCTCCCAAAATCCGCCTAATGCTCGATGAGGCTACTAGTTTGAATAAAAGAGTGCCTTCATTGTATATATCAGACTTCGGCTGGCAGATATGGACACACCGGCAAAATTTTTGTTGATCTTGTGGAACTGGAGGATTTATCTGCTGAGAGAATTGTCTGTTATCTGCATTAGAGGGTATAAAGTTTACTGAGGACTTTCTCTCCAAAACCCCATTGGAATTACGCGTGATGGTGCGTCTGTCATGCTGGGATGCAAGAGTGGAGTAGCAACAAGGCTCCAGGCCCTCTTCCCTAATTTAACTGTTTGGTACTGCTCGGCACACAGACTTGAGCTTGCAGTAGGCGATGTGGTAAAAGTGATGGGATCTATCAATCATTTAAAAATACTAAACGACAAGCTATATGCGCTTTATAGCATATCCAACAAAAACTTTATGGAGCTGAGGGAGTGCACAGAGAGTTTAGACATTCAGCTGTGCAAAATCGGCAGGATCTTGGACACTAGATGGGTGGCATCCAGTTTTAGAACTGGAGAGTCTGTGTGGAAAAATTACCCGGCTCTTCACAAGCATTTCACAACAGCAGCTGAGGATGCTTCCCACGACGGCGTGACCCGTCAAAGCTGTAGTGGCCTTGCCATGCGCATATCCTCGCATATCCTTCATGTGCCTTAATAACAAACGTGTTTGCCATCTGCAAATACAAATAAAATGGTTAAATTACAAGCCTAGTTGGTTTAGCCACAGAAAAAGTCAGCAACCTTCCCGCTAGCCATGATTGGCTGAGATAATAAGTGGGCTGGATATGCCGAGAGATGAGTTTTGATTGGTTTGCCATTTAGCACGCTTCTGTCTATTTAAGCTGGTCAGTATGTGTAGGTAATCCTGTTTACCGCAGCTTTAAAAGTGTTTTTATCGCGTAGTAAACTACATATATGTTGCTCTACATTTTCTGGAGGACAGAGTTTTGAAATCGGTGTAATTAAGTATGATAGCTAAGGTAATAGAGAAAACACCTGTCTCAGGATTACATCTTCAAACTAAGGGCAACCATGCAATCCGTGACAGGAGAAGCTTCCATCCATGATGTATATGGGTAAGATGGTCTAGCTAGCTACATTTTCAGATATTACACGTTTCTAATTTTGACAGAAAGTGGTTTTATTTCAAGTTAAAGTGTACTGTTAGCTAGCTAACGTTAGCTTTCTGGCTCGCTAGCTAACGTTACGTGTATGATCTGATTATTCGTATCTCAGAAACATTTTCTTGGCTAGTTATAGCCTAATGTTAGCTAGCTAACATTGAACCTTATCGGTTAGCTACCTGCAGATTCATGCAGGCTAGTAACGTCATGAGGTGAGATTACGGTTAATTGTTTAGCTAGCTAGCTACATATCTTAGCAAAAGACTCCACTATGCAAGTAACCATTTCAGGTGCGTTTGTAAATTCAGTCTGGCCATTTACTCCGATTTCAGAGCACTCTCGTCTGAGTGTGCTAGAGTGCAAATAACTGATGAATTTACGAACACTCAACACCCGTTGAATATGGACGGTGTCAGTAAACTTCTGCAAAAAAACATAAATTGAATTATTGCCAGCAACACAGTTAGTCACCAACGCTCTGGATAACATGAAAACAGCCTAACCAGCTCTGCTAGGGTGAGTAAAATGGTCAGCGTTTGGGTGGCGGCTAAAGCTTAAGAGGGTGTGAATGATGCTGAATGGGTGTAGACAAAGAGCTCTCCAGTAAGTACCAAAACATTCAAAGGCCATTTTCTCAAAAGTGAAGTTATCAAATTTCAAAGCAGAATTACTTAACCAATGTTCCTCAAATGCACTGTATGATATACCATTTTGTAGCTCTGTGTCTCTGCTTTTATCCAATGTAAAAACACTATTTCAAATTTTGCTGCATAAGACCGAATCAAGGCGGTCAGTCCCCCACGGGGGACCAGTACGAGGAAAAAAATTGTTTTTTAATGAAATGTATGCATTCACTACTCTGAATAAGAGTGTCTGCTAAATGACTAAAATGTAAAAATGTAATTTTTCTCAGTTTCACTCTATGAGCAGTTACTGCTCTTTTGCGTGGTAGGGCAGCATTGATGTCCTACCATTAATGTCCTACCACTACCACTAGAGTAGGTGGGCATAGTATATGTTTGAGACCAACGTGACGGTGGCTGTGTGAGAAGTGCGCCAGTATCTCACATAACTAGAATGAGATTCACTTTCTATGATCTCTCTCCCACTCTGCTCCGATAGACATGAGCCTGAACACTCATCTCTCAAGTGTTGCACTTAATCATTTATTTAGACTATGCTGTAGGCCACCAAAATATTTAATCAACTTCCAAATATTGAGAGAAAGGCTTTTGGCACGAGTGCATCGGCCATCACCAGTGAGTGAGCTGCCCATCATTGGGTGAGTCAGTGAAACTGGAAAGCATTTATAGGACTATAATTCCTCCTCATATTGTAGCCTACAATATGTGTCTCCACACACCTAGGCTTAGGCTATTGATAGATTCAAGACAAGGTCATTTTTATTGATCTCTGATTCTCAGTTTGTCAGTGTCAAAGTAGCCTGCTATTTCGATCATTTGTGTGGTATTAACAAAGATTCTATCCAAAATTTCCAGTCATGAAAAATTACGTAGAATTGCATGAAATGCGTTTATTAAAGGCCAACATTTTATGCCACTAAAAATGTACCCCCATGTGTGCAACTTCTTTCTGTAAGTGCCTCTACTCTACTGCTCTATGCCACTACTCAAATGACATGAACGCAATGCTTTAATATAAAGGATTTTTTTTCATGCATTCCGGTAACTCAAAACTCCCCAGGTCACCCCCCTCTCGTGCTCACTGTTTGTTCCAGCACCTCCCGGTTTACAAATTAAGCACTGAGCATGACTAGCTAGCTACTTGATGCTTTTGCGGTTATCTAAAGAAACACCTGGGAATGTGTTTATCATGAAACTTTCAGTAAGTTTTTCTTGTTGCTCAAAGATGTGCATATTTATACTTCATAGAGTCCGTGCAGAAACTTTGACAGCCATATTTATTTATTTTTTTATTTTTTTTCTACCCAGGAGATGAAAAATAACGAAAGCCAAAAGGAATCCTAATCCCACTCATTGACGGAGCAAAACTAAATGACAGACAGGACAACATTTGACATGTATTCAGAGTCAGACGGACGTACAGTGGGTTGCGATGTACAGGTGTGACCTCATGACTTCTCACCTCCTGCGTGTGCTCCTTCTCCTTCTGGTTCTGGTGGCGTTCGTGGGTCAGCTTATCGGACGTCTTCCTGCGGGTTTCCAGCTCCTCGTTCAGTCTCTCAGTCACATCCTCCACCTCATCCTCTAGCTTCCTCTTCTCCTAATGGGCAAACGAGGAAGGAGGGATGAGAGGAGAGATACAGTGAGTTCCAAAAGTATTGGGACAGTGACAATTTGTAGGTTGTTTTGCCTTTGT
Source organism: Salmo trutta (assembly GCF_901001165.1). Classification (NCBI taxonomy): domain Eukaryota; kingdom Metazoa; phylum Chordata; class Actinopteri; order Salmoniformes; family Salmonidae; genus Salmo; species Salmo trutta. Next base: position 309,510 of record NC_042966.1, read on the forward strand.
ACTCCAGCACTTTTGGATTTGAAAGTCCTACTTTTGGTCCCCTAAAATGGGGGAACTATGTACAAAAAGTGCTGTAATTTCTAAATGGTTCACCTGATATGGATGAAAACATCCTCAAAGGAAAGCTGACCGTGTGCACTTTAACCTCAGTAATTGTATAATTTAAAATCCAAAGTGCTGAAGTACAGAGCCCCCCCTCCCCCCTAAATAAGTGTGTCACAATACTTTTGGAGTTTGCTGTAAATGGGAGGGAAGAGAAAGAGGGAAGACATGAGGGGAAGAGATGAAAACTGGAGAAATGGGGGTCATAAAGGAGAGAAGAGGTGGATGGAGAGGTAAATAGACAAGCGATTGGAGCGAAGAGCTAAATAGACAAAGGATTGGAGGGAAAAGAGATGGGGGAAGAGAAGAAAACTGGAGATTTGGCTTGATATGGAGGTGAAAGGAGAGGAAAGGGAGGGACGGGAGAAAAGACAGTGCTCTTACCTCCTCTAGTCTCTCAATGTTGGCACGGTAACAGGGTACACAGGACCTCAGCTTACTGTTTTCCTCATCCAGCTGCTGCAGCCTACGATAGAAAACAGCACAGTTTGATAACATACACCAATGATATAGCCACAGTGCAGTACACATTGACAACCCCTATTCAAAATCAAATCATATTGTATTCGTCACATGCTTAATAAACAACAGGTGTGGACTAACAGTGAAATGCTTACTTATGGATATTTCCCAACAATGCAGATAAAGAAAATAGTGAAATAATAGAAAAGTAAAACATGTAATAATAAAAGTAAGAACAGATACACAATGAGTAACGATAACATGGCTATGTACAAGGGGTACGAGCACTGAGTTTATGTGAAGGGGTACAAGGTAATTGAGGTAGATATGTACACATTAGGGATGCACGATATATTGGTAAGCATATTGGAATCGGACGATAATAGCTAAAAATGCCAACATCGGCATCGGCCCGATGTGCAAAACCAATGTCAAAGCTGACGTGCATACAGTTGAAGTCGGAAGTTTACATAAACTTAGGTGTTAGTTTACATACACTCATTTTTCAACCACTCCACACATTTCTTGTTAAAAAACTACAGTTTTGGCAAGTCGGTTAGGACATCTACTTTGTGCATGACACAATAAATTTTTTGTTTACAGACAGATTATTTCATTTATAATTTACTGTATCACTATTCCAGTGGGTCAGAAGTTTACATACACTAAGTTGACTGTGCCTTTAAACAGCTTGGAAAATTCCAGAAAATGATGCCATGGCTTTAGAAGCTTCTGATAGGCTAATTGACATCGTTTGAGTCAATTGGAGGTGTACCTGTGGATGTATTTCAAGGCCTACCTTCAAACGCAGTGCCTCCTTGCTTGACATCATGGGAAAATCAAAGGAAATCAGCCAAGACCTCAGAAAAAGAATTGTAGCCCTCCACAGGTCTGGTTCAACCTTGGGAGCAATTTCCAAACGCCTGAAGGTACCACGTTCATCTGTACAAACAATAGTACGCAAGTATAAACACCATGGGACCACGCAGCCATCATACCGCTCAGGAAGGAGACGTGTTCTGTCTCCTAGAGATGAACGTACTTTGGTGCAAAAAGTGCAAATCAATTCCAGAACAACAGCAAAGAACCTTGTGCAGATGCTGGAGGAAACAGGTACAAAAGTATCTATATCCACAGTAAAACGAGCCCAATATCGACATAACCTGAAAGGCCATTCAGCAAGGAAGAAGCCACTGTTCCAAAACCGCCATAAAAAAGCCAAACTACAGTTTGCAACTGCACATGGGGACAAAGATCGTACTTTTTGGAGAAATGTCCTCTGGTCTGATGAAACAAAAATAGAAATGTTTGGCCATAATGACCATCGTTATGTTTGGAGGAAAAAGGGGGAGGCTTGCAAGCCGAAGAACACCATCCCACCCGTGAAGCACGGGGGTGGCAGCATCATGTTATGGGGGTGCTTTGCTGCAGGAGGGACTGGTGCACTTCACAAAATAGATGGCATCATGAGGAAGGAACATTATGTGGATATATTGAAGCAACATCTCAAGACATCAGTCAGGAAGTTAAAGCTTGGTCGCAAATGGGTCTTCCAAATGGACAATGACCCCAAGCATACTTCCAAAGTTGTGGCAAAATGGCTTAAGGACAACAAAGTCAAGGTATTGGAGTGGCCATCATAAAGCCCTGACCTCAAACCTATACAAAATTTGTGGGCAGAACGGAAAAAGAGTGTGCGAGCAAGGAGGCCTACAAACCTGACTCAGTTACTCCAGCTCTGTCAGGAGGAATGGGACAAAATTCACCCAACTTATTGTGGGAAGCTTGTGGAAAGCTACCCAAAATATTTGACCCAAGTTAAACAATTTAAAGGCAATGCTACCAAATCCTAATTGAGTGTATGTAAACTTTTGACCCACTGGGAATGTGATGAAAGAAATAAAAGCTGAAATAAAATATTCTCTCTACTATTAGTCTGACATTTCACATTCTTAAAATAAAGTGGTGATCCTAACTGACCTAAGACAGGGACATTTTACAAGGATTAAATGTTAGGAATTATGGAAAACTGAGTTTAAATGTATTTGGCGTGTATGTAAAAGTGTATGTAAACTTCCGACTTCAAATGTATATAACGTACACTACAGTTCAAAAGCTTGGGGTCACTTAGAAATGTCCTTGTTTTTGAAAGAAAAGCACATTTTTTGTCCATTAAAATAACATAAAATTGATCAGAAATACAGTGTAGACATTGTTAATGTTGTAAATGACTATTGCAGCTGGAAAATCTAAAAAATCTAAATGGAAAATCTACATAGGCGTACAACTGGCTCTAACCAGAATAGAAAGAGGAGTGGGAGGCCCCAGTGCACAACTGAGCAAGAGGACAAGTACATTAGAGTATCTAGTTTGAGAAACAGACGCCGCACAAGTCCTCAACTGGCAGCTTCATTAAATAGTACCCACAAAACACCAGTCTCAACGTCAACAGTGAAGAGGCGACTCCGGGATGCTGGCTTTCTAGGCAAAGTTGCAAAGAAAAAAACATATCTCAGACTGGCCAATAAAAATAAAATATTAAGATGGGCAAAAGAACACAGACACCGGTGTAATGCTCGGGCGTCGTGGGTGAGGAATCAAACGCAGGAAGCAGCGAATACAGGGTAGTGGCTTTTAATGGGCCAAATGGCAAAAAACACAAGCCACCCCAAACAGCGATGAGAGCGCACACAAAACAAAGTGCCCCAAACACAGGGGGAAAAACACAGTCGGCGCAAAACCAACGCACTAGCGCAAAAACACAACCAGCGTGTACATAAGCATACAACAGATAAACGCAATCCCGCACAAAGAAAAGGCAGACCAGCTAATATAAATAGCCCCGCTAATCACCCCCACTCAGAACAGGTGCACCCAATCACATACAGGGGAAAAACAAAAAGGGAATCAGTGGTAGCTAATAGGCGGTAACGACGACCGCCGAGCGCCACCCGAGCAGGAGGGGGCGCCACCGTCGGTGGGAATCGTGACAACCGGGCAAAAGAACACAGACACCGGAAAGAGGAACTCTGCCTAGAAGGCCAGCAACATTTGTTCTTCTATTATTTCCAGATGAGGGGAGAAAGTGAAATCCTTCAACACCACAAACCTAATTACTTATTTGAAAGTGCATCACTCCCAGACGTTTAACGACTACTTAGAACAAAAGAAGAAAAAAAACGAAGGGCACACTTCCAACAACTAAACAAGTTCAAGGTGAGTAGTCATTTGAAAGAGTAAGAAAATTTCAGCGAGACAACTCAAAGCGAAATCCATTAACGCCAAGATAATGGAATTCATTGCCCTTGACAATCAACCGTTCTCTGTCGTGGATGATGTTGGCTTTCGTTGACTGGTCGAGCACCTCAAGCCCCGGTACACACTACCAAGTAGGCGCTATTTTTCAGATGTTGCACTACCGGAGTTACACAGTATTGTTGAAATGCACATCCATGAGCTTCTTGCTATGGGCGTCACTGCAATTAGCTTCACGACTGACATTTGGACCAGCGATGTCAGCCCCATGAGCATGCTGAGTCTGACAGCACAGTGGGTCGACAAGGATTTTGTACTGAGGAAAGTCGTATTGCATGCTCAAGAATGTGCTGGTTCTCATTTCTCTGCCATTTCAATGGCATTTGAGAACATGTTTAAAACTTGGAAACATGAACACACTCCTAGCTCCATTCGAACAACTGACTCGAGAAATAATCTCATCAACTGCGTCTGCAGCAGATGTGATACCCTCTGTCATGGCATTGAAACGCCTGCTCAACAAAAGTGCCGACAGACCGCGGGGTTAAAACTTGCAAAAGAACTCTACTAGAGGCTGAGAACAAGCGATTCGGTGGCATTCTCTCTGAGCCTCTTTACTGTGTTGCCACCATGCTCGATGCTAGGTACAAGGACCGCTACATCGATGCAGACAAAAAACAGGGTTTACGTGAAATGTTACAGACACAGCTGGACAAGATGGAAACCGTACCGACGAAGAGGACCCACGACAGAAGAGGCCACGGACAGACAGAGCTGAAACTTCACTGCTAGACATGTATAATGAAATCCTGTTTGAGAATGAAACGACTGAATAAATGAACAACTGTAACGGCCGTCGTTAGAGAAAGACCAAGGTGCAGCGGAGGATGTGTTCATCTTAGCAATTTAATTGAAAAAAGAGAACACTTTACAAAAATAAACAAAAGACGACAGCAAAACAGTCCTGTCAGGAAATACTCTAAACAGAAAACAATCACCCACAAAAACCCAAAGGAAAACCAGGCTACTTATCTGTGACTCCCAATCAGCAACAACAAACTACAGCTGTGCCTGATTGGGAGCCACACGGCCCAAAACAAAGAAATACAAAAACATAGAAAAATGAACATAGAACGCCCACCCAATGTAACACCCTGGCCTAACCAAAATAAAGAACAAAAACCCCTCTCTATGGCCAGGGCGTTACAGTACCCCCCCCCAAAGGTGCGGACTCCGGCCGCAAAACCTGACTCTGAAGGGGAGGATCCGGGTGGGCCTTCTTACGGCTCAGGTGCGGGACGAGGCCTCCGCTCCACCCTCGGCGTCGCCCACTTAGGTGGCGCCCCTGGCCGCGCCGGAGGACTGGAGGGCGACCCTGACTGCGCTCGCCTGGCGGGCGATTCTGGCTGCGCCCAGCTGGCGGGCGACCCTGGCTGCGCCCGGCTGGCGGGCGTCCCTGGCTGCGCCCGGCTGGCGGGCGTCCCTGGCCGCGCCCGGCTGGCGGGCGACCCTGGCGGCTCCGGGCTGGCGGGCGGCCCTGGCCGCTCCGGGTTGGCGGATGGCCCTGGCGGCTCCGGGCTGGCGGGCGGCTCTGGTGGCTCCGGGCGGCTCTGGCCCAGGATTCACCAGGCTTGGGAGACATGAAGGAGGCCTGGCCCTGGGCGCAGGCACAGGACTCACCAGGCTGGCGGGCGGCTCTGGCGGCTCCGGGCTGGCGGGCGGCTCTGGCCCAGGATTCACCAGGCTGGGGAGACATGAAGGAGGCCTGGCCCTGGGCACAGGACTCACCAGGCTGGGGAGACATGAAGGAGGCCTGGCCCTGGGCGCAGGCACAGGACTCACCAGGCTGGCGGGCGGCTCTGGCGGCTCCGGACAGGCGGGCGGCTCTGGCTGCTCCGGACAGGCGGGCGGCTCTGGCGGCTCCGGACAGGCGGGCGGCTCTGGTGGCTCCGGACTGGCGGGCGGCTCTGGCAGCTCCGGACTGGCGGGTGGCTCTGGCCCATGATTCACCAGGTTGGGGAGACATGAAGGAGGCCTGGCTCTGGGCGCAGGCACAGGACTCACCAGGCTGGGGAGGCCCACAGGAGGCCTGGTCCTGGGAGGAGGCACAGGATAGACCAGGCTGGAGAGACTCACTGGAGGCCTGGTCCTGGGAGGAGGCACAGGATAAACCGGGCTGTGGGGGAGCACTGGAGTTCTGGTACGTAGGCTCTTTACCACACTCCAGGCTAAATGCCCACTTTGGCCCGGCACGGGCGGAGCGCAGGCATTGGGCGAACTGAGCCCTCCCAGTGCCCTGGAGACACAGTGCGCAGAGCCGGCGCAGGATAACCTGGACCGAAACGGCGCACTGGAGACCAGACGCGCTGAGCTGGCACAATCCGTCCTGGCTCGATGCCTGCACTCGCATGGCACTTGCAGGGGGCTGGCCTATAGCGCACCAGGCTATGCACGTGCACTGGAGACACCGTGTGCTTCACAGCATAACACGGTGCCTTACCAGTACCACGCTGCTTCCGGTAAGCACGGGGAGTTGGATCAGGTCTACCGCCTGACTCCGCCAATCTCCCTGTGTGCCCCCCCCCCCATTTTTTGGGGGGGCTGCCTCTCGTGTCTGCTGCGCTCCCTCGCTTCATACCAGCGCCTCTCAGCTATCGCCGCCTCGATCTCCCACTGCGGGCGGCGATACTCCCCAGCTTGAGCCCATGGTCCTTTACCGTCCAGCAATTCCTCCCAATTCCACGACTCATGATAGCTCCTCTCCTGGTGCCTCTCCTTCCTCCGCTGCTTGGTCCGTTTCTTGGTGGGTGATTCTGTAACGGCCGTCGTTAGAGAAAGACCAAGGTGCAGCGGAGGATGTGTTCATCTTAGCAATTTAATTGAAAAAAGAGAACACTTTACAAAAATAAACAAAAGACGACAGCAAAACAGTCCTGTCAGGAAATACTCTAAACAGAAAACAATCACCCACAAAAACCCAAAGGAAAACCAGGCTACTTATGTGTGACTCCCACACACGGCCCAAAACAAAGAAATACAAAAACATAGAAAAATGAACATAGAACGCCCACCCAATGTAACACCCTGGCCAACCAAAATATAGAACAAAAACCCCTCTCTATGGCCAAGGCGTTACAACAACAAAACAGCACAGCAAGGAACTGAAAGAAATATATATGGATTATGTTTTACTGGTAATGGGAACATATGTAAATGCCAACAAAATAACTTTTTGGTCAGTGTGTGTCTGTTTCAACTATTTAACTGTACTAGAATGCTTAAAAGGCCGCAAAAAATGTAAATATCGGTATCGGGTTTTTTGGCAAGGAAAATATCGGATATCGGCAGCGGCCAAAAATGTCATATCGGTGCACCCCTAGTACATATAGCTAGGAATAAAGCAACATTTAGTTAACAATAGCGTATGTGATGAGTCAAAGTTAGTGCAAAAATGGTCAATGCAGATAGTCCGGGTAGCTATTTGGTTAAATATTTAACAAATTATGGCTTGGGGTCCTGTTGGTTCCAGATTTGGTGCATCGGACTTGCCATGTGGTAGCAGAGAGAACAGTCTGCTACAATTTGTAGGGTCTTCCTCTGACACCGCCTGGTATAGAGGTCCTGGATGGCAGGGAGCTCGGCCCCAGTGATGTACTGGGCCGTAAGCACTACCCTCTGTAGCACCTTGCGGTCAGATGCAAAGCAGTTGCCATACCAAGCGGTGATGCAGCTAGTCAAGATGCTCTCAATTAGCAAAAGTTGGACTTATCCTACAGCCTTCTTAGACTTAACAACCCTGAAGCAACTACCAACGGACAGAAAATAATCACTAAAAATTGAAATCCCCCCCAAATACACATTAGACAATGTTAAAACATTCACGTAAAGGAAAGCAAAAGGAATCGCTGGCTTTCCTATACAATTTTATATAACATTATGGGACAAAATAATGGCCCTATTTACCCAAATGACAACACACATCACACATTAGAGTGGCCAGCCTCAAAAATTGCAGGCCAAATAAATGCTTCACAGAGTTTAAGTAACAGACACATCTCAACATCAACTGTCTAGTGGAGACTGCGTAAAATCAGGCCTTCATGGTCGAATTGCTGCAAAGAAACCACTACTAAAGGACACAAACAAGAAGAAGAGACTTGCTTGGGCCAAGAAACACGAGCAATGTACATTAGACCGGTAAAAATCTGTCCTTTGGTCTGATGAGTCCAAATTTGAGATTTTTGGTTCCAACGGCTGTGTCTTTGTGAGATGCAGAGTAGGTGAACGGATGATCTCTGCATGTGTGGTTCCCATCGTGAAGCATGGAGGAGGAGGTGTGATGATGCGGGGGTGCTTTGCTGGTGACACTGTCAGTGATTTATTTAGAATTCAAGGAACACTTAACCAGCATGGTTACCACAGCATTCTCCAGCGATACGCCATCCCATCTGGTTTGCGCTTAGTGGGACTATCATTTGTTTTTCAACAGGACAATGACCCAACACACCTTCAGGCTGTGTAAGGGCTATTTGACCAAGAAGGAGAGTGATGGAGTGCAGCATCCGATGACCTGGCCTCCACAATCACCCAACCTCAAACCAATTGAGATGGTTTGGGATGAGTTGGACCGCAGAGTGAAGGAAAAGCAGACAACAAGTGCTCCTCATATGTGGGAACTCCTTCAAGACTGTTGGAAAAGCATTCCCAGTGAAGCTGGTTGAGAGAATGCCAAAGCTGTCATCAAGGCAAAGGGTGGCTACTTTGAAGAATCTAAAATATATTTAGATTTGTTTAAAACTTTTTGGGTTACTACATGATTCCATATGTGTAATTTCATAGTTTTGATGTCTTCACTACTATTCTACAATGTAGAAAATAGTAAAAAAATAAAGAAAAACCCTTGAATGAGCAGGTGTGTCCATATGTTTTACTGGTACTGTACATATCCCAACCAGAAACCATGGATTACAGGCAACATCTGCACCGAGATAAAAGCTAGAGCTGCCGCTTTCAAGAAGCGGGACACTAATCCGGAAGCTTACAAGAAATCCCGCTATGCCCTCTGACAAACCATAAACAGGCAAAGTGTCAATACAGGACTAAGAATGAGTCCTACTACACCGGCTCTGACGCTCGTCGGATGTGGCAGGGCTTGCAAACTATTACGGACTACAAAGGGAAACCCAGCCACGAGCTGCCCAGTGTCGCGAGCCTACCAGACGAGCTAAATGCCTTTTATAATCGCTTTGAGGCAAACAACACTGAAGTATGCATGAGAGCACCAGCTGTTCCGGACGACTGTGTGATCACGCTCTCCGTAGCCGATGTGAGCAAGACCTTTAAACAGGTCAACATTCACAAGGCCACGGGGCCAGACGGCTTACCAGGACGTGTACTCAGAGCATGTGCTGACCAACTGGCAAGTGTCTTCACTGACATTTTCAACATCTCCCTGACTGAGTCTGTAATACCTACATGTTTCAAGCAGACCACCATAGTCCCTGTGCCCAAGAAAGCGAATGTAACCTGCTTAAATGACTTCTGCCCCGTAGCACTCACGTCGTTAGCCATGAAGTGCTTAAAAAGGCTGGTCATTGCTAACAACACCATCATTCCAGAAACCCTAGACCCACTCCAATCGCATACCACCCCAACAGATCCGCAGATGACACAATCTCAATTGCAGTCCACACTGCCCTTTCCCACCTGGACAAAAGGAACACCTGTGTGAGAATGCTATTCATTGACTACAGCTCAGCGTTCAACACCATAGTGCCCTCAAAGCTCATCACTAAGCTAAGGACCCTAGAACTAAACACCTTTCTCTGCAACTGGATCCTGGACTTCCTGACGGGCCGCCCCCAGGTGGAAAGGGTAGGCAACAACACACCTGCCACGCTGATCGTCAACATGGGGGCCCCTCAGGGATGCGTTCTTATTCCCCTCCTGTACTCCCTGTTCACTCACGGCTGACTGGCCAAGCACGACAACAGTGATAGGCCTGATCACCGACAATGAAGAGACAGCCTATAGGGAGGAGGTGAGAGATCTGGCAGTGTTGTACAACCTCTCTCTCAATATGAGCTGATTGTGGACTACAGGAAAAGGAGGGCTGAACACACCCCCATTCACATCGATGGGGCTGTAGTGGAGCAGGTCGAGAGCTTCTACCATCCAGATAGCTGATGTTCTGAAAGAGCTGCAAAATCTGAACCCCTACAATCTGGACCCTCTCTTTCTAAAATTATCTGCCAAAATTGTGGCAACCCCTATTACTAGCCTGTTCAACCTCTCTTTCGTATCGTCTGAGATTCCCAAAGATTGGAAAGCTGCCGCGGTCATCCCCCTCTTCAAAGGGGGAGACACTCTAGACCTAAACTGCTACAGACCTATATCTATCCTACCCTGCCTTTCTAAGGTCTTCGAAAGCCAAGTTAACAAACAGATTACCGACCATTTCGAATCCCACCGTACCTTCTCCGCTATGCAATCTGGTTTCAGAGCTGGTCATGGGTGCACCTCAGCCATGCTCAAGGTCCTAAATGACATCATAACTGCCATCGATAAGATACATTATTGTGCAGCTGTATTCATCGACCTGGCCAAGGCTTTCGACTCTGTCAATCACCACATTCTTATTGGCAGACTCGACAGCCTTGGTTTCTCAAATGATTGCCTCGCCTGGTTCATCAACTACTTCTCTGATAGAGTTCAGTGTGTCAAATCGGAAGGCCTGTTGTCCGGATCTCTGGCAGTCTCTATGGGGGTGCCACAGGGTTCAATTCTCGGGCCGACTCTCTTCTCTGTATACATCAATGATGTCGCTCTTGCTGCTGGTGATTCTCTGATCCACCTCTACGCATATGACACCATTCTGTATACTTCTGGCCCCTCTTTGGACACTGTGTTAAAACCTGTTGGGGACTCTTTCGAGATAGGATCCCGGTAACGGGATTGCTTGACAAGATAGCATGGCGCGAAATTCAAAACAGCAAAAATCTAATAATTTCAATTTCTCAAACAATCAACTATTTTACACCATTTGAAAGATAAACATCTCCTTAATCCAACCACATTGTCCGACTTCAAAGAGGCTTTACGGCGAAAGCATAAAGTTAGATTATGTTAGGAGAGTACATAGACAAAAAATTACACACAGCCATTTTCAATGCAAAACCAGCTAAAATTATGCACTAACCTTTGACAATCTTCATCAGATGACACTCCTAGGACATTATGTTAGACAATACGTGCATTTTTTGTTCTATCAAGTTCATATTTATATCCAAAAACAGCATTTTACATTGGCGCGTGACGTTCAGTAAATGTATTTCCCCCAAAACTGACGGTGAATCAGCACAACAATTTACAAAAATACTCATTATAAACGTTGCTAAAATGTTAAACTATTATTCAAAGAATTATAGATTAACATCTCCTGAATGCAACCACATTGACAGATTTCAAAATAACTTTACTGGGAAAGCACACTTTGCAATAATCTGAGTACTGCGCTCAGAAAAATACACTAGGCAATACAGATACCCGCCATTTTGGAGTCATCTAAATGCATAAATAGCATTAGAAATATTCACTTACCTTTAATAATCTTCATCAGAAGGCACTTCCAGGAATCCCAGGTCCACAATAAATGTTGTTTTGTTCGATAAAGTTCATAATTTATGTCCAAATAACTCCATGTTGTTAGCGCGTTCAGTAAGCTACTCAAAATGTAGGACGCGCGAGGAAAATGTCACGACGAAAAGTAACAAAAAATATATATATTTACGTTCGTTCAAATATGTCAAACGTTGTATAGCATCAATCTTTAGGGCCATTTTAACGTGAAACTTCAGTAATATTCCAACCGGACGATTCCATTGTCTTGAAAAACGTTTTGGAACACAGCTACCTCCTCATGTGAATGCGCGCCAATGAACTGATGTCCTTCCCTGGGTCACCAACTTCCCAGCCTACTTGTTCGGTCTTTGTTCATCATAGACACCTCAAATAACTTTCTAAAGACTGTTGACATCTAGTGGAAGCCTTAGGAAGTGCAAAATGAACCCTAACTCACTGTGTGTTTGATTGGCAATGACTTGAAAAAACTACAGGCTCCAGATTTTCATTTCCTGGTTGTATTTTTCTCAGGTTTTTGCCTGCCATATGAGTTCTGTTATACTCACAGACACCATTCAAACAGTTTTAGAAACTTCAGAGTGTTTTCTATCCAAATCTACTAATGATATGCATATTCTAGTTTCTGGGCCAGAGTAGTAACCTGTTTACATTGGGTATGTTTTTCATCCGGCCGTGAAAATACTGCCCCCTAGCCCAGAAAGGTTAACTAACCTCCAGACGAGCTTCAATACCATACAACTCTCCTTCCGTTGCCTCCAACTGCTCTTAAACGCAAGTAAAACTAAATGCATGCTATTCAATCAATCACTGACCGCACCTGCTCGCCCGTCCAGCATCACTACTCTGGACGACTTAGAATACGTGGACAACTACAAATACCTAGGTGTCTGGTTTGACTGTAAACTCTCCTTCCAGACTCACATTAAGCATCTCCAATCCAAAATTAAATCTAGAATCGGCTTCCTATACCGTAACAATGCATCCTTCACTCATGCTGCCAAACATACCCTCGTAAAACTGACCATCCTACCGATCCTCGACTTCGGTGATGTCACTTATAAAATAGCCTCAAACACTTTACTCAACAAATTGGATGCAGTCTATCACAGTGCCATCCGTTTTGTCACCAAAGCCCCATACACTACCCACCACTTCCTACTTTGGTCGCCTTTCCTTCCAGTTCTCTGCTGCCAATGACTGGAACGAACTGCAACAATCTCTGAAGCTGGAGACTCATATCTCCCTCACTAGCTTTAAGCACCACCTGTCAGAGCAGCTCACAGATCACTGCACCTGTACATAGCCCATCTGTAAACAGCCCATCTATCTACCTACCTCATCCCCATACTGTATTTATTTATTTATCTTGCTCCTTTGCACCCCAGTATCTCTACTTGCACATTCATCTTCTGCACATCTACCATTCCAGTATTTAATTGCTATATTGTAATTACTTCGTCACCATGGCCTATTTATTGCCTTAACTCCCTTATCTTACCTCCTTTGCACTCACTGTATATAGACTTTTTGTTTTCTTTTGTTCTACTGTATTATGGACTGTATTTTTTGTTTATTCCATGTGTAACTCTGTGTTGTTGTATGTGTCGAATTGCTATGCTTTATCTGGGCCAGTTCGCAGTTGCAAATGAGAACTTGTTCTCAACTAGCCTACCTGGTTAAATAAAGGTGAATTAAAAAAATAAAAAATACTCCCAAGCCATAAGACTGGCCACCAGGACTATTTATATTGATCCCTCTTTTTGCTACTCGCTGTTTATTATCTATGCATAGTCACTTTACCCTTACCTACATGTACAAATTACCTAGACTAACCTGTACCCCCGCACATTGACTCGGTACCGGTACCCCCTGTAAATAGCCTTGTTATTGTTATTTTATTGTGTTACTTTTTTATTTTATTTTTTACTTTAGTTTATTTAGTAAATATTTTCTTAACTCTATTTATTGAACTGCATTGTTGGTTAAGGGCTCGTAAGTAAGCATTTCACGGTATTCGGTGCATGTGACAATCTGGATCAATCTATTAAAATCATTCATTCAACAAATTCAAATAATTCCTATTCTCTTCCACACACTGACATTCACAGCTGAGCAGACACAGCACAACAAAACTAAGCTGCTGTGACACCTATGTGTCTACTCTACTAAAAGATTACTGCTTTGGACCCAAAGGATTTGCAAGGGTCAGTGGTACTCTAGACCAGTAGGAGGCAGTGATGTCCCACAGTGCAATTGACATACACAGTCATTTGCAGTGTACACAATCACAGCCTCTAAAGGCCTATGCAACAGGCACAACTGCTGGCCACCCTCGCTATATTTGTATATAAAAATCGAAAAATTGCTTGAAAAGCACCTGGCCTATGGGTCATCTATCCACTTCATCCCCATCTCTCCATACACAGTGCAGATATACATATAAACACCTGCCCCCAGGTCCCCCATACACTTACAGACATACAAACAGACCTGCCCAGTTAGCTTCTATAAGTCAACTTATTGTAGTTCTCACACATGCACAAACACACACAACCGACACACACCCCAACCGCCCACTCACCCCATACCTACTGACCTAGCTTGCAGGTTCTCCAGCTCCAGGCTCCTCTCCCGCTCCAGCTTGGAGAGGGCATCTTTGTGGCGGCGGGTCTCCTGGTGGAGGTGGTCCTCAGCATGGAGCTCCTGCTCCTTGAGCTGCTCCTCTAGGGCATTGGCCCGGTGCACAAGCTGCAGGTTCTCCTGGCGGAGCCGTGTGTGCTGCTCCCCGCTGGCCTCCGAGTCCTTCTCCAGCTCTGCTGCGCGACGCTCCAGCAGGAGCATCTGGGAGAGGGACAGGGTGAGGGTTAGAACAGAGCAGTGCTGTTTGTTTAATAGGATCTCTTTTAGTCTACAACGGGGGGGGGGGCTAATCTTACGAGTCTTTACAAGGTGTTATGTGGTACAACAGTGTGTGGAACTGACATGTTTTTTGTAGCATTTAAGTGATGTTATTGAGAATTACATGATCTTTTCTTTGATTTTCAGTGCTGTATAATATGGTGCTATTGTGCTGTTTGATGCTGAACTCTTTCTTTACATTAATATTCAGTGCTGTATAATACTGTTGATAAACTCTGTATGATGCTGTATAATGTTATGATGCCGTGTTGTGATGTTGAACTCTGACCTTCTCAGTGATGTCGGTGTCGGCCAGATCCAGTATGTCCCGGGACAGTTCGCCCATGCTGTCCAGCGTCATGGAGCTGTTCCGGAGGTGTCTGAAACAACGGAGAGGAAATATGACAAATGGTTTTCATAAAGAATGCCCTGTTCTGTCCCTGAAAGCTTTTGCTATTCCACACCAGACTTAGCTACAATTTCAAGATAAGTCAAGATAGCTTGTTATGTTTATCCCAAAAATACAACATATTTTCACATTCAATTTAAAATAATATTCTACAGAATTAATTCAACTAATACATTTTGACCTACCGTGCTACTTTCTTGCTGGACAGCCTCTTGCTGGAGCTGAATGGAAACCAGACAGGAAACCAGTCAGGAAGAGAGAAAGTATAAGAGGAAAGAGACACTGTCCATCTCCTGGTGTCCCTCTTTCCTACTCCCCACCCCCTCACCCCTCGCGTCAAAAAGCAGAGGGATAAAGAGGTTGTTATACTGAGAGGATAGGGTCCTAAAGTATGGTACATGTTCATATGCACATCTGAGTACTCATACACACAACCAGGGTCGTGTTCATTAGGGCGCGCAACAGAAGATGTTTTAAAATGTGTTGCAACAGGAAACGAACATGCGTGTTTCTTATTGGACAAGTCTGAGGCAGGCCTAGTCCCTTCCTGTTTCAGTCCATTTTCTTATGTTATGTGCCTAATGAACACAACCCAGGCAAAAAAATGTATATTTTTTATCAGCACTCACTGAACAGGCACAAGATGATTAAGTCTATTTGTGAGGTTGCAATGGAATACTTGAAATGGAACATGAGAGCAATCACATAAGCCATACACCAATCATAATTTTATCTCGGCAGGCTTTATATTTGAGAGAAACGGTGGTGTAGTTGACCCTGCTCAGTCAATCGACTGCTCTTCCCTTTGCCAGCCTTTAGCTGACTCGACGGTTAACCCGTCAACTTCTAGTGAATCTTTGTTTTCATTTCAATAATTTACTATCTGTGATGTGCTTTATGCCTGCTTAAGATTGATGCCAAAAAAAATCCGCTGGAACTGATATGCTAGATCCATTTTTACTGCAGCTCTCTGACCGCGATTGCTGATTCATTAACCCATATTTCTAACCTGACGATTATATCTGGTACTATCCCCAAGGTTTGGAAGGAGGCCCATGTACTCCACCTTCACAAAGGTGGTGACCCTTGTGACTTAAATAATTATTGGCCTATTTCTAAACGTTCTTGCGTAGCTAAAATATTAGAATCCTTGATTCATTCTCAGCTAAGATCTTTCTTATCTTTGAAATATATTCTAAATGTACATAAGTTGGGTTTTAAACCAGATCATATCGCACTATCTCTGCTGCATCCCTAGTTATAAATGTGGTTAACTGTATGGATAAAAGGCAACATTGTGCTGCCCTCTTCATTGACATGAAGAGGGCAGCACTATACACACACGCACACATGGATTTTGTGTTGTAGATATGTGGTAGTGGAGTATGGGCTTGAGTGCACACATTTAGTGTGTTGTGAATTCTGTAATGAATGTATTGTAATGTTTTTAAAATTGTATAACTGCCTTAATTTTGTCGGACCCCCGGAAGAGTAGCTGCTGCCTTGGCATCAGCTACTGGGGATCCATAATAAATACAAATGTCAAAGGCTTTCGATATTGTTGATCACTCACTGCTAATTCAGAGGCTTTCCTCAAATTGGCCTAGACAAGGCTGCATGTAACTGGTTAAAAAATTACTTGACAGATAGATCCCCATTAGCTGCTGCTTTTGCAACAGCTAATGGGGATCCTAATAAAATACCAAAAATGTATATCTACTGATGGTGTTAAATCAGGTTTTCTGGATATTACGAAAGGTGTACCGCAGAGGTCGATTCATGGTCCTGTACTTTTTACTGTTTAGATTAACAATATCGAGTTGTCTGTAAAAAATTGAAACCTGCACTTGTATGCCGATTATACTGTTGTGTATGCTATTGCCCCCATGGTTGACCAGGCTCTATCTGAACTAAAGAGTGCCTTCATTGTATTAGAAAAAAAACTTTATTGACCTGAAATGTGTACTGAATGCTGATAAAACTAAGTATATACTGTTCTCTAGAGCGCATAAAAATAAGTCTGATGATTTATTAAGCATATGTATTTTGGATGGTGTCCATATTGATCGTGGCCATGCTTACAAATAACTGGGCATCTGGATCGATTTTAAAAAGCATATTGCGGAGTTAGTTAAGAAGCTGAGAATAAAAATAGCATTTTTCTATAGAAATAGGTCCTACCTCTCGCTAAATAGTAGAAAGCAGATCATTCAGTTGACGTTCGTATTGGTCCGAGACTATGGCGACATCATCTATATGAACGCATCATCTATATGAACTGCATCTAACGACACTTCAGCCGTTAGATGCAGTTTATCATAGCGCACTGCGCTGTATTACGGGCGAACATTTTTGTTCTCATCACTGCATTCACTGCAACCAGAAAGTTGGTTGGCCCTCTTTGATGTCACTTAGCTTGATACATTGCTATGTGTTCATTTATAAAGCCCTTTTACAAAAAGTCCCACTGTACCTTTTTTGCCTTTACCTCCCTTATCTCACCTCATTTGCTCACATTGTACATAGACTTATTTTTCTACTGTATTATTGACTGTATATTTGTTTTACTCCATGTGTAACTCTGTGTTGTTGTATGTTGTCGAACTGCTTTGCTTTATCTTGGCCAGGTCGCAATTGTAAATGAGAACTTGTTCTCAACTTGCCTACCTGGTTAAATAAAGGTGAAATAAAATAAAATAATTATAAATAAAAAAAACTAACATCATTACTAAACTTTAGATACACGAGTTACCACGTCTGGTCTCAGGGATGGCTAACTGTGGAAATTCCTTTGGTCTCTACTGAGTTAGGTAAATCAGCTTTAAGTTTTCTTGCACCTTATTTGTGGAACAATCTTTCTTACATTTGATGTTCTGGTGGCTCTAGGGCAATTCAGAAGGCTGATTGAGAACTTTATTACTGATGAAAGTGTGTTTTTAACGACTGTGTTTTTCTTTCAGCTTGCATTTTGTATTTATATTTTGATGTGTGTATTTTCTGTAATTTAGGGCTCATCTGTAAGAGACCTTGGTCTCAGTATGACTCCCTGATAAAACAAAGGTTCAAACCATTGCAATTGACATCACTCACCTGTGAAGTTAATTCAGATTAAGTATTCTTTTTTTTAATTCTTTTTTTTACATTTGTCACTGCACAGATGGAATTCTTTCCATGAGCTTGACAGGATGTGAGATACAGTATGTATATATGAAACGTATAAGGCATGCATTGATATGAGCAATGGGAACTCCGGGCAAACCTTCTGTTGGCCACATAGCACCAACAGCTAGAGCAAAGCAAGACAGTCCACCAAACTCAGTTTAAAAACAACTATGCCCTTTAACCTTATGAATCCTATTATAATAATACAGTACAGATACGATGAGCAAGCCTGAGTTTGAGTGAGAGGTTCTCCCGAAAACATGCTGAGTCAAGCCAAACACCAATGCTGTCAACACACCACAACTCACACACAAACGTGCACTGAAGAGTGAAGATGAGTGGAGCAAGTGAGATGTGTGTGACGAACCTATTCAAAAACACACAAACACCGTCATAATCTGTGCATGTGTCTATTTGACATTAAACACAGCACGCGTGTGTGCATCTTACCAATTGAACATTGACAGCACACGCACAGACAACTAAAGTAATGTGTGTTTCCTTGTCAACACGGCAATATACACACACACACACACACACGGGTAACCTTAGTGGTGATGGGAAGTGTTACCTATTCATCTCTAGGAAATTGAGGCGAGTGGAGAGGTCCTCCAGGCGAGAGATTTGTTTGTGACATTGGTTACAGAAAAAGTCCAGCGCCTCCTCCCTAAGGAAGCTCTGAAAGCTTGCAGGGAGAGTAGTTGGGGCGCTGGGGAGAGGAAGAGAGGGGGGGAAGGAGAGGGAGTGAGTGACGGAAAAGTGGGGTGCACAGTGAAGAAGCTTTGGGGATCAAGAGCACAGGATTATCAGAGTTTGTGAAAAGTGAGACAAATTGGGCTGTGGGGTTTACTGAAAGGTTGGATTCCATCTTAAAGTGTTGTTGCATCCAAGGTTTTGTCCTGTCATTGGGCTCACTTTAATACACTGAGTTTACAAAATATTAAGAACACGTGCTCTTTCAATTACATAGATTGACCAGGTGAATACAGGTGAAAGTTATGATCCCTTATTGATGTCACTTGTTAAATCCACTTCAAATCAGTGTAGATGAAGGGGAGAAGACCGGTTAAAAGAAGGATTTTTAAGCCTCGAGACAATTGAGACATGGATTGTGTATGTGTGCCATTCAGAGGGTGAGTGGGCAAGACAAAAGATTTAAGTGCCTTTGAACCGGGTATGGTAGTAGGTGCCAGGCGCTACGGTTTGTGTAAAAAACTGCAACGCTGCAGGGTTTTTCACACTCAACAATTTCCTGTGTGTATCAAGAATGGTCCACCACCCAAAGAACATCCAGCCAACTTGACACAACTGTGGGAAGAATTGGTGTCAACATGGGAATGCGTTCAACACCTAATAGAGTCCATTCCCTTATGAATTGAGGCTGTTCTGAGTGCAAAAGGCGGGCGTGCAACTCAATATTAGGAAGGTATAGTGAAGGACACTAATGTGAAGGAACAGCTGCAGTAGGTTATGTATGTGTGTGTTGCAGTAGTAGTGACGCAACAGTGTGTGTTTGTAGACAGAGTGGCAGTGAAGCAGCAGTGTACCGTCTCTAGGTGTGTGTGTTTGTCTTGTAAGACGAGGAGAGTGGTTAACATCTTGTGTGTACAGAGGTGTCGTTTACACACATCTGTGTGAAAGGGGTCAGATCAATTTTACACTTCAGCTTTGACCAGTAGTACGTCTCTTGGCATCACCGCACACAGCACTGCACTAACCACAATGCTCCTGCAACACACTGTAAATCACAATGGACTGATTCAAACTGGCTTAGTTCCCATTAATTCTAGTTGGAAGGAAGGTATGGTTGTGACGTTGAATTACCAAGGGGGACAAAGGTTTAGTATTACTGGTAACTCAGAAGGAATCAATAAAGCCAAGCCATTTAGGCCAGCTTATTTCCATATTGTGACCGAGAGAGAAAATCTAGGTAGTTAGCTGGCTAAGAGCTTGGGAAAATATCACGCAAACGGGAATTACGCATTATCCGGCTTAGCATCTCTGATGAAAACAAAGCGTGAGAGAAGGAGGGGGTGGAGTGACCGCAGAAAAACGAGAGGAAGTGCTCAGGAGTGTTCAGGCAGAGCAGTACCGTGTCAGAGGAAGGACAGAGGGGAGTGAGTGTTCAGATGTGGTAAGGTGAAACAGACACTTATCCATATTGCCCGGCTCAACCCCCAGCTTTGTTAGGCAGCATATGGAAAGCCCGTAACTTTCAATTTTGGCTGAATTCCATTCCAGAAACATGGCTCTGTTTGCCCTCGATAAGTTGCCCTTGCAAACTCAAGGGGACTGGATGTGTGAAAGTACATGGTGTGAAGTAGCTCTGCCTGTCCTTCAAACCAATATTTTTATAAATGAGTTTGCACCATATTGCTTTCACCTGCCTAGTCCTTTCAGATACCTCAGAGCGAGCAATGAAGGGCAGAGAGAAGGGAGCGAGTTTTTTGGAATGGAATTCAGCCAGTGTCCTCAGTTTCACTGAGTAAGCAGCAACAGAGAGAGAGAGTGTGAGTAAGTGAACTTTACCCATGTTCCTTTTTATCTCACCCTTTAGGAACAGGAGGCAGTAGGGGTGGAATGGGAAGGATGTCTCCAGAGAGTCCTTGTCATGTTTGACCTACAGTCTTTCCAAACATATAGCCAGTCAGTCTGGTTATAACAGCACCGGGGGAGGTTGTGACTGTTAAATCTACCCTGCTACTCTATCCAGCAGGACATCAATTTCCCTGTTCTCAGACAGGAGCCAATGACGAAGACTACTAACAACTGTGTTTGACTTTAGAGGTGATATCCTAGGATTAAATAATATTATCTTTGGTAACAATATGGCAGATACTATGGGTGACCTTCATCCGACATGTCCGTTTTCAACTGATTAGTGCTACTAAGCCTAGCCTACACATTCCTATACGTCACAGTCGTACTTTGAGTGCTTAGTTAGTGTGGGCTATTGACTGGGTCCGTTCTTTAAGGGTGGTCCGTACCTGGGAGAGAGTAGCAGGGAGGAGAAGTTGTTCTGGTCCAGGGTCTGGAGGTGGGACGAGTCACCCTCTCCGTCTGTCCCCTCCTCAGTGGTGTCCAGCAGCAGCTCCGAGGTGTTGCTCTCCCCAAAGTCCTCAAAGTGCTCCTCCTCCCTGCCGATCACTGTCACCAGGGAGAGGCTGTGCAGCTCTGAGCTCAAGGAGAACCTGAGGGAGAGACGGAAAAGGGGGGATAAGAATGAGTGTGTATAAAAGAGAGAAAGAGAAAAATAAGAGAAGAATAGCCCTTCAGGTACACACAGCTAACCTATTAAAAAAAAGTATTTTCCTGCACTTAGCCAATTTTGGAGGTACTGGATTCTGTGTGAATGTTGTCAGGGGTGGAAATGCAGGTAAATGCTGGTAAACCTTGTTTGATCATTTACAGGCTTCGTGGATTGTGGTTCTATGCATCTACAATGCATTCAGAAAGTATTCAGACCCCTTGACTTTTTCCACATTCTGTTACGTTGCAGCCTTATTCAAAAATGTATTAAAATCCTTTTTTCGTCAACCATCAACACACAATACCCCATAATCACAAAGCGAAAACAGGTTTTTAGAAATGTTTGCAAATCTATACAAAAAAAAAACAGAAATACCTTATTTAAATAAGTATTCAGACCCATTGCTATGAGACTCGAAATTGAGCTCAGGTGCATCTGGTTTCCATGGACCATCCTTGAGATGTTTCTACAACTTGACCGGAGTCCACCTGTGGGAAATTCAATTGATTGGACATGATCTGGAAAGGCACACATCTGTCTATATACAGTCACACAGTTGACAGTGCATATCAGCGCACAAACTAAGCCATGAGGTCGAAAGAATTGTCCGTAGAGCTCCGAGACAGGATTTTGTTGAGGCACAGATCTGGGGAAGGGTTTCCAAAAAATTACACAGCATTGAAGGTCCCCAAGAACACAGTGGACTCCATCATTCTTAAATGGAAGAAGTTTGGAACCACCAAGACTTTTCCTAGAGCTGGCCGCCCGGCCAAACTGAGCAATTGGGGGAGAAGGGCCTTGGTCAGGGAAGTGACCAAGAACCCAATGGTCACTCTGACAGAGCTTCAGAGTTCCTCTGTGGATATGGAGAACGTTCCAGAAGGACAACCATCTCTGCAGCACTCTACCAATCAGGCTTTTATGGCCAGACAGAAGCCACTCCTCAGTAAAAGGCACATGACAGCCCGCTTAGAGTTTGCCAAAAGGCACTTAAAGGATGCAGACCATGAGAAACAAGATTCTCTGGTTTGATGAAACCAAGATTGAACTCTTTGGCCTGAATGCCAAGAGTTACGTCTGGAGGAAACCTGGCACCATCCCTACGGTGAAGCATGGTGGTGGCAGCATCATGCTGTGGGGATGTTTTTCAACAGCAGGGACTGGGAGACTAGTGAGGATAGAGGCAAAGATGAACAGAGCAAAGTACAGCGAGATCCTTGATGAAAACCTGCTCCAGAGCACTCAGGACCTCAGGCAGGGATGAAGGTTCACCTTCCAACAGGACAACAACCCTAAGCACACAGCCAAGACAACGCAGGAGTGGCTTCGGGACAAGTTTCTGAATGTCCTTGAGTGGCCCAGCCAGAGCCCGCACTTGAACCTGATCGAACATCTCTGGAGAGACCTGAAAATAGCTGTGCAGCAACGTTCCCCATCCAACCTGACAGAGCTTGAGAGAATCTGCAGAGGATAATGGGATAAACTCCCCAAATACAGCTGTGCCAAGCTTGTAGTGTCATACCCAATAAGACTCAAGGCTGTAATCGCAGCCAAAGGTGCTTCAACAAAGTACTGAGTAAAGGGTCTGAATACTTGTGTAAATGTAATATTTAAGTTTTTTATTTTTAATAGATTTGCAAAAAAAATCTAAAAACCTATTTTTGCTTTTCATTATGGGGTATTGTGTGCAGATTGATGAGGGAAAAAAACGATTTTATCCATTTTAGAATAAGGCTGTAAGGTAACAACATGTGGAAAAAGACAAGGGGTCTGAATACTTTCCGAATGCACTGTACATATATGTGTGATTGTGAACAGCCCGTTCCACAAATCTCATGCACAATTATGAGGCTTTAGCTAAAGTAAGGTTGGAGTTAAGTTAGAGTCTCTCTTCACTTGACTCGCATCTATTACTATTTATCACTGCTTCTATAAAAACTAGAGGTCGACCGATTAATCGGCATGGCCGATATCAAGTTTGCATAACAATCGGTAATAGGCATTTTTGGATGCCGATTATGGCCGATTACATTGCAATCCACGAGGAGACTGCGTGGCAGGCTGACCACCTGTTACGCAAGTGCAGCAAGGAGCCAAGGTAAGTTGCTAGCTAGCATTAAAGTTATCTTATAAAAAACAATCAATCTTCACAAAATCATTTGTTAACCACACATGGTTGATGATATTACTAGTTTAACTAGCGTGTCCTGCGTTGCATATAATCAATGCGGTGCCTGTTAATTTATCATCTAATCACGCCAAACGGGTGAAGATTTAACAAAAACGCATTTGCGAAAAAAGCACAATCGTTGCACCAATGCACCTAACCATAAACATCAATGCCTTTCTTAAAATCAATACACAAGTATATTTTTGTAAACCTGCATATTTAGTTAAAATAAATTCATGTTAGCAGGCAATATTAACTCGGTAAATTGTGTCACTTCTCTTGCGTTCAGTGTAAGCAGAGTCAGGGTATATGCAGCAGTGTGGGCCGCCTGGCTCGTTGCGAACTGTGTGAAGACCATTTCTTCCTAACAAAGACCGTAATTAATTTGCCAGAATTTTACATAATTATGACATAACATTGAAGGATGTGCAATGTAACAGCAATATTTAGACTTAGGGATGCCACCCGTTCGATAAAATACGGAACGGTTCCCTATTTCACTGAAAGAATAAACGTTTTTTTTTCTCTAAATGATAGTTTCTGGATTTGATCATATTAATGACCTAAGGCTTGTATTTCTGTGTGTTTATTATATTATAATTAAGTCTATGATTTGATATTTGATAGAGCAGTCTGACTGAGCGGTGGTAGGCAGCAGCAGGCTCATAAGCATTCATTCAAACTGCACTTTCCTGTGTTTGCCAGCAGCTCTTCGCCATGCTTCAAGCACAGCACTTTTGATGACTTCAAGTCTATCAACTCCCGAGATTAGGCTGGCATTACTATAGTGCCTATAAGAACACCCAATAGTCAAAGGTATATGAAATACAAATGGTATAGAGAGAAATAGTCCTATAATTCCTATAATAACTACAACCTAAAACTTCTTAACTGGGAATATTGAAGACTCATGTTAAAAGGAACAACCAGCTTACATATGTTCTCACGTTCTGAGCAAGGAACTTAAACGTTAGCTTTTTTACATGGCACATATTGCACTTTTAGCTTTCTTCTCCAACACTGTTTTTGCATTATTTAAAACAAATTGAACATGTTTCATTATTTATTTGAGATGAAATTGATTTTATTTATATATTCAGTTAAAATAATAGTGTTAATTCAGTATTGTTGTAATTGTCAAAATTATATATATATATATATATATATACATACAGTGGGGGAAAGAAGTATTTGATCCCCTGCTGATTTTGTATGTTTGCCCACTTACAAAGAAAGGATCAGTCTATAATTTTAATGGTAGGTTTATTTGAACAATGAGAGACAGAATAACAACAAAAAAATCCAGAAAAACGCATGTCAAAAATGTTATAAAATTATTTGCATTTTAATGAGGGAAATAAGTATTTGACCCCTCTGCAAAACAAGACTTAGTACTTGGTGGCAAAACCCTTGTTGGCAATCACAGAGGTCAGACGTTTCTTGTAGTTGGCACCAGGTTTGCACACATCTCAGGAGGGATTTTGTCCCACTCCTCTTTGCAGATCTTCTCCAAGTCATTAACGTTTCGAGGCTGACGTTTGGCAACTCGAACATCAGCTCCCTCCACAGATTTTCTATGGGATTAAGGTCTGAAGACTGGCTAGGCCACTCCAGGACCTTAATGTGATTCTTCTTGAGCCACTCCTTTGTTGCCTTGGCCGTGTGTTTTGGGCCATTGTCATGCTGGAATACCCATCCACGACCCATTTTCAATGCCCTGGCTGAGGGAAGGAGGTTCTCACCCAAGATTTGACGGTACATGGCCCCGTCCATCGTCCCTTTGATGCGGTGAAGTTGTCCTGTCCCCTTAGCAGAAAAACACCCCCAAAGCATAATGTTTCCACCTCCATGCTTGATGGTGGAGATGGTGTTCTTGGGGTCATAGGCAGCATTCCTCCTCCTCCAAACACGCCGAGTTGAGTTGATGCTAAAGAGCTCTATTTTGGTCTCATCTGACCACAACACTTTCACCAGTTGTCCTCTGAATCATTCAGATGTTCATTGGCAACTTCAGACGGGCATGTATACGTATTCTTGAGCAGGGGGACCTTGCGGGCGCTGCAGGATTTCAGTCCTTCACGGCGTACTGTGTTACCAATTGTTTTCTTGGTGACTATGGTCCCAGCTGCCTTGAGATCATTGACAAGATCCTCCCGTGTAGTTCTGGGCTGATTCCTCACCGTTCTCATGATCATTGCAACCCCACGAGGTGAGATCTTGCATGGAGCCCCAGGCCGAGGGATATTGACAGTTCTTTTGTGTTTCTTCCATTTGCGAATAATCGCACCAAATGTTGTCACCTTCTCACCAGGCTGCTTGGCGATGGTCTTGTAGCCCATTCCAGCCTTGTGTAGGTCTACAATCTTGTCCCTGACATCCTTGGAGAGCTCTTTGACCAGCACTACGACTAGGAATACAACTTTCCCAAAGCGGATCCCTTGTCTGCACCTCCCAGAGCATTCGAACTGTTTCCAGAGGCCAACCCAAAACAACGCCTACGGAGGAGAGGGTGCCGGAGCGGTCTTCTTGTCAGGCTTCGGATGCGCGCACACCCCCCACCGCTTCCGAGTATATTACTCGCTAATGTCCAGTCCCTAGTTAACAAAGTCAACGAAATTAGGGCAAGAGTTACTTTCCAAAGAGATATCCGGGATTGTAACATACTCTGTTTCACGGAAACAAGGCTAGCTTGGGACATGCTATCGGAGTCAGTACAGACAACAGGATTTTCTGTGCATCGCGCGACAGGAATAAACATCTCTCCGGTAAGAAGGGCGGGGGTGTATGTTTCATGATTAACGACTCATGGTGTAATTGTAACAACATACAGGAACTCAAGTCCTTTTGTTCACCTGACCTAAAATTCCTCACAATCAAATGCCAACCGCTTCCATCCAGAAGGCGAGGTCAGTATTGGTGCATCAAAGCTGGGACCGAGAGACTGAAAAACAGCTTCTCTCTCAAGGCCATCAGACTGTTAAATAGCCATCACTAGCACAAGCAAGTAGCAACTCAACCCAACATTCGGACCCACTTACCCACTACTCAGCCCAACACTTAGGTCCCTGGTAAGACCGCATCTTTAAACGCTGTCTGCTGCCCCCGCGTCTCAACCTCGGAGCAACTGGAGACAGACAACCTCCAGCCAACCAGAGCGGAATCCTGAACACTCATTGGCTACACCAACCCGAGTAGTACTGCCCAGTTCTCCAGTTAAGTGACGATCCCAAAGACCTTGTCCACTCGAGATCAGTCTACTGTTCCCAGAAAATTGTAATGTAAATTGCACTCTTCTTTCCTTGCAGTGAATGTTTAAAACCTTTCTGGGATAGGGGGCAGTATTTTCACGTCCGGATAAAAAGCGTGCCCAAAGTAAACTGCCTACAACTCAGGCCCAGAACCTAGGATATGCATATAATTAGTAGATTTGGATAGAAAACACTCTGAAGATTCTAAAACTGTTAGAATAATGTCTAAGAGTATAACAGAACTGAGTTGGCAGGCGAAACCCCGAGCACAATCCATCCAGGGATTTTTGTTGTTGTTGATGTCACTGTGTTGTCCAATGGTCATTGCAACTCCACAAGGTGAGATCTTGCATGGAGCCCCAGGCCGAGGGAGATTGACAGTTCTTTTGTGTTTCTTCCATTTGCGAATAATCGCACCAACTGTTGTCACCTTCTCCCCAAGCTGCTTGGCGATGGTCTTGTAGCCCATTCCAGCCTTGTGTAGGTCTACAATCTTGTCCCTGACATCCCTGGAGAGCTCTTTGGTCTTGGCCATGGTGGAGAGTTTGGAATCTGATTGATTGATTGCTTCTGTGGACAGGTGTCTTTTATACAGGTAACAAACTGAGATTAGGAGCACTCACTTTAAGAGCCAGAAATCTTTCTGATTGAGAGGGGGTCAAATACTTATTTCCCTAATTAAAATGCAAATCAATTTATAACATTTTTGACATGCGTTTTTCTGGATATTTTTGTTGTTATTCTGTCTCTCACTGTTCAAATAAACCTACCATTAAAATTATAGACTGATCATTTCTTTGTCAGTGGGCAAACGTACAAAATCAGCAGGGGATCAAATACTTTTTTCCCTCACTGTAGTTAGCAGAGTAGAAAAGGGATGTCAGATAGACTGCCGTTTGGCAGCGGAATATATTTCCATTCAAAATGTGTCAACAAGTTGCCTGACAAGATTCAGCACAGAGAAAGGTCAACATTTACTGAAAGTAATTTATTTCAGGGGAAGTTCAGCCCTGGAGAGCCAGGGGAAGACCTTGCATAATTACTGCCAAATCGCTAACAGTGCAGGACTGCTGAAACAGGATAAAGTGGAAGTGTCAGAGTCTCTGCCGGCCCGGGCTTTGGCCACCTTCAGAATGAAGGAAAGAGGTGTCAGGGAGCAGAGGAGGGAAGATGGGGCCCTCTCCAGAAAAAAAAGGAAAAAAGTGAAAAAGAGTGAACTCCACACTTCCTGGGATTCAAGGCTCAACTGTGAACAGGAAGTCCAAACAGATCCCCCCCAATCTGTCATCAAGCCGGAGAGATGGGTAACGCAATCAACAGACAAGGCCTTATATGCCCCTACACTTCCTCCTCCCTCGTGACTGACCCCAGCACTACATGCAAAATCAACACATAAATACACTCAGAATAAAGACCCCAAACAGCAGCTTTTGTACTTACTTACACTGAGGGCAGACACCCTCTCTCTTTCATAGAGCAGATTGATATGGTCAACCTATAGGCCTAAAGTAAATTCAAGTTAATATAGTCATAGCCTACATCAAAAATGGCTTGATGTAGGCTAAATTTCTTCAATTAGTATCAAACACTTGACAGAGATATCTGGAACGTGAAAAGGACATTGTCAATGGGGTGGCAGGTAGCCTCGTGGTTAGAGCGTTGGGCCAGTAACCGAAAGGTTCCTAGATCGAATCCCCGAGCTCACAAGGTAAAAATCTGTCATTCTGCCCCTGAACAAGGCAGTTAACCCACTGTTCCTAGGCTGTCATTGTGAATAAGAATGTGTTCTTAACTGACTTGCCTAGTTAAATAAAGGTAAAAGGAGAAAACAAAGTGGCTGTTCCAAGCAGGTGGTGGCCACTAATCTGGCTGTAATTGGGTGGGTGGGGGTGAGGGAACACACTACATAGTGCCCACAACTAGACTAATCATCATCTCCTCATTCTAAAATTTGACCCAATTAATTCATTAGGGGTGGACAAACCCCACCCAAACAAATCCTCAGATAAAGAACACATGACAATGTTAATACGTTTTCAATATTTGCCCTAAGGGGCAATGTGTCTAGTTATTGCCCCTAAGGGTACAACTAAAGTTGCACTGACTTGAACCAAATATGTTGGGCTTTGATAATACTCCAAAAACAGGCAAAAGGTGCCTTCCCCTAAACAGACAACATAGTTAACATGTAACCTATTTGAGTTTAGGTAAAGTCGGCGATGGGCCGAAGCCAAAAAACGTGAAGTGATCGATCCCCGTCAAGGCAAATTCTCCAAGCAATATGGAATATGGAATATTTTTAAATGGTCATACCAAGGATAATTTTGCTATATGATTTAGAATGTTAAGACCATATATATATATATATATATATATATATATAGATAGATAGATAGATAGATAGATAGAAAATGATTTGATTAAATTCTGCTATTAGCCCAAACAAACGCATTGAATAACAGATTCACTACATGGAACAACAGATAGTCCCCCAAAAAATCTAAAGAAAGTTTGATCTGAAGTGTCTGTCCTATATCTCTCATAACACTGTCATGACCCATATATTTACACCTATTGTGACATATATTGTGTTATTTTATGGCTGGTTATGACACCTACATCAGAGTGTCAAAACCAACATTTATTCAAATCAGTTTTTCCCTGCCAAGAAGTTTCCTTTTGTTTGAAAGTTTATTTCTTAAATCCTTAGTTGTTGTTATAATGAATTCTTTCCAGTTATTTTTTTTCAGCATATTTTAAATAACATTTTATGACAATTTCATGAAGCATTATGACCATCTTGTGTCACTTTACTTAGACAAAGAAAATATACTTTATGACACTGTCAAGAAGCATTATGACCATCATAATCATATGAGCCAGATAGGCCTATCACGTGCATGCCCTTATATCAGTCATCAGTTAAAAAGAAGGTGTCTTGTCCTGCTCCTAAAATCCGATAATGCATTCATCCCAGTCATCAGCAACAAAGCGTTGGGGTAGGTGCATGTCTGACATCAATGTGTGCGCAATTCAAATAATTGAATATGGTCATTTAAAAACAATATATATACCGGTAGTGTGTGTGTGTATGTGTACACTTAAATAACACATCCTAGATCTGAATGAATGAAATAATCTTATTAAATACTTTTTTCTTTACATAGTTGAATGTGCTGACAACAAAATCACACAAAAATAATCAATGGAAATCCAATTTATCAACCCATGGAGGTCTGGATTTGGAGTCACACTCAAAATTAAAGTGGAAAACCACACTACAGGCTGATCCAACTTTGATGTAATGTCCTTAAAACAAGTCAAAATGAGGCTCAGTAGTGTGTGTGGCCTCCACGTGCCTGTATGACCTCCCTACAACGCCTGGGCATGCTCCTGATGAGGTGGCAGATGGTCTCCTGAGGGATCTCCTCCCAGACCTGGACTAAAGCATCCGCCAACTCCTGGACAGTCTGTGGTGCAACGTGGTGTTGGTGGATGGAGCGAGACATGATATCCCAGATGTGCTCAATTGGATTCAGGTCTGGGGAACGGGCGGGCCAGTCCATAGCATCAATGCCTTCCTCTTGCAGGAACTGCTGACACACTCCAGCCACATGAGGTCTAGCATTGTCTTGCATTAGGAGGAACCCAGGGCCAACCGCACCAGCATATGGTCTCACAAGGGGTCTGAGGATCTCATCTCGGTACCTAATGGCAGTCAGGCTACCTCTGGCGAGCACATGGAGGGCTGTGCGGCCCCCTAAAGAAATGCCACCCCACACCATGATTGACCCACCACCAAACCGGTCATGCTGGAGGATGTTGCAGGCAGCAGAATGTTCTCCACGGCGTCTCCAGACTCTGTCACGTCTGTCACATGTGCTCAGTGTGAACCTGCTTTCATCTGTGAAGAGCACAGGGAGCCAGTGGCGAATTTGCCAATCTTGGTGTTCTCTGGCAAATGCCAAACGTCCTGCACGGTGTTGGGCTCTAAGCACAACCCCCACCTGTGGACGTCGGGCCCTCATACCACCCTCATGGAGTCTGTTTCTGACCGTTTGAGCAGACACATGCACATTTGTGGCCTGCTGGAGGACATTTTGCAGGGCTCTGGCAGTGCTCCTCCTGCTCCTCCTTGCACAAAGGCGGAGGTAGCGGTCCTGCTGCTGGGTTGTTGCCCTCCTACGGCCTCCTCCACGTCTCCTGATGTACTGGCCTGTCTCCTGGTAGCGCCTCCATGCTCTGGACACTACGCTGACAGACACAGCAAACCTTCTTGCCACAGCTCGCATTGATGTGCATCCTGGATGAGCTGTACTACCTGAGCCACTTGTGTGGGTTGTAGACTCATGCTCATGCTACCACGAGAGTGAAAGCACCACCAGCATTTAAAAGTGACCAAAACATCAGCCAGGAAGCATAGGAACTGAGAAGTGGTCTGTGGTCACCACCTGCAGAACCACTCCTTTATTGGGGGTGTCTTGCTAATTGCCTATAATTTACACCTGTTGTCTATTCCATTTGCACAAAAGCATGTGAAATGTATTGTCAATCAGTGTTGCTTCCTAAGTGGACAGTTTTGATTTCACAGAAGTGTGATTGACTTGGAGTTACATTGTGTTGTTTAAGTGTTCCCTTTATTTTTTTGAGCAGTGTATATATATATATATATATATACACATACATACACACACACACACACACTACCGGTCAAAAGTTTTAGAACACCTACTCATTCAAGAGTTTTTGTTTATTTTTACTATTTTCTACATTGTAGAATTATAGCGAAGACATCAAAACTATGAAATAACACATATGGAATCACGTAGTAAGCCACATTTTTTTTTTACAAATCTAAACATATTTTAGATTTTAGATTCTTCAAATAGCCACCCTTTGCCTCGATGACAACTTTGCACACTCTTGGCATTCTTTCAACCAGCTTCATGAAGTAGTCACACACAACATAAACATACTGTTGCAGGCTATAGCGTAATGAAATGTTTTGTTGGTTTTGACACTCTTTTGACACTCTGGTCATAACCAGCCATAAAATAACGCAATATATGTCACAGCAGGTCTAAATATATGTGTCATGACTGGTTATGACAAGTTATGTCAGCTGACATTATGACATGGTTAAGACAAGTTATGAGGGAAAAATGGCGCCGACAGAGAGGGCTGCCGTGCTTCTAGCTCTTAGGAAACTATGCAGTATTTTTTTTTATGGATTATTTCTTACATTATTAGCCCAGAAATTTGATTATGTTATTACATACAGCCGGGAAGAACTATTGGATATCAGAGCGGTGGCAACTCACCAGCACTGCCAGCATTACGACTTTCCCAAAGTGGATCCTTTGTTCGCAACCCCCAGGGCAATTGAACTGATTCCAGAGGCCGACCTAAAACACCGCCGGCAGAGAAGAGGTACTCGGAGTGGTCTTCTAGTCCGACTTAGGAGGCGCGCACACCACCCACCGCTCCCAAGTATATTACTCGCTGATGTTCAGTCTCTAGATAATAAAGTTGACGAGCTCAGGGCAAGGGTTTATTTCCAGAGAGACATCAGGGATTGCAACATATTCTGTTTCACGGAAACATGGCACTCTCGGGATATACTGTCTGAGTCCGTCCAGCCAGCTGGGTTCTCAGTTCATCGCATAGACAGGAATAAATATATATCTGGGAAGAAGGGGCGGGGGAGTATGTTTCATGATTAACGACTCATGGTGTGATTGTGATAACATACAGGAACTCAAGTCATTTTGTTCACCCGACCTATGATACCACACAAGATAATTCTCTTCGGTTATAGTCACAGCCGTGTATATCCCCCCTCAAGCCGATACCACGACGGCCCTCAAAGAACGTCAATGAACTTTATGCAAACTGGAAAGGCCGCATTTATTGTAGCTGGGGATTTTAACAAAGCAGATTTCAGGAGGCCGCCGAAGTTTTATCAACACATTGACTGTAGTACTTGCGCGGCTAAAGCACTCGACCACTGCTACTCCAACTTCCAGGATGCCTACAAGGACCTCCCCCGCACACTTTTCTGCAAATCTGACCACGACTCCATTTTGCTCCTCTCTTCCTATAGGCAGAAACTCAAACAGGAAGTATCCGTGCTAAAGACTATTCAACGAGGGTCTGACCAATCAGAATCGATGCTTCAAGATTGTTTAGATCACGCGGACTGGGATATATTCCATGTAGCTTCCAAGAATAATATTGACGAATATACTGATACGGTGACTGAGTTTATCAGGAAATGTATAGCAGATGTTGTACCCACTGTGACTATTAAAACCTAACCTAATCAGAAACCTTAGATAGATGGCAGCATTCGTGAAAAACTGAAAGGGCGAACCACCGCATTTAACCATGGCAAGGTGACTGGGAATATAGCAGCATACAAACAGTGTAGTTATTCCCTCCGCAAGGCAATCAAAACGGCAAAACGCAATTCAACAGCTCAGACACGAGACGTATGTGGTAGGGTCTACAGACAATCACGGACTACAAAAGGAAAACCAGCCACGTCGCGGACACCAACGTCTTGCTTCCGGACAAACTAAACACCTTCTGCTGCCGGGCCAGACGGCATCCCTAGCCCGTCCTCAGAGCATGCGCAGACCAGCTGGCTGGTGTGTTTACGGACATATGCAATCACTCAATCTCTCTCTGAAGTGCTTTGAGAGACTAGCCAAGGATCATAACACCTCTACCTTACCTGTCACCCTAGACCCACTTCAATTTACTTACCGCTCCAATAGATCCACAGACAATGCAATCGCCATCATACTGCACACTGCCCTATCCCTTCTGGACAAGAGGAATACCTATGTAAGAATGCTGTTAATTGATTATAGCTAGCACTCAACAACATAGTACCCTCTAAGCTCATTATTAAGCTTAAGGCCTTGGGTCTGGACCCCAGGCCTGTGCAACTGGGTCCTAGACTTCCTGATGGGCCGCATCCCTGGTGGAGAAGGTAGGAAACACCACCTCCACTTCGTTGATCCTCAACACTGGGGCCCCACAAGGATGCGTGCTCAGCCCCCTCCTGTACTCCATGTTCACCCATGACTGCGTGGCCATGCACGCCTCCAACTCAATCAGTTTGCAGATGACACAAAAGTAGTTGTCCTGATTACCAACAATGACGAGACAGGGAACAGGGAAGAGGTGAGGGCCCTGGGAGTGTGGTGCCAGGAAAATAACCTCTCACTCAACGTCAACAAAGGAGCTGATCGTGGACAAGCAAAGAGCAAAGAGCAGAGGGTACACCTCCCTATCCACATCAATGGGACCGCAGTGGAGAAGGTGGAAAGCTTCAAGTTCCTCGGTGTACACATCACTGACAAACTGAAATAGTCCACCCACACAGACAGTGTGGTGAAGGAGGCGCAACTGTGCCTCTTCAACCTCAAGAGGCTGAAGAAATGTGGAACCTAAAACCCTCAAACCTTTACAGAGGCACAATTGAGAGCTTCCTGTCAGGCTGTATCACCGCCTGGTACGGCAACAGCACCACCCGCAACTGCAGGGCTCTCCAGAGGGTGGTGCAGTCTGTCCAACGCATCACTGTGGGCAAACTACCTGCCCTCCAGGACACCTACAGCACCCGATGTCACAGGAAGACCAAAAATATCATCAAGGACAACAACCAACTGAGCCACTACCTGTTCACCACGCTATCATCCAAAAGGCGAGGTCAGTACAGGTGCATCAAAGCTGGGACCGAGAGACTGAAAAACAGCTTCTCTCTCAAGGCCATCAGACTGTTAAATAGCCATCACTAGCACATAGAGGCTGCTGCCTATATACATAGACTTGAAATCACTGGCCACTTTAATAAATGGAACACTAGTCACTTGAATAGTGTTTACATATCTTGCATTACTCATCTTATATGTATATACTGTATTCTATACTATTCTACAGTATCTTAGTCTATTCCGCTCTGACATTCCATTCCTTTACTTAGATTTGTGTGTATTGGGTAAATGTTGTGAAATTGTTAGATATTATTACTTGTTAGATATTTCTGCACTGTCAGAGCTAGAAACATAAGCATTTCGCTACACCCGCAACAACATCTGCTAAACACGTGTATGTGACCAATAAAATGTGATTTGATTTGCTTCACCTTAGCTAACCAGTCACCACCAGCTTTCTAGTTAGCTACCCTTTGCCTGGTTACGAAACTCAAGCTGCTTTACGAGTTAAATAGTAAAACATTTGCATTTGTCTGCATTTGTAGTCTCGCTTAACTCTCCCACTGCATTTCATATACAGTTTCTGTAGCCAACGTAGCCAAGTCTCCACCTTTTCCTCTGTCGTGCATAGGCAGGCCGCATTTTACATTCATAAAGCCTATCGCGGGCTGTTCTAAAACTAGGGTACTTGCGGACTGGACCGTTAACCATTTGTTTAGGCTAGGGCTGAACCCATTTCGTCTACTCGTTGTTAGGCTGTTGGATGACCGAGATTTCTTTTAGTTGAGCTGTCGCAAATAGATTTTTTTCCATGGCACACGAGACACCTGTCTGATTTGCGCCTGTCTCAGCGGACAAATCCATTGTGAAGGCCATGGGGATATTGCAGTCCAAGAATAAGGGGAGTGTGGCTCAGATGCACAAGGCACGTCT
This sequence comes from Salmo trutta, assembly GCF_901001165.1. Classification (NCBI taxonomy): domain Eukaryota; kingdom Metazoa; phylum Chordata; class Actinopteri; order Salmoniformes; family Salmonidae; genus Salmo; species Salmo trutta. The sequence continues at coordinate 344,764 of NC_042966.1, forward strand.
CTCTCCAGAATGCACTCTCTCCCGCCATTTCGTGTCTATTCATTGTTTCATAACTTCATTGTGTGCATTGTTTGCGGTGTCTATCAATTCCCCATTACATACATCAACAGTAGTAGCCTATGGTTAATTCCCATTATTTCTAATCTGCAATGTTTGGTTACGGTAATTTCAATATATTATTATTACAGTCCTTTACCGTTCTCATTGTCAGAGTGGACACATTGTATGCAGAGCTCACAACCTATACCACACTTGTGAGAAACACGTTTTTGTCTTTTGTCTTAAACGCTCCTGTCAATGTTGAGTAAGGATGCGCATCTGATTGCATATAGAAGTAGGACTGGTCTACCTGGCCTGCGCGCAAATGTAGGCCTATAAACGTGGCCATTTGGCCACATTTATTGTGGGTAGTTGTTTTCTGTGGCCGCTTGATCCAATCGTGGTGGGTAGTTTTGTAACGGGCGTCGTATAGAGGGGACCAAGGCGCAGCGTGTTGAGTGCTCATATTGTATTTTAATGAAATCGAACACTTAGACAAATAAACAAAACGACAGCCAACAGTTCTGTCAGCTTACACAAACGAAACAGAAAACAACTACCCATGAAAACCAAGTGGGAAATGGCTGCCTAAGTATGGCTTCCAATCAGAGACAAACGATAGACAGCTGCCTCTGATTGGAAACCATACCCGGCCAAAACATAGAAACACAAACATAGAATGCCCACCCCCTATCACACCCTGACCTAACTAAACAGAGAAAAAACAGCTCTCTTAGGTCAGGGCGTGACACACTCATTCTTATGTTTAATAAATGTATTGTATAGTGTGTGAGGCAGGCTTACAATGATGGCAAAAAACAACATTTGAGAGTGCGCTGACCATGGTGCTAGAGGGGGTATGCAGCTGGAGATTGAATGTTTGAAGGGGTACGGGACTATAAAAAGTTCGGAAACCACTGGACTAGAGGGACGTGAGCGCCCGCATGCACTTGAGGACCAGACAGGAGCAACCTCAAACAAAAGGCACCTTCAGTTAGATTGTTATGATAAGACTTACTCTCTCTGTAAACTGAGGGTATTTTAAACCCAGGGCCATTGTAATTAATGGTGGCTATTAGTGCCTCTCTTTAATCTCTCTGTCTGGTGACCCACATATACACCTTTTAATCCAATATGTTTTTTGGCCAACTTTAGCATCCTGCCAAGTTTTTGCCGACTTTTCTTTACATATGAAAGGTATTGCCGGCTGCAAAGACTGTACTTTTATTTTCGCCAACCGAACTAGTCATGACTGCGGTAAAGTTCTGCCTCCGGCTTAGTATGAAATATAGCCGTAATGCTGAGAAGGCATTGGCACGCACTACGCTCTTAAGCTCTTGATGGTTGCTAGGCAGCACCCATTACTACTATACTCCTGCCAGTTCTAAACTTTGCAAGGCATGTTACCTCACCCATCTCTTCGCATATCCCATCACATGCACTGTTTTCTTAACCACAACTGGATGGATCCATAAAGAATTATAGTGGGAATAAATATAGTAGGCTAATGCAATTGAAGGCATGAAATTGTTGCTTACTGAAACTCCGAAAGTCATCCAATTGTTATAATACATTTGAAGCAATAGCCTATCCACGTGTGTTCAACTATTTCAGCACCATTTGGTGCTGCTTTGAAACAAGCGTGGGGACTCATCTTGATAAATCAATCAATGTGAGAATTTTCTTTTCACAGAATCTCGTTTTGGATATTGGGTTAGACTACAATTAGGCTGTAGAAATGTTAGCTAAGTTGAGGTAAGTGCTGCTCATGATCATCTTGTCTAGTTGGCTTATTTATTAGCACTAATCAGGACATTGTCAGCATGTTATGAAGCTTTAACAAGAAGATTATTTTGCTCTTCGCTCGCAGTCGCTTAGCAACTGTTCTGCCTGTGGCTAGGGAACCCTGACCTGTTCACTGGACGTGCTACCTGTTTTCAACTCTCTCCCGCACCTGCTGTCTCAACCTCTGAATGCTCGGCTATGAAAAGCCAACTGACATTTACTCCTGAGGTACTGACCTGTTGCACCCTCTACAACCACTGTGATTATTATTTGACCCTGCTGGTCATCTATGAACTGGACTGGCCACCCCTTAGAGCCTGGTTCCTCTCTAGGTTTCTTCCTATGTTCCTGCCTTTCTAGGGAGTTTTTCCTAGCCACTGTGCTTCTACATGTGCATTGCTTGCTGTTTGGAGTTTTAGGCTGGGTTTCTGTATGGCACTTTGTGACATCTGCTGATGTAAAAAGAGCTTTATAAATACATTTGATTGATTGATTGATTGATTGATTGCCTAGATCTACTCCTGACCAAAAGCCTGTGACTCGCCCTAATCAATGTAATTTTGTTTCACTGAATCCCCATCTGTAAATTTGGTAAATTTTTCTGGCTAGACAAATAAGTGGAGGTGGTATAACTCGTCTATCACTGATCAGAAACATTTAGCATGCAATAATGTATCCTAGATCAAGTGTAGGTCTATTATTTTGCTCGATCACATAAAGGCAATTCCAAAAGCTTGCAGAAGTTGTGAAATATGAACACGACTCACATGCTTTTGAAAATATGGATTGATATAACGCTCATCCAAGATGGCGTTGCAGTAGGACGTGAGTATTTGTCTTTGTCTTATCCCATGTAAATAGCTGGAATATTCGTATATATCTTAATCACACTTTCTTTCTACGGACTAAATATACTTTCCTGCAACCCGCCTCACCCAATGTGGTACGGATCTGCTATTTTTACTCCTTATAACTGGAACTTCCATCAGGAGCTAGCCAGCTAACTAGCTACTAGCCTTTGTTAGCCACGGCTAGCGGTCTTCCCCTTTTTTCCGGTCATCAGCCAGCCTTAGCTCGGTAAACACCTGCCAGTCTGCACAGCGCAATATCAACCCAGAGCATATCGGACTACTTCTCTCTACCATATCACCAGATTCATGCCGCTCTGGATCATTACACCTGATCATTGCAGCTAGCTAGCTGCAAACGAGTGGCTACTGTTAGCTAACGCCTCTGTCCCGAAGCAAGCACCAGCTAGCCTTGAGCTAGCCTCAAGCTAGGCCCATATACCAGCTAATTCTAGTGCTACAATACCTCCTTTGCCAATTGGCCTGGACCCTTTATTGTCGACACGAAGCCCCGCCGATTCCATCATGACTAGACTGCCGATCATCGGGCGATCATGACGTGATCGCCCGATGTGGTCTCAACAGGCTATTCTGTTACGATGTCGCCGAAGAATCATCTACTAGCCCCGGCCCGCTAGCTTTTCTGAACGCTATGTCCCATGCTCGCCTAGCATAGTAGTGACTACAGAACGGCACCCTGACTCACCTATTGCTGCTCTTTTGACCCTATGATCACTCGGCTACACAGCTGATGTACCCTGGACTGCTCCAATAACACGGTAACAAATGTTGTTTGCCTGTCGGCCCCAGCCTCGAACTCAGGTCCTGTATGTACCTCACTGACCCTCTTTGCTCATTCATCGCCATTTACCAGTTGTTGTCTTAGCTCCCCTGATCAAAACCTGTGATTGCTTTATTCCTCTCTCTAATGTCAATATGCCTTGTGTACTGCTGTCTTTGCTAGTTCTTATTGTTTTATTTCACTGTAGAGCCCTCAGTCCCGCTCAAAATGCCTAAGATAGCTATTTTGTCCCACCCCACACACAAGTGGAGACCTCACCTGGCTTAACTGGTGCCTCCAGAGACAAAACCTCTCTCATCGTCACTCAACGCCTAGGATTACCTCCACTGTAATCACATCCTACCATACTGTACATTATGCCTTGAATCTATTGAATCTATTCTACCACGCCCAGATATCTGCTCCTTTTCTTCTCTGTCCCCAACGCACTAGACGACCAGTTCTTATAGCCTTTAGCCGCAACCTTATCCTACTCCTCCTCTCTTCCTCTGGTGATGTAGAAGTTAACCCAGGCCCTGTAGCCCCCAGTTCCACTACTATTCCCCAGGCGCTCTCATTTGTTGACTTCTGTAACCGTAAAAGCCTTGGTTTCATGCATGTTAACATCAGAAGCCTCCTCCCTAAGTTTGTTTAATTCACTGCTTTAGCACACGCCGCCAACCCTGATGTCCTAGCCGTGTCTGAATCCTGGCTTAGGAAGAAAAATTCTGCCAACCATATTTCTGAAATTTCCATCCCGAACAACAACATTTTCCGCCAATTTACTGGAGAGATAGCCTGCAGAGTTCTGTCATGCTATCCAGGTCTGTGCCCAAACAGTTCTCTCACTGTTGCCGCTTGTTATAGACCCCCCTCAGCTCCCAGCTCTGCCCTGGACACCATATGTGAATTAATTAACCCCCATTTATCTTCAGAGTTTGTGCTGTTAGGAGACCTAAACTGGGATATGCTTAACACCCCGGCCGTCCTACAATCTAAGCTAGATGCCCTCAATCTCACACAAATAATCATAGAACCTACCAGGTACAACCCTAAATCCGTAAACACCCTCTAAATACACCTCTGCTGTCTTCAAGCAGGATCTTAGCAATCACTGCCTCATTGCCTGTGTCCGTAATGGGTCCGCGGTCAAACAACCACCCGAATCACTGTCAAACGCTTCCTAAAACAGTTCCGCGAGCAGGCCTTTCTAATCAATCTGGCCTGGGTATCCTGGAAGGATAATGACCTCATTCCGTCAGTAGAGGATGCCTGGTTATTCTTAAAAAGTGCTTTCCTCACCATCTTAAATAAGCATGGCCCTTTCAAAAAATGTAGAACTAAGAACAGTATAACCCTTGGTTCACTCCAGACTTGACTGCCCTTGACCAGCACAAAAACATCCTATGGCGTACTGCATTAGCATCGAATAGCCCCCGCGACATGCAACTATTCAGGGAAGTTAGGAACCAATATACACGGGCGGTTAGGAAAGCAAAGGCTAGCTTTATCAAACAGAAATTTGCATCCTGTAACACAAACTCCCAAAAGTTCTGGGACACTGTAAAGTCCATGGAGAGCACCTCCTCCCAGCTGCCCACTGCACTGAGGCTAGGAACCACTGTCACCACCGATAAATTTAAGATAGTCGAGAATTTCAATAAGCATTTTTCTACGGCTGGCCATGCTTTCCACCTGGCTACCCCTACCCCAGTAAACAGCTCTGCACCCCCCACAGCAACTTGCCCAAGCCGTCCCCATTTCTCCTTCACCCAAATCCATATAGCTGATGTTCTGAAAGAGCTGCAAAATAAGGACCCCTACAAATCAGCTGGGCTAGACAATCTGGACCCTCTCTTTCTAAAATTATCCACCGTAATTGTTGCCACCCCTATTACTAGTCTGTTCAACCTCTCTTTCGTATCGTCTGAGAACCCTAAAGATTGGAAAGCTGCCGCGGTCATCCCCCTCCTCAAAGGGGGAGAAACTCTAGACCCAAACTGTTACAGACCTATATCTATCCTACCCTGCCTCTCTAAAGACAAGTTAACAAACAGGTCATCGACCATTTCGAATCCCACCGTACCTTCTCCGCTATGCAATCTGGTTTCAGAGCTGGTCATGGGTGCACCTCAGCCACGCTCAAGGTCCTAAACAATATCAGTGATATATATCAGTCCTAAACAATATCAGTGGTATATATCAGTGATGTTGTGATTGCTGCTGGTGAATCTCTGATCCACCTCTACGCAGACGACACCATTCTGTAGACATCTGGCCCTTCTTTGGACACTGTGCTAACAAACCTCCAAACGAGCTTCAATGCCATACAACACTCCTTCCGTGGTCTCCAACTGCTCTTAAAAGCTAGTAAAACTAAGTGCATGCTCTTCAACCGATTGCTGCCCGCACTCGCCCGCCCGACTAGCATCACTACTCTGGACGGTTCTGACTTAGAATATGTGGACAACTACAAATATCTAGGTGTCTGGTTAGACTGTAAACTCTCCTTCCAGACCCACATTAAGCATCTCCAATCCAAAATGAAATCTAGAATTGGCTTCCTATTTCGCAACACAGCCTCCTTCACTCATGCTGCCAAACATATCCTCGTAAAACTGACCATCCTACCGATCCTTGACTTTGGCGATGTCATTTACAAAATAGCCTCCAACACTGTACTCAGCAAACTGGATGTAGTCTATCACAGTGCCATCCGTTTTGTCACCAAAGCCCCATATACTACCCACCACTGCAACCTGTATGCTCTCGTTGGATGGCCCTCACTACATATACGTCGCCAAACCCACTAGCTCCAGGTCATCTATAAGTCTATTCTAGGTAAAGCCCCGCCTTACCTTAGCTCACTGGTCACCATAGCAACACCCACCCGTAGCACGCACTCCAGCAGGTATATTTCACTGGTCACCCCCAAAGCCAACACTTCCTTTGGTCGCCTTTTTTCCCTTCCAGATCTCTGCTACCAATGACTGGAATGAATTGCAAAATTCACAGAAGCAGGAGTCTTATATCTCCCTCTCTAACTTTAAGCATCAGCTGCCAGAGCAGCTTACCGATCACTGTACCTGTACACACCCAATCTGTAAATAGCACACCCAACTACCTCATCCCCATATTGTTACTTCTCCTCTTGCTCTTTTGCACCCCAGTATCTCTACTTGCACATCATCATCTGCACATCTATCACTCCAGTGTTAATGCTAAATTGTAATTATTTCGCCTCCATGGCTTATTTATTGCCTTACCTTCTTACTCTTCTATATTTGCACACACTGTACATATATTTTTTCTATTGTGTAATTGACTGTACGTTTGTTTATGTGTAACTCTGTGCTGTTGTTTTTGTCACACTGCTTTGCTTTATCTTGGCCAGGTCGCAGTTGTAAATGAGAACTTGTTCTCAACAGGCCTACCTGGTTAAATAAAGGTGAAAAAAAAGGCTTGATGATAAATAGGCTGTGATGGCTGGAGCTAGTATTACTTTGACTTTTCCCAGTTGGTCACCATTAGTATTTAGTCAAAGGCCTCATACATTTACTTTATCTGTTACAGTGCAAACCCTGGTGCCTGAGTGATGAGCAGTGATATCGTGGTTTCAGGACAGCTTTTAGTGGTGCGTGGGTAAGCTGTTTGTTCACCCGCACCTCAATTGCTAATAGCCCATCCGCAACTGCCAACTATATGTGATAAAGTGAAAATCTGAGGCTGGCAAACAACCCTAACCCTCTAATATAGAAAATGCACTGTAGCCTATAGTCAGAGACAGCAGAACAATTTTTTGACAGGTGGTGTAGGATTATGTCTGCGTAACTTAGATATGTTTCTGTTTATAATTTCAGATTTTTTTGTTGGCTATTTCGAGAGCTTGGGACTATACGGTTCTATCTGCATTTTTGTAAAAAAAAATGTATTAGGCCTTCCTGAGTGGCGCAGTGGTCTAAGGCACTGCATAGTACACTAAATACCCCAATCCATGTTAATAAGTTTAAAAGAAAACAAGATAAAAGTTGCTGACACAATTCAAATCAATGAGGGTTTGTAACTTTAAAGTCAATTATATCAGAATCATCTCTTTGCAGATAGAACCTTATAGTCCCAAGCTCTCGATTTGTTAATCAACTGTCTATAATTAGATACAAGCAGCTTCTCTTCTGTCATTATACAGTGCCTTCAGACTCCTTGACTTTTTCCACATTTTGTTAGGTTACAGCCTTTTTCTAAAATTGATAAAATTGTTTTTTTCCTCATCAATCTACACACAATACCCCATAATGATAAAGCAGAACATTTTTTTTTTTTTAAATGTTTCCAAATGTATAAAAAATATCACATTTACATAAGTATGCTCAGTTTGGCCAGGCGGGCCAGCTATAGGAAGAGTCTTGGTGGTTCCAAACTTCTTCCAATTAAGAATGATGGAGGCCACTGTGTACTTGGGGACCTTCAATGCTGCAGACATTTTTTGGTACCCTTCCCCAGATCTGTGCCTCGACACAATCCTGTCTCGGGAGATCTACGGGCAATTTCTTCGACCTCATTGCTTGGTTTTTGCTCTGACATGCACTGTTAAACGTGGGACCTTATATAGACAGGTCTGTGCGCTACCAAATCGTGTCCAATCAATTGAATTACTCACAGGTGGACTCCAATCAAGTTGTAGACACATCTCAAGGATGATCAATGGAAACAGGATGCACCTGAGCTCAATTTCGAGTGTCATAGCAAAGGGTCTGAATACTTATGTAAATGTTCAAAACAAAAAAAATATATATTTTTCGCTTTGTCATTATGGGGTATTGTGTTTAGATTGTTGAGGATTATTATTTTTTGAATTCATTTTAGAATAAGGCTGTAACGTAACATGTGGAAAAAGTCAAGGGGCCTGAATACTTTCTGAAGGCACTGTATGTTGCACTAGAAGACTAAATAAACCCTTGCTCACCAGAATGTCATAAATCCATAGAATGAATGCTTCAATCTAGTTGACATCGGTAAGTTCTCACTCATCTCTGCTTCTTTCGCGGAGGAAAGACATTTAGGCACAGAGGAGAAAATGCAATAACCGTCCAAAAGAACGGAAAAGGTTTTCTGTGCAAAAGGTCTAAATGACAGTTTGACCAGTTGAAAGGAAATAGAAAGCTGTGAAAATGACCCAACATGTTTCTGATAATATTTTAGTTCGGCTTGGATGCATATTTTTTGTGGTTGAAATACCACTTTTTATCGTGCTGATAGAGATAGCACCTCTACAGACGTCCCTAACTGTGCATTTACATTCTCTCAAATGCTGAAATAAATCAATCATATTTCTCCACTCCTGTTCCCGAGTCAAAATATACATTTGTGACCCACAACCTGGATTTGGTCCTATGTAGCAACATTTTAAATGGTGTGTTTTACATTGGATAAAAGTAGAGACTCAGAGCTAGAAAATGGTATGTTGTACACTGCAGTTGAGGAACAATGGGAAAGTAATTCTGCTTTGAAAGTTGATAAACTTGTTACCCCACTTTTGAGAAAATGGCCCTTGAATGTTTTGGTACACCTACTGGAGAGCCCTTCTTTGTCTACACCCATTCAGCATCGTTCACACCCTCTTAAGCTTTAGCGCCAACCATCTCTTTAAGAATTCACATGTGAATCCATGTGTTAAACAGAGCGAGTAGTGTAGTTAACAACCAAATCTTTCACGACTAAAAGTGGTAAAAGTAGTAGCCTACAGGAAGGAAAAACTCCAGGTTAAAATACACTTTTGGCCTTTATCCTAACCTAACTTTGGTGCAGGTAATGTTGTTCTTCACATTACTGTCTCTGGTAAACACAGACTAAATCAAATAAAATCTAAGTTTATTTTGTCACATGCGCAAGATACAGAAGGTGTAAACGGTACAGTGAAATGGTTACTTGTATATTTGCATAATAGCAATATCAAAAACAAGTGTCCAGATAATTATTAGATGACGTTTACCCAGACACACTTGTCCAAATTGATGGGTCATGTGAACGAAATGCTATAACCACCCCCCAGCCACATCTAGCTAAGTGGATGGGCCAATATTGTCTAGACATGTACGCATGTTCATGAAATACAATAGATGCCCGTAATCTGCGGTAGAAAGGATTATCAACACATACGAAACAGCTCACGTTAGACAGAAGCATGCTACATGGCAGACCAATCCAAACTCATCTCCCGGCATGTCCAGCCCATCCATTAGCTGTCACGCCCTGACCAGGTGAACTCGGGGATATTGGGTCAGGGTGTGTCATGTTAGGTATTTTTCCTTGGTTTGTGTTTTGTTTACGTTTTAGCCTTGTGTAGGCTCTAGGTGGGAAATTCTAGGTTGGGTTCTGTCGATTCCCAATCAGAGACAGCTGTCGCTAATTGTCTCTGATTGGAATCACATTTAAGTGCTGTTTTCCCCACGCTGTTTGTGGGGTGTTGTCTCGTTATTTGAGCACGTAACGTATTGGCAGTTTTTTCTTGATTTTGTGTACATGTTTAATTCTAGTGTGTTGAATAAACATGTATTCGCTCCCAGCTGCGTTTTGGTCCGCTTCCTCGTCACCAGGCGACGATCGTTACAGAACACCCCACCAACAACGGACCAAGCAGCGGAGGAGGGCTGGCAAGGACAAGGAGCAGCACAAGGAGAGGCACCAGGAGAAAGGCTATCTGGAGTCATGGACTTGGGAGGAAATCCTGGATGGGAAAGGACCATGGGCTCAAGCTGGGGATTATCGCCGCCCGCAGTGGGAGATCGAGGCGGCGAGAGCTGAGAGGCGCTGGTATGAGGAGAGGGAGCGCAACGGACACGGGAGGCAGCCCCACAATTTTTTTTGGGGGGGGCACACGGGGAGATTGGCGGAGTCAGGTGGTAGACCTAAGCTAACTCCCCGTGCTTACCGGAAGCAGCGTGGCTCTGGTAAGACACCGTGTTATGCTGTGGAGCGCACGGTGTCCCCAGTGCGCGTTCAAAGCCCGGTGCGTTACATACCAGCCCCCCGCAAGTGCTATGCGAGTGCAGGCATCAAGCCAGGGCGGATGGTGCCAGCTCAGCGCGTCTGGTCTCCGGTGCGCCTTCTCGGTCAAGGTTATCCTGCGCCGGCGTTGCGCACTGTGTCTCCAGAGCGCTGGGAGGGTCCAGTTCGCCTAATGCCTGCTCTCCGCCCGTGCCGGGCCAAAGTGGGCATTCAGCCTGGAGTGTGGGTAAGGAGTGTCCGTATCAGAACTCCAGTGCTCCCCCACAGCCCGGTTTATCCTGTGCCTCCTCCTCGGACCAGGCCTCCAGTGGGTCTTCCCATCCTGGTCCGTCCTGTGCCACCTCCCAGGACTAGGCCTCCGGTGGGGCCCGCCAGTCAACAGTCGTCGGAGCTGCCCGCCAGTCAACAGTCATCGGAGCTGCCCGCCAGTCAACAGTCGTCGGAGCTGCCCGCCAGTCAACAGTCGTCGGAGCTGCCCGCCAGTCAACAGTCGTCGGAGCTGCCCGCCAGTCAACAGTCGTCGGAGCTGCCCGCCAGTCAACAGTCGCCGGAGTGGCCAGACTGCGCTGAACTGCCGGAGTGGCCAGACTGCGCTGAACTGCCGGAGTGGCCAGACTGCGCTGAACTGCCAGAGTGGCCAGACTGCCCTGAACTGCCAGAGTGGCCAGACTGCCCTGAACTGCCGGAGTGGCCAGACTGCCCTGAACTGCCGGAGTGGTCAGACTGCGCTGAACTGCCAGACTGCCCAGACTGTCCCGAGCTGCCAGACTGCCCTCCGGCCCGGCCCGTTCCTGCTCCCCGCACCAAGTCAGTGGTGCGTGTCCCCAGTCCTGTCCGGCCCGTCCCTGCTCCCCGCACCAAGTCAGTGGTGCGTGTCCCCAGTCCTGTCCGGCCCGTCCCTGCTCCCCGCACCAAGTCAGTGGTGCGTGTCCCCAGTCCTGTCCGGCCCGTCCCTGCTCCCCGCACCAAGTCAGTGGTGCGTGTCCCCAGTCCTGTCCGGCCCATACCTGTTTCCCGCACCAAGCCCACGGTGCGTGTCCACAGTCCTGTCCGGCCCGTCCCTGTTCCCCGCACCAAGCCCACGGTGCGTGTCCACAGTCCGGCACGGCCCGTGTCCGGTCCACCGGTGCCCAATCCTGTTCCGGTCGACGGCTCCGCTCCGGAGCCTGAGCATGCCGCTCCACAGTGGTCCAGTCCGGGCCAGAGGGGTAGGGTTAAGGTGAAGGCGGGGGAAAGAACACGCCCGGGGCCAGAGCCTCCACCGAGGGTGAGGCGCCCACCCGGGTCCCCCCCTAATAGACTTAAGTTTGGTGCGCCGGGAGTACGCACCGTTGGGGGGGGGGTTCTGTCATGCCCTGACCAGGTGAACTCGGGGATATTGGGTCAGGGTGTGTCATGTTAGGTATTTTTCCTTGGTTTGTGTTTTGTTTACGTTTTAGCCTTGTGTAGGCTCTAGGTGGGAAATTCTAGGTTGGGTTCTGTCGATTCCCAATCAGAGACAGCTGTCGCTAATTGTCTCTGATTGGAATCACATTTAAGTGCTGTTTTCCCCACGCTGTTTGTGGGGTGTTGTCTCGTTATTTGAGCACGTAACGTATTGGCAGTTTTTTCTTGATTTTGTGTACATGTTTAATTCTAGTGTGTTGAATAAACATGTATTCGCTCCCAGCTGCGTTTTGGTCCGCTTCCTCGTCACCAGGCGACGATCGTTACATTAGCGCAGCCAACTAGGCTCGTAATTTAACAATTGCATTCGTATTTACAGATGGAATACAAGTTTGTTATTAAAACCTCTCTGGGATATGTGGGACGGTAGCGTCACACCTCGCCAACAGCCAGTGAAATAGCAGAGCGCCAAATTAATCAAAAATCTCATAATTCAAATTTCTCACACATACAAGTATTTTTCACCATTTTAAAGATAATCTTCTCGTTAATCCAACCACAGTGTTCGATTTCGAAAAGGCTTTACGGCGAAAGCATAGCATTAGATTATGTTAGGACAGCACCTAGACAAGAAAAACCACACAGCCATTTTCCAAGCAAGGAGAGGCGTCACAAAAAACAGAAATACAGCTAAAATTAATCACTAACCTTTGATGATCTTCATCAGATGGCACTCATAGGACTTCATGTTACACAATACATATATGTTTTGCTCGATAAAGTTCATATTTATTTCCAAAAACCCCATTTTACATTGGCGTGTACGCCAAAAGCTTTACGGCGAAAGCAAACTTTGCAATAATCTGAGTACAGCGCTCAGACATCAAACAAGCCATACAGATACCTGCCATTTTGGAGTCAACAGAAGTCACAAATAGCATTATAAATATTCACTTACCTTTGATGATCTTCATCGGAATGCACTCCCAGGAATCCCAGTTCCACAATAAATGTTTGTTTTGTTTCGATAAAGTCCATATTTATGTCCAAATACCTCCTTTTTGTTCACGCGTTCAGTCGAGTAATCCAAATGCACTGTGCTCGCGCAGTAAGTTCAGACGAAAAGTCTAAAAAGTTCTATTGCAGTTCGTAGAAACATGTCAAACGATGTATAGAATCAATCTTTAGGATGTTTTTATCATAAATCTTCCATAATATTCCAACCGGACGATTCCTTTGTCTTCAGAAATGAAAAGGAACACACCTAACTCTCACGGTAGTGCGCGCGATTGAGCTCATGTCATTTTCTCAGTCATCTGATTCCAAGAGCTCTTATTCTCTCCCCATTCACAGTAGAAGCATGAAACAACGTTCTAAAGACAGTTGACATCTAGTGGAAGCCTTAGGAAGTGCAAAATAACCCCACAGACACTGTATATGAGATAGGCAATCACTTGAAAAACTACAACCTCAGATTTCCACAATTCCTGTTTGGATTTTTTCTCAGGTTTTTGCCTGCCATATGAGTTCTGTTATACTCACAAACATCATTCAAACAGTTTTAGAAACGTCAGAGTGTTTTCTATCCAAATCTACTAATAATATGCATATCTTAGCTTCTGGGCCTGAGTAGCAGGCAGTTTACTACGGGCACGCTTTTCTGCTTTTCATCCGGACGTCAAAATACTGCTCCCTACCCCAAAGAAGTTTTAGGACACATGAAAGTTCACATGTTCTAGAAGATATTTCTCCCAAGAAACGCATTTTGATAAAAAAAATGAAAAAGACGTTCAAATGCCTCTCCTGTGAAGTAGTGACGCGCGACATACGCCTAGCTTCTTGAAACTGGTCACATTTGGTATATAATGTTACTGCAAGAAATGCTTAATTCTGCAGGCTATGTGAAAGGTTACAGCCCTAATGTCAGTGTCTAGATTTCAGTTTCCCATCTGAATAGTAGGCTACAGTTCCCTTGATGTGCCATAGGCCTATTTGAAGGCCCTGTCTTGTGACTGTCGAATCTGTATAGCACCTCGCAATAATCACACACTGCTATCATACTATTTTACCACTTCACCAAATCTTTCGCAAACATTACTTTTACGGCCCTGCCTTCTCATTATTTTCAACTCTCCATTTCATAGCTTTTCTCTTACTGAATTAAACTCTGACATTGTCCCATTTGCCTCAGTGGATCAACATTGACTTTTTCTGCCCTTTCCCAAAAGCACTAAAGCTTATACTCTTATGCACTAATGCCAGATAGCCTAAAAACAATTAAAGATAAATGTCAATGTAGCCTATAGATAAAATTGCACAAGAATTTTATATTTGTATTTGTTATATATTGTTTTCTCTATTCAAGCTGCCCGCCACACACCCGCCCTTCATCCACACCATATTTCATGACCCTAAACCTGCCCTTCCCGTGGATATAACCACGGGACATGAGTCAACCCGTGCATCACTAATAGTTTTGACCCACTTCTGCCTCAACTGATTCACCTCGACTTAGCTACAGATGTCATTAAAACATTACCTCAAGGTTAATGTTTATGGTAGTTCTAAGTAGGAGGGGAAGGTGTATGGGGTTAGGGTTTGACTTTGGTCAACGGTATGTGGGTCAGGTTAAGGGGTCGGGTTAAGGTTAGAGGTCACGGTCAGGACTGACTATTGGACCATGGGCCTGTCCTGAGGAGAAGCAGAGAAAAACGCAAAGGACATGCAGCCCTATGCTCCACATGGAGTAAAGAGGCTTAAGTAAGTCAGAACTGACCTGTTGTGGCTGTCCTCGGGGTCGTGCAGCGTTGCGTCGATGCCACTGTCCGTCTCCACATCCTCGTGCATCTCTGGCTGGACTAGGGCTCCCGTGTCTTCATCGGTGAACATCTCACACTCGCTGTAGGTGCTCTCCGAGCCCAGGTAGGCACTATCCGTCACCTCGTTCTGCTACAGGAGAGAAATAGGAACATTTTAGTAATCTTATTAGATCAAGTTGGGAATCCTATAACTTCACAATAGTGGTCCAAAGTATCTGGGACAGAGAGAGAGTTAAGTGGACATCGTTTAAATTGAGAAATCATTAACAGGTGACTAAAAATAGCAGTATGAGGGCTGGTACAGTAGCTGATATGTGGGTGGACTGTATGTATTAGCTAACGAACAGTAAACACACCCAGTTGAGAGGTGATGACTACATACTGTAGGCTGTATTGTATACCAGTTTGAATGTTACACCCTACTTTTTTCCTAGCTGTAACTTTGCTGACAGACTTGCTGACAAACAGGTAAAAAACGTTACTTGACAACCAACATCATAACACGGTCATAACCATGTCATAATACGTCATAACAGCTGACACAACTTTGTCATTACACTGTCATGACACATTTTTACCTGTTGTGACATACACTACATGACCAAAAGTATGTGAACACCTGCTCGTCGAACATCGCGCAAGCCATTTTAGCATTTGAATGCTTAAGGTGCCACGCAGATGTGCAAAATCAGGAACAGGCCTCATACCTCGCGTTGGTCAACGTGTGAACCTGGGCACAGTGAGCAGTTTGACAAGGCTACTGATATTCCCTGGGGTTGGTCAGCATGAAAAATAACTTGCAGGTCATTGACTGTCAACACAATTACATGCTTAGTTCTACACTGAAGGAGGGGACGCATCAGTTCTACATCTGCATGGCTTGCTGTTTGGGGTTTTAAACTGGATTTCTGTATAGCACTTTGTGACATCAGCTGATGTAAAAACGCGTTTTATAAATACATTTGATTGATTGATTGATTGATTGATTGATCAGTTGTCACAAAAGATGAGGTATTTTCAGAAGGAAGAAAGTCATATGAGCAAAACATTTCAGTGAATCTGTGATTCGTAATGTTTGAATACATTTGCTGACCAATGCTTGATACATTTGGATCGGTTTGGGGTCTGTGGAACGATGTAGTCGTATCTTAAACATTTGAATTGTCACAAGCATACAATATTGGTCAGTACTTGAATAACATATAGTGCATTCATAAGGAATTCAGACCCCATCCCTTATTCTAAAATTGATTAAAAATATTTTCAAAATCCCTCTATATACACACACAATACCCCATAATGACAAAGGGAAAAGAGGTTCTTAGAAATGTCAGCAGTTTTATTTCAAATACAAATAAATACCTTATTTACATAAGTATTCAGACCCTTTGCTATGCGACTCGAAATTGAGCTCAGGTGCATCCTGATATGGGAGGTGCCCAAGAACCTGATGGTCACTCTGACAGAGCTCCAGAGTTCCTCTGTGGAGATGGGAGAACCTTCCAGAAGGACAAACATCTCTACAGCACTCCACCAATCAGGCCTTTATGGTAGCATGGCCAGACAGAAGCCACTCCTCAGTAAAAGGCACATGACAGCCCGCTTGGAGTTTGCCAAAAGCCTCTTAAAGGACTCCCAGGCCATGAGAAACAAGATTATCTGGTCTGATGAAACCAAGATTGAACTCTTTTCCCTGAATGCCAAGTGTCACGTCGGGAGGAAACCTGGCACCATCCCTGCGGTGGAGCACGGTGGTGGCAGCATCATGCTGCAAGAATGTTTTTCAGCGGCATGGACTGGGAGACTAGTCAGGATCGAGGGAAAGATGAACGGAGCAAAGTACAAAGAGATACTTGATGAAAACCTGGTCCAGAGCGCTCAGGACCTCAGACTGGGGTGAAGGTTCGCCTTACAACAGGACAACAACCCTAAGCACACAGCCAAGACAACACAGGAGTGGCTTCGGGACAAGTCTCTGAATGTCCTTAAGGCCCTCAGACCGCGGAGGAGGTGAGGGCCTTGGGAGTGTGGTGCCAGGGAAATAACCTCTCACCCAACATCAACAAAACAAAGGAGCTGATTGTGGATTTCAGAAAACAGCAGAGGGAGCAAGCCCCTATCCACATCGATGGGACTGCAGTGGAGAAGGTGGAAAGCTTCAAGTTCCTTGGCATACACATAACTGACTAACTGAAATGGTCCACCCACACAGACAGTGTGGTGAAGAAGGCACAACAGCGCCTCTTCAACCTTGGGAGGCTGAAGAAATTTGGCTTGGAATCTAAAACTCTCACAAACTTTTACAGATGCACAATTGAGAGAATCCTGTCGGGCTGTTTCACCGTCTGGTACGGCAACTGCACCGCCCGCAACCGCAGGGCTCTCCAGAGGGTGGTTCGGTTTTTATTGGTCACATACACATGGTTAGCAGATGTTATTGCGAGTGTAGCGAAATGCTTGTGCTTCTAGTTCCGACAGTGTAGCAATATCTAACATGTAATCTAACAATTCCACAACAACTAACTAATACACAAAAATCTAAGTAAAGGAATGGAATAAGAATATATACATATAAATATATGGATGAGCAATGACAGAGCGGCATAGGCAAGATGCAATAAATTGTATAAATTACAGTATATACATATGAGATGAGTAATGCAAGATATGTAAACATTATAAAGTAACATTATTTCAAGTGACTAGTGACCCATTTATTAAAGTGGCCAATGATTTCCAGTCGGTATGTAGGCAGCAGCCTCTCTGTGTTAGTGATGGCTGTATAACAGTCTGATGGCCTTGAGATAGAAGCTGGTTTTCAATCTCTCGGTCCCAGCTTTGATGCACCGGTACTGACCTCACCTTCTGGATGGTAGCGGGATGAACAGGCAGTGGCTCGGGTGGTTGTTGTCCTTGATTATCTTTTTTATTTAACCTTTATTTAACTAGGCAAGTCAGTAAAGAACAACTTCTTATTTACAATGACAGCCTACCGCTGGGCCAATTGTGCTCCGCCCTATGGGACTCGCAATCACGGCCGGTTGTGATACAGCCTGGAATCAAACCAGGGTCTGTAGTACCGCCTATAGCACTGATATCCAGTGCCTTAGACCGGTGCGCCACTCGGGAGCCCGAATGGCGCAGGGTTTTTGAGACTGCACTTGAAGAAACTTTCAAAGTAGTGATGGACTTCGTTTCTCTTTGCGCATTTGAGCTGTTTCTTCCATAATACGGACTTGTTTTTTTTACCAAATAGGGCTATCTTCTGTATACCACCCCTACCTTGTCACAACAACTGATTGGCTCAAACGCATTAAGGAGGAAAGAAATTCCACAAATTAACTTTCAACAAGGCACACCTGTTAATTGAAATGCATTCCAGGTGACTACCACATGACGCGTGCTAAGAGTGTGCAAAGCTGTCATCAAGGCAAAGGGTGGCAACTTTGAAGAATTTGTTTAACACTTTTTTAGTTACTACATGATTCCATATATGTTGTCTTCACTGTTATTCTACAATGTAGAAAATAGTAAAAATAAAGAAAAACCCTTGAACTTTTGACAAACTATGTAAATGTAATATTTTTTGTCTTTTTTTTTGCAAACATTTTTAAAAACCTGTTTTTGCTTTGTCATTATGGGGTAATGTGTAGATTGATGAGGGGAAACAAATATTTACTACATTTTAGAAAAAGGCTGTAACATAACAAAATGTGGAAAAAGTCAAGGGGTCTGAATACTTTCCGAATGCACTGTATTTTATAGTCTTTTTTGCTCATGTTTTTCAAGGGTGCCAACAATCTTTCAATACTAGAACATGAAAAATGGTTCCGTACTAGAATTTTGGTTACTTTCGGTACTTCTGTGAAAATGTGTCTCACAGATCAACTCTGTCCATCAACGCAGCTGCTGTCCCCCTACAGCACACGGCGTGCACAGTGCCTGTTCTACTTACTAATTCCTAGCCTGCACTGGGAGTCTAAGCTGCATCACGTTAGCTCCCTACTCATGCTGCACAGAAATTAACACAACCGAATAATGCGACAAGGCATGTCTACATTTTGAAACTTAATTACTGTTTGCAAAACAATGTTCATGCACGCTACAACACTTTGCAATGCTTGAAGATAATTAGCTTACAACTGAAACTAACATCGATTCACTACCTGTAGTACTTTGTTTGTGATGATATGCAAACCATAACGCAAAAGATTCTGATTTCAAAGCTGATTGCCACCAAAAACACTCTCCATCACATCTCTCCATCAGCCAGATTATCTATTGAACAGTCAGTGTATGTGAATAGTGCACAGACGGGCAGCACCCATTGTAATTCATTATAGGTCATATTTTATAGAAATCTGGAGATTACTTTAAGCCAACCCTTTTCATGGCACAGTGTAATATCATCAATCATAGACAGTTAATGAGTAACAAAAGAGTAGCCTATTTTCAGAGGAGATCATATTCACAATTTAACTGTTGCCAATGGTGCTTAAAAGCCAATTAGAGCAACGTCCAAACAGCGGTTGGATTTTAACAGTGAGGAGGCTGACAAAGTCGCTGGATTTTTTTGCCAGTGAGGCTTTTAATTTAGAAGTTTAAGAATTGATACAGCTGCCGAAACCTTACAATATATATTCTGAACAAAAATATAAACGCAACATGTAAAGTGTTGGTCTCATGTTTACTGAGCTGAAATAAAAGAACCCAGAAGTTTTCCATACATACCAAAAGCTTTTTCTCTCAAATATTGTGCACAAATTTGTTTACATTCGTGTTAGAGAGCATTTCTCCTTTGCCAAAATAATCCATCCACCAGACATGTGTGGCATATAAAGAAGCTGATTAAACAGCATGATCATTACACAAGTGCACCTTGTGCTGGGGACAATAAAAGACCACTAAAATGTGCAGTTTTGTCACAGAACACAATGTCACTGTCACAGCTGTCTTCAATAAAGGACCAAAATGCAGCAGAGTTAGTGTTCGTCATCTTGAATTTAATAGAAAGAATACTATAACAAAAACAAACTGAGAAAACTGACAGCCAACAGTCCTGTCAGGTGCAACCACACTAAACAAGAAACAATTACCCACAACCCCAAAGAAAAACACACACTCCTATATAGGACTCCCAATCAAAGGCAACTCAACACACCTGCCTTCAATTGGGAGTCCTAATCACCAACAACAATTCACACACACACACAAAAACCCTGCCACATCCTGACCAAAACGAATCCAATTCCTCCCTCTGCTGGTCAGGATGTGACAGTACCCCCCCTCAAGGTGCAGACCCCGTAATGCACCTTACAAAAATAAAACACAACAAAAAATCCCCAACACCCCAACAAAACCAATAAACAATAACCCCTAAACAATAAGGGAGGGAAGGGAGGGTGGCAGCCGTCAACGACGGCACTGTGCTACACCCTCCCTCCCCAACCCACCTATCCTGGAGGTGGCTCAGGTGCAGGACGTGGACCTCTCTCCACCTTCGGCGTCGCCCACTTCGGTGGCGCCGATAGCTGCGCCTGGCAGACGGGCCACTCGGGCTGGGCTGGAGGACAGGCGGGCCACTCGGGCTGGGCCGGCGGACAGGCGGGCTACTCGGGCTGGGCCGGAGGACAGGCGGGCCACTCGGGCTGGGCCGGAGGACAGGCGGGCCACTCGGGCTGGGCCGGAGGACAGGCGGGCCACTCGGGCTGGACCGGAGGACAGGCGGGGCACCCTGGCAGATCCGGGCAGGCGGGCCACTCTGGCAGATCCGCGCAGTCGAGCCACTTTGGCAGACCCGGGCAGTCGAGCCACTCTGGCAGCTCCGGGCAGTCGGGCCACTCTGGCAGCTCCGGGCAGTCGGGCCACTCTGGCAGCTCCGGGCAGTCGGGCCACTCTGGCAGCTCCGGGCAGTCGGGCCACTCTGGCAGCTCCGGGCAGTCGGGCCACTCTGGCAGCTCCGGGCAGTCGGGCCACTCTGGCAGCTCCGGGCAGTCGGGCCACTCTGGCAGCTCCGGGCAGTCGGGCCACTCTGGCAGCTCCGGGCAGTCGGGCCACTCTGGCATCTCTGGGCAGACGGGCCACTCTGGCATCTCCGGGCAGACGGGCCACTCTGGCAGCTCCTGACTAGCGGGCGGCTCTGGCGACTCCTGACTGGTGGGCGGCTCTGGCGACTCATGACTGGCGGGCGGCTCTGGCGACTCATGACTGGCGGGCGGCTCTGGCGACTCATGGCTGGCGGGCGGCTCTGGCGACTCATGACTGGCGGGCGGCTCTGGCGACTCATGACTGGCGGGCGGCTCTGGCGACTCATGACTGGCGGGCTGCTCTGGCGACTCATGACTGGCGGGCAGCTCTGGCGACTCATGACTGGCGGGCAGCTCTGGCGACTCATGACTGGCGGGCAGCTCTGGCGACTCATGACTTGCGGGCAGCTCTGGCGACTCATGACTGGCGGGCAGCTCTGGCGACTCATGACTGGCGGGCAGCTCTGGCGACTCATGACTGGCGGGCAGCTCTGGCGACTCATGACTGGCGGGCAGCTCTGGCGACTCATGACTGGCGGGCAGCTCTGGCGACTCATGACTGGCGGGCAGCTCTGGCGACTCATGACTGGCGGGCAGCTCTGGCGACTCTTGACTGGTGGGCAGCTCTGGCGACTCTTGACTGGCGGGCAGCTCTGGCGACTCTTGACTGGCGAGGCTGGGCTGACGCACTATACGCCTGATGCGTGGGGCTGGTACTGGACATGCCAGCCTGGAGACACGCACCTCCATGCTAGTGCGTATAGCGGGAAACACCGGACCGTAGAGGCGTACTGGCGGTCTTGAGCGCAGGGTTGGCATCACCCCTTCAGGCTCGATGCTTACTTCGCCCTGGC